>NC_064924.1:217542040-217856415 GCF_023897955.1 Schistocerca gregaria
GCGTCTTGAGGTTGCCCTTGGTGGTGAACGCGCGGCCACATATCTTGCACTTGAACGGCCTTTCACCGGTATGTGTACGGTAGTGCATCTGCAGTGCACTCTTGCACGAGAGGACGCGGTGGCAGATGACACACTGGTTGGGGTCCGTCAGTTTGTGCTCGATGTTGTCGACTAGCTGCTGCAGCTTGGAGGTCTCCGACGTTTTGGTGATCTCGATGAGAGACTCCCACGAGTTGTCGTTGCTACCAGGCCGCGGGAGGAGACTGGTATAGATGGCCGGGTCCTTGGCAGGGTCGATGGCAACTGCACTACCGGAGGACGTCGAGCTCGGCGGTGAGAGCCTGCTGGAGGTGCCGGCGCCCTTGCTCGACAGGTTCTCGGGCTGGTCCTGCAGGCTGTTCTCCTCGTCCTGGCTGTTGTATTTACTGTCCAGACTATCGTCGTACGGCGAAGACGACGGGAACCTGGCGGACATATCGACATCTTCAGGGTCCTCGGGAGGTTCCCGTTTCGGGCTGAGGCGACCTTCGCAGTCGTCTTCCTCTTGCCGCCGCTGCGTCGACGCGGCATCGTCCATCTCTTCCTGTTTGACGAATGGCGGCTCCTCGTTGCCGTCGTGTTGTTGCTGCTGCTGTTGCTGTTCTTGCGGTCGCGGTTGTTGCTGCTGCTGTTGCATCGGGGGAGGGGGAGACTGCCTGGGTGGCTGAGGTTTCGACAAGTTCTCGGGCGCATCCTGCTCCGCTGGCGCGATGCGCGGTAGCGGCCCGGGCGCGAAAAGGGCGTGCGGTGGCAGTAGGGGAGGTGGGGGCAACGGCAGTAGGTCGTGGGGTGGCACGCCGTGCGGCGGCGGCGCGGGCTGCTGCGGCGGCGGCGGCTGTGGAGGTCTGTACAGCGGGAAGCTGAACGGACTCTGCGGGGGCGGGACGGGCGGCACGGGCGGCGGCGGCTGCTGTCCGTGCGGCGACAGGCTCTGCCCCAGTTGCGCTAGCAGTGGTGGGTGGTACTTGTCCAGGTGCTCCGGCACCGGGTTCGGATTCATTTTTATGTGTGGGAACTTGGCCGAGTGCCTCTGGAAGTGCACCTTGAGGTTTCCCTTGGTGGTGAAGCGGCTGCCGCACACGTTGCACTTGAACGGCCGCTCTCCCGTGTGCGACCTGATGTGTATCTGCAGCGCCGAATCGCTGCCGAAGACCTTGCCGCAGTAGCGGCAGCGGTGCTTGAAGAATGGCTCGTTGCGGCCCGACTTTGAGTCGTACGGCGAGAGCGAGCTGGACTTGCCGCCGGCGCCGCCCTTGCGGAAGGCCAGCTCGTCGGCCAGGTTGTTGGCCAGCAGTCCCTGGCTCGCGTTCTCCAGCACCTCTTGCGCTCGCCGCTGTAGCATCTCCAGCGTGTTGGGTTCGTTGAGCGGCGGCGGCTCCGGGTTGGTGATGATAGACGCTGCCAGCGATGACGAGATGGAGCACGGCAGCAGTTGCTGGGGGACCTGCGCCGGCGGCTGGCCCTGCTGTGGCTGCAGCTGCGAGTGGAGCTGCTGCTGCTGCTGCTGCTGCTGGGGAACCGCCTGTGGAGGCGGGGGCGGCGGTGGAGGAGACGGACCCGCCACCTGCAGTTTACATTTATTACCTTATTATATGTAGTACACACATTACTGGAACATATTATTGTGAGAGCAACTGAACACTTACGGTTGTGAAATAAAACTTGCTTTGTTCATACAAGACACCTCCTAAACAACAGATGCGGGTGAATAAATATATCCCGTCTTCCTAGATTTGCGAAAGGCGTTGGACACCACCACATCGCCGCCTAGTAACAAAATGGAGCTAGAATGAAATTTTCACTCTACAGCGGAGTGTGCGCTGATATGAAACTTCCTGGCAGATTAAAACTCGAGTTCGAGTCTCGGTCCGGCACACCGTTTTAATCTGCCAGGAAGTTTCAAAATAGAGCTTCTTCGCAGATATGTGGTTGGCTCGATGAATGTTTGACAAATAGGACCCATTACGCAATAATGAACGGCGAATGTTCCGCAGAAATGAAACTTACATCAGCTGTGCCCCAAAGAAAAGTAATAGGACCTATAATGTTAATACGGTTAATCAGACAGGATCAGCAGAATTGTTCAAATGTGTGTGAAATCTTATGGGACTTAACTGCTAAGGTCATCAGTCCCTAAGCTTACGCACTAGTTAATCTAAATTATCCTAAGGACAAACACACACACCCATGCCCGAGGGAGGACTCGAACCTCCGCCGGGACCAGCCGCACAGTCCATGACTGCAGCGCCTTAGACTCAGCAGAATTGGAAGATTGTTTACTAACGATGCTGTTATGTTCAGGAAAGTGACGTCGTCGGAGAATTGCGAAAAGATTTGGACAATATTTGCATTTGGTTTATTGAATGGCAGCTCTTTTTAAATGTAAGATAATGCCAATAACAAAGGGAAGTAGGCCCATAATATGTGAAGAATAGTAGTGAATACCTTGACGTCGTCAGGTCGTTTAAATATTTAGGGGTAGTACTAAGAAGCGATATGAAGACGTAAATGCAAAATTAGCGATGTGAATGGAAGACTTAGATTTGTTGTAAGGGTTCTGAGAACAAGCACTGCATCAGGATAGGAAATATCGTCCAAACTAGTGAAACAGTTCCAGCGTATTGTTCTAGTATTTGGAGTCCTTAACAAGATGCGTGACAACACACATCGAGGGAATCAGCGAATCCTGAGACGCGCTGCTAGGATCATAACAAGTGTCAGTATAGTGTACCAGAAATGTTCGGGGAACGTAAATGAGAATTCTTGGAATAAAAATGATGGAATTCTTCTATGGATTTCAATTGGAGGCACGTTTTCTGCGGTTGGAAACTAGATTATAGCATGTTGTTTATCACGCACCGACAGATACTTTGCAAACCGCCATGTTACAACCTACAACTCGGAGACCTCTAGCGTCAGAGGATTGAAACTTGCGTCAGCCAAGCTGGAAAATCGACCGATATTGAAAACGGAATAAAAAATTCAGAGGCCTTACTTTCCAGCACGCCTTCACATCTACTCTTTGAAGAGTGATACACAGGAGCCCGTGAACTTGGATCGGTGTTTCGAAAGGAAATTGGGCAGGTTCAGGTCTTCGGAGATAGCATTGCGGGGACCTCTCATGGGAAAGAACCACTGACAGATTTCGCTGAGGAAACGAAAATCTGTGATCTGAAGTTTTCCCGGCGTATTTCTAACTTGTAAAATTCTCTAGCGTCCACCTGGGTCGCACAAGAATAGCATCAGTCGGCAGAAACCACCTGAAGATGGGAACAAGTCAGTTGCCGAAATATCTTGGAGAACTTACGACGTCACGCGATCGGACCACGAGAATTCTACAACTACAAAGGATAACAGCCCTTTCAATAAACAAATAACGAGGAATTTTTTGTGATTATTATTTATTTATGGTGGGTTGGTTGTTTTGGGGAAGGAGACCAGACAGCGAGGTCATCGGTCTCATCGGATTAGGGAAGGACGGGGAAGGAAGTCGGCCGTGCCCTTTGAAAGGAACCATCCCGGCATTTGCCTGGAGCGATTTAGGGAAATCACGGAAAACCTATATCATGATGGCCGGACGCGGGACTGAACCGTCGTCCTCCCGAATGCGAGTCCAGTGTCTAACCACTATTTATTTATGGAAACCATTGTGGAAATGTAGACAGAAGCTGACCTTGAGCTGCTGCTTGGCGGCTGGCGGAGAGGCGGGCAGTGACTGCGTGCTGGGAGGCGTCGATTGCTGCGTCTGTGCTAGCGGGGGGTGCTGCTGCTGGGCCGGTAGAGGCAGCGCCAGCGGAGGCGGAGGGCTGGCGCCGGGGGCGGAGGAGGGCCCCGGGGGCGGCGCGGGCTGCGCGGACACCGGAGGTGGGCTCGCGAGCGCCACCGCCTCCTTGGGGCAGCGCGTGATCTGCAGCTGCTGCTGCAGCTGCTGGATCAACGATAGTTGCATCACCTGCGGTGCGAATACACGGCTTTTGTCAGATGCTGTGCCACTTTGCTGTCTCGACATATTGCTTGTGCTACAGATGAACCGCTGGGGCTGCGAAACTTTTGGTGAGCGAGAAGCTTGTATTTCATGGCGCGATCGATACATAGAAAAAGGTTAGATTAGCTAATTAACAAGCGCTTTTGACTGTACTGAAGTATATTTTGCATCAACTGTTCATCTGTGCACAAAATTAGTGGTAGTTGCAAGTAAACAAACAAGAAACATGTTCAATATCATAGTATATGTGAAACTACACATAGTTGCCGCAGTGCATGTTCTGCAGTCCTGACAAGTTATGTATGTCTGCCGGATCCATGGTCGCACCTGAGCCTATATCTTTTGTAGGTGACGTTCTACCAGAAACTGAAGGAATGAATGAAAGGAAGAAGATTGGAAGTTAACGGGCCGCCGGCGGCGAGGTCAACAGAGAAAGAGCAAAAGCTCGGCGTCTGCATTGATTGACCACACCGCACAGCTAGACTAAAAACTTATAACAGCTTTTCGGAAAAAAATCTTCTGCACGGTTTGGAAACGTAGCAAATAGATAATGACATGATGGACCGCGCCTGAAGGGCTCCGTTTGCAGTGTGCTGGTCGTAAAAGACAGTTGTCGGTGTTCGAGTTTCGTTCTGCAAGCGTCTTTACAGGACCGAAATTTATCCCTGTATTGAACAAGCTGTGCCTAAACCATTCACCGGACAGCTTTTCGCTCAGAGATATGCTGGTTCAGCATGGAGTTTTTTGAATTCTGGAAAAGATGTTTTGGAAAGTATTTATTTGTCTTTTAGTGTGACTAAACAGTTCGTCACACGAAAGTAAAACAAATTACTATTAGATAATTCGATTTATGGGGCAAAAGTCTGTAGTGGACAATAAAATGATAAACTATGGGGAATTTTTTCAGCACGGTAGGAGGAAGAGTAGAGTCAGATATCCTCCTACACTTCACTGCTACAGTTGCTGCGAGATATCTCAAGTTCTGTTGGTATATAGCTGAAGACTACGCTTCTGAGACAGAGCAATGGCGATCAATCATTACTGTGTAACACCTGGTGCAGTCATACCTTGCCACAGCCACACACAAGGCACACCTATTGCTAGATTTGCTGCCATGTTACACACTGCGTGAAAACCACATACCGTCCAATACTAACAAACTGGTCATCCACTACCTTTCTTCAGGTTGTCAAAGAAGTGAAAATCACATAGTGAAAGATCCTGGCTGTACGGAGGGTGTTGTAGTGTTCCCCAACCAGATCGCTGCAGCGTAGCTTTCACTCCGATTGTCAGTGTGGAGGTGGGCGTTATCGGAAGTTGTGTGAAAAGCTTTGCATTTCCTTGGCGGGTAAGATGTGGGATGTTTCCACTGTTAGCTTTGCCGTTTGCCTTCTAGCTCGAAATGATGGTACCAGGGAAGGTCATGATTGACCTTCTTCGACTGCAATGTCTCCCTCCCCCCTCCCTGTTCGTCGAGTTCCTCGAGAGTGGAACAATAATCAGTGCTCAGCGCTATGAGGACGCTTTGCAGAAACCGCGACGCCCCATAATGTCAAAACGTTCGGGAATGCTGTTCCACGATAACGCCTGCCCCCAAACTCCGAAACGGACGAATGCTACGCTGCAGCGATTTGGTTGGGAAACAGCGCAACATCCTCCGTACAGCTTGGATTTCCACATCTTTGAGGACGTGCAGAAAATCATGCGTGGAGGTCGGCTTCGGTCGGACGATACGTCAGCGACCGACCTCGTTGAACGAAATAGGAATTGATATTCTCGTCTCCCTGTAGCCAAATGCCTTAACACGTGTGGAGACTACTTTTCAATGGATTGACGCCATGGTCCTGTCGTGGCGTGTCATCTGTTTTCATTTGACTGCCCGTCACAAGTGCATTGTCTGTAATTAGTAAATTAGCTAGCCAAGGTGGGTAATGAACTGCGTCCGACCAGGCCATGTGAAGGACACCATGTCCTCAGCGCACAGGTGTCACTGGATGTGGATTTGGGGGGGGGGGGGGGGGGCACCTCACTCCCGTCTATATGTCAGTTTACGAGACAAGAGCCGCTACTTCTCGATCAAGTAGCTCTTCAGTTTGCCTCACAAGCCTGAGTGCATCCCGCTTGCCAATAGCGCTCGGCAGACCGGATGGTCACCCATCCAACTGCTAGCCCAGCCCGACAGTGCTTAACTTCTGTGGTCTAACGGGAACCGGTGCTACCACTGCGGCAAGGCCGTTGGCAGCCAAGTTGGTTACCGGAACAAAATTCACATAATAGAGCTGCGCAACTTGGAGCTAACAAATCCACTTCAGTCAAGAAGCATGTAGAATTATGGGAAAGGTAGCGACGGAGTGGAGCTTTGAATCTAGCTGTGGGGCGAATTGAGACGGCCCTGCTGGTAGAACGTTACCTGCGACAAGCTTTGACAGTGTGAGTAAGGTCGAGGAATACGTCACCTGCTGGTGCTGCAGCGTGAAGAGCGTGGACTGGAGCACAGCCAGCTCCTGCAGCGCGGCCGCGTTGTCGGCGTTGCCGGCCATCGCGGTGGCGGCGAACTGCGCGACCGCCACCTTGGTGTTCTGCAGCGCCTCCAGCGTCACGTGGCCCGCCAGCGGGAACGGCGCCACGGCCGCCCCGAACGCCGACACCACGCCCGCCGCCGGCGACGCCAGGGCCTGTCGGCGTATCGTGCTGCCAGTTAGGAACAGGAATTTTCTTGCGCACACGAATCCGACTAAAACTGTCCCCGCGTGTACACTCCAGCTATTCTGTGGTGGTAATGTGAAGAGAGTGCCGCACGGCGGATTTGCCATACCCGGTAACTGTTGGAAACATTGGTTACTATTCACGTTTTACTGTCACCTCCGCAAACATCCTTGGGCTCGATATTATACCAGGATAACTTGACTCATAGTTGCAATAGACGCTATCGCAGGATAATTTGGGGTTGATATAGACAAAATTACAAATTGGAAAATTTTGTTTAAAATGAGAGACAAAACGGGGCCTTCTTTTGTGCTCGACATCGTACTACATTACGAGCAGTTTTTTATTTACACTACTGGCCATTAAAATTGATACACCACGAAGATGACGTGCTACAGACGCGAAATTTAACCGACAGGAAGAAGATGCTGTGATATGCAAATGATTAGCCTTTCAGTGCATTCACACAAGGCTGGCGCCGGTGGCGACACCTACAACGTGCTGACATGGGGAAAGTTTCCAACCGATTTCTCATACACAATCAGCAGTTGACCGGTATTGGCTGGTGAAACGTTGTTGTGATGCCTCGTGTAAGGAGGAGAAATGCGAACCATCACGTTTCCGACTTTGATAAAGGTCGGATTGTAGCCTATCGCGATTGCGGTTTATCGTATCGCGACATTGCTGCTCGCGTTGGTCGACATCCAATGACTGTTAACAGAATATGGAATCGGCTTTCAGGAGGGTAATACGGATCGCCGCGCTGGATCCCAACGGCCTCGTGTCACCAGCAGTTGAGATGACAGGCATCTTATCCGCATGGCTGTAACGGATCGTGCAGCCATTTCTCGATCCCTGAGTCAACAGATGGGGACGTTTGCGAGGCAACAACCATCTGCACAAACAGTTCGACGACGTTTGCAGCAGTATGGACTATCAGCTCGGAGACCATGGCTGCGGTTACCCTTGACGCAGTATCACAGACAAGAGCGCCTGCGATGGTGTACTCAACGACGAACCTGGGTGCAGGAATGGCAAAACGTCATTTTTTTCGGATGAATCCAGGATCTGTTTACAGCATCATGATGGTCGCATCCGCGTTTGGCGACATCGCGGTGAACGCGCATTGGAAGTGTGCATTCGTCATCGCCATACTGGGGTATCACCCGGCGTGATGGTATGGGGTGCCACTGGTTACACGTCTCGGTCACTTCTTGTTCGCATTGACGGCACTTTGAACAGTGGACGTTACATTTCAGATGTGTTACGGCCCGTGGCTCTACTCTTCATTCGATCCCTGCGAAACCGTACATTTCAGCAGGATAATGCACGACCGCGTGTTGCAGGTCCTGTACGGGCCTTTCTGGATACAGAAAATGTTCGACTGCTGCCCTGGCCAGCACATTCTCCAGATCTCTCACCAATTGAAAACGTCTGGTCAATGGTGGCCGAGCAACTGGCTCGTCACAATACGCCAGTCACTATTCTTCATGAACTGTGGTATCGTGTTGATGTTGCATGGGCAGCTGTACCTGTACACGCCATCTAAGCTGTGTTTGACCCAATGCCCAGGCGTATCATTGCCGTTATTACTGCCAGAGTTGGTTGTTCTGGGTATTGATTTCTCAGGATCTATGCACTCAAATTGCGTGAAAATGTAATCACATGCCAGTTCTAGTATAATATATTTGTTCAATGAATACCCGTGTATCATCTGCATTTCTTCTTGGTGTAGCAATTTTAATGGCCAGTAGTGTGTTTACTTTTTCAGTAACTTCATCTTATTCTTCTTCACTTTCCATTTTAGACTATTTACTACCTCTCACTGTTCCCATTTTCCCAGCTACGTGTCACAAAAGCAAAATTTAAATATTTTTAGAAATGACATATAAAAATGGCGTTTGAAGACTCTTAGGTGCGCCATCAGATAGGACATAGTCTACACCCTAAGGGAATAAAATATTTGTGCGTAATCATTGGTTAAGAGTCCGTTAAGAGAGGTGTTCAGTTGACTGGTACAAGTCTTCCTGTTGGAGGCCATTTCGATGACTTGCGTGTCATTGAGCTAACCAATAACCCTAACCAGGGAAAGGGGACATTCAGTTTAACGTTGAATCCGAACCATGTATCGTTTCGTGTAATATCTGACGGGGATTCAATCTCGCGACCTCTCGGTTCCCAGGCATGCGCTTTACCACTCGACCACTAAGCCCGAGACACTCCAAGGAAGGCCGCTGCATCAGGACGAAAACGTCGTTTATATCTGGTATTGTAATAGTTTCAGTATTTTTTGTGACGAAGCGTCGGTATACGCAAGAGGGTGTCAATGAAGTGGACACTGCACGCAGAAGTCTTCGTATCGTCTCTCTCTCTTAAATTTTAACATGTATCATTATCTGAAACAAAATTTCTCTTTTCTTCATTTCTGAGGAGTAGAAGCCTAATTAATACTACTGATGTTAATGTGGCTAACGTAATCTACATCTACACCTATACTCTACATGGTATCTTGATGAAAGACACCAACTTTTGCGTCGACACACATTAAAAAGTAAAAAAAAATCATAATATTTAAATGATCTAAATTTCAGTGTATAACGATACACAGTGCCCCAGAAACGTTGTGACAAACTTCGAGGGGTTGTAGAGGGTGTCTTGAGGAACCAATCGAGGATAGGAACCTGTGTCTGGAAACGTCATCCAACGACACTTCAGTGTGCCCAAGTTGTCGGATCGGCGCCTGCCTTGTTATTCAGTGATCGAGACCGATTGTCTCGATCGTCATTGAAGAAGATGGAGCTAGCTCCGTAGAACGGCTTTGTCTGCTCTAAATACAATTCTTTGTTGCATTGGTGAATGTCAGCTTCATTTTTCTCATGCCGGAGGTTTTAGAATCGTAGCAGAAACACGAGTTGAGGATGGAAACCTGTCTCCTAAACCGTCATCCCCAAAGACAACAGAGCATCACATTCCTAGGAGACAAGGCCTTTCTACGCAACAGATTGCTCCATCTTCTCCACTGGAAATAGTAGTAATCAGTCGCGACCACTGTGTATCACACAACACTGTGAGGCGTTCTGCCTACAGTCCGTCAGCGTACGAAGTCACGTTTGGTGCCAAAAGGGTGGCCTAATGGCAGGGGATAGCGCCTTATCTTCGACTTCCTGTAGTACCATTGGATGAAGTTTCCGGACACGGGTTCCTATTGTCGGCTTTTCCTCAAGACACCCTCTACAACACCTCGAAGTTTGTCGCAACATTTCTGGGAGACCCTGTAAATTGCAAGTGTTTTTAAAATAAAAACTTGCCACCGATGGCGAAATTACCACAGAAACTAGCTTGGAGATTCCGAAAAAAAGTGTTTATATCAATACAAATACTATAACTGTCCCAGAATTTTTGAGAAGTGATTTAAGGGAGCCATAGAAAGTCTACGAGCTAGGACGCACATTGTTTAATAGCCACTCCTCTCGAATGTTACTTGGCGTCTCTGGCACACATCGTACTCGAATGATTGGCTGCAGAGTGGTTAAGAGTCACGCATACTATTACAGTAGATAGGTCCAAACATAACCCGAGCTGATTCGTTTGAGTGACTTAACGTGGCCTACAAGTGACACTGTAGGATGGCAGATGTTGCTGTGTTCCCCGCCAGGTGCCGCTAGGACGTACCTCAGGCTCGGCGTCCGGCTCAGGCTCGTCGGTGTCGGCGTCTCCGTCCCCGGAGCCGACGACGCCGTCGCCCACGTCGGCGCAGACAGCGTCCTCCGGCTCGACGTCGTCGTCGTTGTTGTTACGGTCGTCGAGCAGCATCATGTCGCAGTCGGCGTCGGGCTCGGCGTCGGCGTCCACGTCTCCGTCCGCATCGGCATCGGCGTCGGCGTCGGGAGGCTCATCGCAGACGGCCGCCTCCGAGCACGAACTGCCCTCGTCTTCGTCGCCGCACGCGGACACTGCAACACGCCGTACGTGCACGGCTATTACGAGAGCATTGAAGATCGCGCCTGCCTCACAAAAGGTAGGTGGAGCCTTTGGTATGCACTATCTACAGTTTTACAGCGCCTGTCATTATGAAGAATTATACTCTTTAGTGAATTTTCAATGTGTTAGTTTATATTATTATAAGTTGAAGCTGATCCTGAATGTATACTGTCCGTTATCTGTCTTATAGCAGTAATAACTACACGGCCCAGTCACGTTAATCAGACCACCGACTATGTTCCACGTCAGTGTGCAATAACCATTCACAGATGACCAGTAATGGATGACGTATAAAGGGTATCGAGGGATACGTATCGGCGAAGTGGAACCTAGTTCTGGATCCCCTGTGTTAAATACACGAACGGGCTGATCGGCTCTAGAATGCACTGAAGTTCAATAAACAAAGTAGTAAGTTCAAAAATTAATCACCATGTAAAAGTATCAAGTTTTTCGCATATTAGATGATTACCAGTCTAGATCAAATAACCCAAGCAAACATTACTACAGAATATTGCTATAGACGCACGAAATCACGGGGATAGCATACGTTCGCCTGATATGACACACCAGACTAGAGCAGCGTGGAGAACTGCATCAAACCAGTCTTCGGACTGAAGACCAAAACAACAGCAATGATGGTTTAGCAGATTTCTTTCGTAGTTACGCGATGAATGCGGGAGAAAACACGCCTGCATTCCTCGATTTACAATGTTTTCGATACTACACACTGCGCGAGTATTTGTGCGCCTGCGTCCCTCAGAAATTACCTCCTTGTTATTATAGCGAACAGACAATGACGATCGCGCGAGCGAAGCATCTCTTCAGGTAGGGCAGATGCCCGGCGTGTTTAGGCGTCCGCTCAGCAACGCGTAGGCAATTTGCGGCCAAAAACAAACAGACGGGGCGCGCGCGCGCGCACGCACACACACACAGATCCGCTTAAGATCCCCGACTGCCACTCGTCCCTGAGTGCTTAATGAAGGCTCGCCTCGTGATTATATTTGCATTCCTCCACGCCGCAGACGCGCAAACGAATTGCCGCGGGCTCGCAGCGAACGGGGTGGAGTGGGTTGTCAGCGACGGGGGTGGGTCAGACAGGAGCTGGCGAGAGAGACAGAGACAGGCGGGCGCGTGTTTGCTTTTTCATCACCTCACAGGCGCCGGTGTTTCGCTCCGGAACCCAAGTGTACACACTCACACACAGCGCGGTGGCAATTTTTTAAATTCCTTTGTGCAGTGTTTCATATAAAAGCACCGCGGCCACGCGCATCAGCCCTCGCGACGTTGTACGACCGTAACTCTAACCCTTTCTCTAACACTCTACCGATATGACGCCATGGGGCTGCGGCACAGCATACTGCAAAGCTGAAAAAAAGTGTATGTGTGTGTGTGTGTGTGTGTGTGTGTGAGAGAGAGAGAGAGAGAGAGAGAGAGAGAGAGACAGACAGAGGAACGATGAGCGCTGTGTTCGCGGCGTTTGCATCAACAGCCTCCGGGACCGTACCGGCAGATGACAGGAGAGAGAACAACTTTATATTTGTGCCACTATATACGGCGGAACTGAGAGGACAACGCTTTTGTTTTCGCCGATGGCCCGCTTGTTTTTATTCCAGCGTTAAAAATATATTGCACCCAGGAATGTCTCATTTGCGGCGGCGCGTGCCGCTACCTGGCCGCCGTTTTCTTTGTGTAGCGATATTTAGGTTCGTCGCCCCTGTTGCTGTTGTTTTTTTACCCCCTCCCGCGGTTTTTCGCTCTCTTTTTTTTGTTTCGGAGCTCTCCGAATCGCAATCGTCGCGGTTTTCGCAGTCAGTGCGTAAACGGAGCCGTCGATGCCCTGCTCCGTCGGAAGACTTCGGGGCCCCAGGCGTGTCGCCTCGTCGCTGCGCTTTTGTTTCCCTTTCTGCGAAGACGGAAATAGTCGAGGCCTCCCCAAGGTATCGCTCCGGAATTCAGCTTTCGGTGGGATCTCCGCATAACTTTATGGCGGCGATACTGGAAAAGTAGTAGCTACAGAGGTGGAGGGAGGAGAACGGGGCAGACAGGGCTGAAATGCTGAGATGGGCGCCGCCGTAGTAGTACTCGGAGCTATTTTTAAGAGCACAGAAAAAATAATGGATGCTGCTTGTTGAGGGGCGTTCCGCTAACATAAAGGACCCATTACCTCGCAGACGGATAGGGAGAAATCGAGAAAACCTTCAGGGGGTCCAACTCCTCCCCTCGTGTGGTCTTAGACACAGCGTGTTGAGCTCAATATTTTTTTCTCCAAATGTCCTCATTCACTTTACATGCAACACCCCTCTCCACTGGTTCCACTCCCTTTTTCTGTCTTTCCCCAAAAAAATAAAAGAAGAGGTTTAGTTCCCAGCACCGTTTAAAGCCATTACCAGTTCTTCACTTCCTCTCACCTCTCTTTGCTCGTCCGGTGGAGACATCCCGATTCCCACCAAACCTTCCCCGTCTTATTTTTCAGCAGCTGGAGTCTTTGACAGTATGAGAAGGGCGCGACGACTGCGCCGCGGTGGGTGGCGAAAGGATGTGAGATGAAAGGCACGTCTCAGCAGGAAGCTCTCGGTTAACATAAACAAAGATTTTTCCAGGAGGAAAAGAGAGGCAGGGAACAGGAGCGGGAAAAGAAATCGTCGATTCAGAAGAGACGCAGTTCTCTCTCTCTCTCTCTCTCTCTCTCCTCTCCCTCTCACCCTTCCTCTCTCCTTCCTTGCCTCCCCCCATCTCTGACACACACACACACACACACACACACACACACACAGATAAAGAGAGAGAGAGATAACTGCGAGAGCATAGCATTCTAGTCCCCTTTCCTTTTATTTCTATACGGATTCCTGGATTTTAGCACTGCCTGGCGCTATTCTCGCGGCCGGCCAGGAATAGAGCGGAGGCAGATATACGCGCGCCGTGTCAAAGTTGATGCATTTGGATGCGTCCCAAGCTGACATACGGCAGCTGGCTCGCGGCGGCGTTAACTCCGACCTGGGAAATGAGTATCCGCACTAGAATGTGCTCCCCTCCACTTCAATTGCTCTCGTGAAATTATCTCAGTAATGTCCTAAGATCTCAGTTTCTCGCCAAAATTCGATCAGTCATTTTTCAGTCCGTTCATTGTGTAGTCTTTTGCAACATATTTTTTTTGGTTTCACCTTTCTGTTTCTCAGGCATCTACAGTTCATTAAAAAAGTTTAGTTTCCGTTCTCGTTTGAAAGTGTTTTGATCCTATTCCAGATTCTTTAACTGTTGGTTTTCCTGTGAATTGTGATGATGAGAAATTCCCAAAAAAATGCTGTTCCGTTCATACTTAATGGCTGCTTAAGTAAGGTATATGCATTGTTTATAGCTCTACTGATATCAGACACTGATGCGGATGTGATAAAGCAGTTCCTGAATGTGCACTGGAAGTGTATGCACTGAAGTGAAACATGGACCATGGAAATTCGGGAGGACATACTGAAAGAGCAGGGGAGGACACAAATATATCGAAGGGCCATACAGCAAGAAGGGACACGTTAGTGAGACATCTGCAACACCATGCTGGAATGGTTGTCCAGGCGCTGTAAGGAGCAGTCGAGACGTAGAATAGTAGGGACAGGTCATTACTAAAATATGCGAAACAAATTAGAAAAGATGTTGAGAGTAACAGTTATGTAGAGATGAAAATATGAACAATAGATTAGAAGAGACTGAGGAACATTATCTAACCAGTCGAAAGACTGATATCTTAAAAACTGCATTGAAGACAACAATGGCTATGAAAAGACTACTTGAGGACAGTTGATGACGCACCTGACCCTATCGCTCTCTCACGTGTGCGCACTTGGTGGTCATAGTGAGTTATTAGACGCAATGTGAGTAGGTGGAATGTACGACGTAAAAATCGTTAACCTGAAGCGAGTGATTATTTCAGGACGAACACTAACCTTTAAGTTTGCGAAGCTGCCCCAGTAAAATGTTCATGACAATAAGAGGCTTTTAAAATGAGGCTCTTATGAAATGTCCAACATTAAGTTAAAAATTTCCGTCCGAAAAGGCTTCCCAAGGCCCAACGGTACCACCGACCGCCGTGTCATCCTCACACGATAGGCGTCGTGGGGTGTGGATATGGAGGGGCATGTGGTCAGCACATCGCTCTTCCGGTCGCTCTCAATGAAGTAGCTTCTCAGTTGACAAGCAGTGAGTGCACCCCACTTGCAACAGCGCTCGGCATACCCGTCCAAACGCTGGCGGAGCTCGACAGCGCTTAACTTCGGTGATATGACGGGAACCGCGGCAAAGCCGTTGGCTAACATTAAGTTAAGAAGATATCTAAAATACCAATACCATCATCTGCAGTGTTTTTTTTTTTGTTAATAACCATCTTGAGAGACATAATTTAAAAATTATGTTGATTTTTCTAAGCCATCGTACTGGTAAACGTCGCTCAACGATTAGGCCCTCGTCCTGTTACGACTGCCTACAACACAGTGCGAGGAGCAATCTTTGATCGTGGGACATGTGATCGCCAATCCCCACAGCCGTAGATGATACCGTTGCTTCATTGCTCAAGAAGTTCTCCGTTTGGCCTTAGGAAGATGAGTAGACCCCGATCAAGACCTCCATACCGCAGAAAAAAATGTCGGGAGTTGCCAGAAATCTAACTTCGACATCGAAGGCAGTGACGGAAACCATTCGGCTATAGAGGCGGTCTATCGCATTTGCATCATGGTTAAATCATTTTTTTCATACATATCAGAAATGAATAATATTAGTTCTCTAACGGTGGTAGAAAACGTTGGCGAGCTAACTCTATACTGCCTTTATACGACACGTAAATGGTACAATTGTAAATTCGAACAAGCTAATCTATGATGTGACGAAACGTACTTTTATTAAATTGAAATAATAAAGATATCTGAAACACAGTATTTACTTCCGCTGCACGAAAAAAAACCATGTGTTTATCCGGAACTGATTGTTCGAATACGATAGTTTAGTAGGTTCGTTGTCATGATTCCTGAGTTATTATGGGCGGAAATAGAAAGCAGCAGCATGGATGTGTAGTCATTTTCTTAGGAGAGAATTGGTCGCTAGAGCAGGAAAAAGTAGGGCAAATTGTGTAACTAAAATTAGATTTATGCTAATTTATATTACCTACACTTAACTTGTCCTGAACTGTAATAGCAGAGTCTAACTTAGAGTTTAGGTAATGGCCGTTAATGTGTCAATAAACCAACGACTGACTTTAATCCAGATCATGCTGAGATATCGTGTTTCAAACACGTTACAATCGTTCATTGACTGAGCACCGGAAGGCTTCGAACTGAGTATCCGACTGTTCCCCGCTTGTCTCAACCGTGTCATTGCTTGTCCTTAACGAGGTTTTATGGTAGAAGAGAATATTTGCCAAATAAATTTTATTGAGTTCGCAAATTATGATAGCTTCTCCCAGAAATTTCTCTTCGCCATCGTCACAGTTTATTGGTTGTACAGAAATAAATAATCACTTATACTTCACTCTCAGTTATTAAGCATGCGGTTCGTGCGCAAATAAGAAAACGGAATGTTAGAGTTCAAAGTTTTGATTGAGGTCGTTAAAGATAGAGATCTGTTGCACCATTTGGGGAAGAAAATACAGCAAGGTATTTTTGTAGGAACCCTCCAGGTACTAGGCTATAGCGATTTAAAGAATTATAGAAAACCCAACCCAGAATAGTCGGATGGGGATTCGAATCCCACTCCTATCGAATTGAGTACAGTGTTCGAGCAAAATGTAATTTCGGAGTCCACGTGATCGTCTGCTATTTAACCATTTAGCAACATGACAGCGGTTCCAACGGGGTTATTTCACACTTGCATAATTTTTCGGAATGAATTATTTAGTCACATCACACTGAAATAAAACGAGTAAAGCAAAAAGAGTTCACAGAATTTATTTTCGAGACTAAAAAGAAAAGGCGAACGCAACGAAAACTTAAGAATTCTTTGAGGAAATACAAGAGAAAAAGTAAGCTGCCAGACGGTGGTAGCAAGACGACTACAATGAGTTGACATGCATGAACGAACAGACAAATGAGCATGAGAATAGAAACGATTGTCATAGAAGAAACATGTGGCAGCAAATTAAATAGCGCTGCCATACGGTCCGGCGGGTGGGATCATTTTAAAATAGAGTTCCTGAACTTAAAATTCACTGCGACTGTCCTTTTTTCTTTTATATGTTACAAGCATGTACTCTCGGGCTCAAAATAAATCTTTGTCTGGTTCTATTTTCTCTCTAGCGCCTGGTGTACTTATTTGACATAGGCGTGGTTGTCATTAATATAAATCTCTGGAAGTTATGTGGTAGTCTATGAGCCACATCTAAATGTGAGCAGTATTGTAGCTTAAGGATTCGTGATGCAATTTCAGCTTGTTTGTGCGAATTACGCACTGCTTGTCTGAGGTAGCAAATAGCGCGTATACAGATTCAGTCGAGTGAGTTATTAAAATCCCATGTACCATCCGGTGCACTTTGCCCTGTCCTATATTTATACGGCTAGCCCATTTAATGATTAAATATCGTTGAATTTTTCATTCAAACGTGTATCATACTGCGAATTTGACTGCGAAGATTTAAGGATACGAGTTTATATCAGGTTATAAACAAGGATACTAAACGCACGTACGTCACTGGACGCTGGATAGTGATTTCCCAAAATGTAATTTCCACTCAGAGAAAAAGGAGGAATCATGAAGCTCGGTGCGCCAGTAATAAACGATAATGCTAAACTAGAGTGTCGAAAACGTTTTTTTTTTTATTTTTTTTTTTTTTTTATGCGGACTCATAGAAATTATCTTACACTTACAAGAATCAGGAAAGTTCTTAATCACTGATGTTACAGAGAAGGGTAGTTTAATTAAAACTGTTAGGCGTGCACTGACAGTTCTGGCGCATCGATAATTTGTGATTTCGCTGAAGAAGCTGTTCTTTCTAGCAAGGAGAACATGATTTTTCCTGACTTTGACGCGTAAAGAACAGCTGACTTTGTGTTGCTAGACTGAAGTCACCACCTGTTGGCACCCACAAGTACCTCTTTACTAAGCTACTTTTAGACCTTGAGATCTGCAGATACCTCAGAAGAAAAGTTAACTGATATTTTCTTTTAGAGATAACAGAGTATGAGAAAGATGGATATCAATGGAGAACATCTGTAAAGGAAACATAGGTATGC
Source organism: Schistocerca gregaria (assembly GCF_023897955.1). Taxonomy (NCBI): domain Eukaryota; kingdom Metazoa; phylum Arthropoda; class Insecta; order Orthoptera; family Acrididae; genus Schistocerca; species Schistocerca gregaria. The sequence goes on from NC_064924.1 coordinate 217,559,957, forward strand.
TAAAAATGCACACACTAAACTAAGTGTATCGCGTTTCTGCTATCAAATATCTGACTGGAACGAGAATGATTTGAAAGCGTGATTGTTGCAGCTTGCACAGTGAGACGCATAGGTGAGTCAATACTAAGTATAATCGAGGTGTTCAAATAAAAGAAGAAAAGCAAAAAACAAGAATCACTTTCAACAGTCACACTGAAGTTAACAGAGCGTGTCCGTCGCTTCCTACTTTTCACATAAAAAGCATTGATACCCTGTTTCCGTGACCTCCTGTCTAAAATGTAAATAAAAAAAGACCCAACGAACCACTCGCTACATTTTAAATTTTTTGTTTGCGAAGCGTTTCGGAGGCTTTGCATCTCGACGACACCATTGGCTGAGGTTGACACAGTGGAGCTTTCCTTCGGTGTTATTGACACATCATCAAGGGGTAGTTCTAGTGTTTAGCTCAGTTGCACTGTTCCCGGGAATCCAACGAAGTCTAAATATCTGCATTCCTGTGCATCCTCGCCGTGAAATTCCTCGAGTGCGCTGCACTTGAACTTTGAACACTCATTGTTTGCAAACTTCAGCAGAGGTGTTAGAGCTTTTGTTTCTTAGGAGCGATGCACCTAAGCTATACACCGGACCTGCCATTCGATGTGGAACATAGTCTCCGAAACGCGTCGTAAATAAAAAATTCAAATTCGGTTTTGTTATTTACGCCCCCTTTACCTTACCATTTACGTATGTAGCAAGTAAATGTGAAACTGAACGTGTCCAAACGTGCTCTAATCTTTTTAAGATTATAGTAGTGGTCTTGCACACAGAATACGCGGCGAGCGATGTACAACGGTTTCACAGGAATCCAGAAATACTGATTCTGGAATTTAACACTCAGGCATTTCTTCCAATGATTCCCATGTGAGTGCCGTGAGCATCTGCCAGACACCTTCGTGTTTACTAAACCGTTTGGTCACTATCCCTACATCACAACTTCGAATTCCATGAGAACGATTTGATGAGGTTCTCCAGCACACGAGCAATGCTGTAGAATAGGTTCTAAGGGCAGTAGTGGATCTACTGTACGCTTTCCAGAGTGGGGGTTCAAAGTTTACTATGTCTTCCCCCCCCCCCCCCCCTCCCTCCTCAACGGCAGTTACAACTTGCCGTCAGCCGTTTTCTTTAAAGTGTCGTAGACGTCTACAATAAATTGTAATAAAAATTAATACATAAATTGTTTAATATAAATTACTAATAGTGTATTTAATTACGATAAAATATTTTATGTAATCATTTGTTAATATTTGTAAGTATTACGTTGTTTAGAATACAATTGAGAAACATTTACCTTTTTCTTAAGCAACTTCATAAAATTTGTGACGTAATTGATGTAAGAACCATACCAGTAAGAATCTCTCTCCACTTTGATTTCGCCATAGTTTACACAATACAACATCGAGGTGCGACTCACAGCTATCAGTATTTCGTTAAGCATTGAAATTGTAAACAATGATCTGATAACTAGTTGTGATCTTTCCATTTCTATCTGCCCTTATTCAACTTCCACTTCCTTGCCAGTTCTTGGTCCGAAACGTGTCAGATTTGTTGTCAACAGCGGGTAGATCAGCCTGTGCGTGTACACCCTTGCCTGGCTGGAATGCAACCGATTAGGTCTCAAGGCCATTTCCGTGAGCAGGCCCTCATAGAAGCAACTGATAAGTATCCTGTGTTAAACGTACCTCGTAAATTCTTGAATTTTTTGCCATTAGTTTTCAGGCTACAGTATTCTCTCAAAGTCAGCTATTAAATCTGGAAACTGGTAGGTGCCGGCCGCTGTGGCCGAGCGGTTCTAGGCGCCTCAGTCCGGAACCGCGCTGCTGCTGCGCTCACAGATTCAAATCCTGCCTCGGACATGGAAGTGTGTAATGTCTTAGGTTAGTTAGGTTTAAGTACTAAGTCTAGGAGACTTATGACCTTAGATGTTAAGTCAGATAGTGCTTAGAGCCATTTGAACCATTTTTTTTTAAATTGATAGGTGTAATCCGAATATTCCCAGAATTCGACGTCTTCATTCCACCATTTAAGAATCTGATGTTACTGTTCGTGACGCTTACAAGGGAACCTCACCATCGCACTATGGACTACTCAGTTTGTATATTTTGCTTATTTTTTTCATAGTTCGACGCAACTTCTTCCTCTTTCTCTTCTTCTTTCTCGATTGATCTGTGTTCAGTTTTTCAAGGCCTATCCACTGTGCCAACTTATAACTAAATCTGAGACGGGTGCGATAGGGAGGTTCCCTTGTTAGCATCACTTTATAACGTGACCGCTGTTTAACACTTAAGAAACCGGCCACTTGAAAGAATATTGGGCCTAGGAAGCCGGTCATTTATGCCATTATTTAAAGCGTTACTGTCACATATGTAATTATGTATCTTCAGGAGTAATAAATATTAAAAACGGGCCAAGCTTGAGGATTTATTTTTCATATTTACTTCAGTTCTTTGATACACTAAAAAGTTTAAAATAATGGCGAAATAAACTGTAATTATCCTCCCAAGAAAAAAGTGTGAGGTGAGTTATCGAGTTATTTTTCCCCCATGAGCTTCCTTTTTCGTGTTCACTCAACAAAGGTGACGTATTTGTAGCAGAATCACAGCAAACTGCGAAACCTAATTAGACACGCACGAAATTGCGTCACTATGATCGTATTGGTTCAGCTATTCATGACAACAGCTGTTATGTTCGCTGATATTTCCTTCGAAATAATTCTAGAAATTGGCAATAGAAGGCAGCACCATTCAAGGTGCACGCTGCGAGACGTCCGTACGTTGTTTCCATACGAAATGAGTCCAGTTTTCTAGCGATAGGTGGCTCGCGCGTCGAGAAAACCGCGGCCCGATCTATATTCGGGCGCAGTCTTTTTAACGCAAAGTAGCAGTCCGAGCTGTGCTCGGGGTTGGTATAAGTAGAGACGTGTGTAGAACTGAAGCCTGGTGTTCGAGATGTAGCGGTAAGTAAGTAGGTTGCAGCTGCGGAGTGCCGAGTTAAACAGTGTGGGGGGAAAAACCCGCACAAAAAAAGTGGCGGCAGCTGCGAGTCGGGGTCCACGTGGGCGCCACGTGTCAAGGCGGTGGCGCGTGCGCGGCCGTAGTTATGACAGGTGGGCGGCGCGGCGCTGGCCACGCCCCCCCGGCCACGCTGCACGCTGTCGCCTGCCCACACCTCCCTCTACTGCGCGTATTAAACTACACAGCCGAGCCGCCGAAACTCTCGCCGTCTGCAATAACTCCAGAACAGAACTCTTCGTCTCGCCTTGCATCGCCCGCGAGCCTTTCGTAGACCTTCCTAGAGCCTCAGAAGTACCTCCCGCATCGAGCATCTCACAAGTTATTCAGTGTACAAAGACATGTTATGGAATAGTTGTACCATGTTTCCATTCTAATTTTGTTTACGACAGCAATTTTTAAGACGATACAGTCGACTCCCGATAGCTCGAAGTTCAAGGGACGTAAATAAAGTTTCGATTTAACGCACAGCCGGCCGTTGTGACCGAGCGGTTCTAGGCGCTTCAGACCGGAACCGCGCTGCTGCTACGGTCGCAGGTTCGAATCCTGCCTCGGGCATGGATGTGTGTGATGTACTTAGGTTAGTTAGGTTTAAATAGTTCTAAGTCTAGGGGACTGATGACCTCAGATGTTAAGTCCCATAGTGCTCAGAGCCATTTGTTAAGTCCCATAGTGCTCAGAGTCATTTTTTTTTCGATTTAACGCAAGTTTGACTTATCGAGGTAGAATGGGGAAAAACTCGGAATATTAGTACATGTGAAAAGTGGTGCTCTATTTTCAAAAATATACTATTTCTTTACAAAGGGAAGCACAAAGTAACCAACCAGAGCACAAAATAAATTTCATTTTGTGTCAGTTTTATTTTTTTTTATATACGTTTCAAACGAAAGGCAGACATAAATTCCCGTCAATTAATTAACTTCGTTCACTTTTCCGTGCCAAACCGAATTTGTCATCAACTCTCGAATTTTCTCCACAACTCTTTTAAAAAGGAATGTATGTCGTTTATTTTTCAAAGTTAGTGAGGCACATTTCACAAGCCGAGAGTAACAGCGAATGACATAAGGGCTATTTTTACTGCGTAACATCCGACAGATATGTTTTGGCCTATACATTGACTAAATCATTTCAATAAACATTCTTCATGATGCGGGAAGTCACCTAGTCGATTTCTCTTTGTCTCTCCTTATGATACTTTTAAGCAATCTCATCTTCTCGCTTCATGATTGTCGATATCTTTTTGCTTCATGGTTGTCGACAGCAAGGATAACGGAATCTCGAAACCATTTACTATTTTTTTTGTTTGCCTCACATTCTACATGCCCAATAAGCCGCTTTTTCTTTTTTGAAGCGACTCTTGCAGCTTAAAATAAGCTGCGTAATTTTTGAATAAACAAACGAGTGTCGCAAAGAGTTGAATGACGAAACTATTATCTGAACAATTCGAATTATCGATTGTGAAGTAGCAGCTGATTTCGAATTATAGAGAGTTTGCTGTTTATTCTGTCGTGAAAATCTCTTCGATTTATCGTATGTAAAAAAAAAGCATATGATTTCTTCGATCTGTTGAGTTTTTTGTATGACCATGACAACACGTTCGATATATCGAAAAATTCAATTTATTGAAGTCCGCATTAGGAATTTTTTATGACAGTACCGAATTTTCGACATTTGGGAATTTTTTTGTGACTGAATTTATGTTAACATACAAAGGGCAATCAAAACGTTTCCGTTGAAAGCCACACCTACCCCATACTGCACGTTGGTGCTTATATACACGTACCGGACTCACGCTGGGTTCCCTATACGCTGAAATGACGCCCTCAAACGGAAACTTTTTGATCGCGCCTTATATTATGCGAAAGAGAATACATCATAATGACTGTGGAGTCGTATTGAGGAGTAAGATTAATTTAATAAATATGAAGCCCAGTAAGAAGCAATGTGCTGGATGGATATCGTTCAAGTGCAGCTACTCACAGAGGTCCAATGTGGACTGTAAATATCGTATGTCTGCAAAACTTGGTAGATATTCTAATACATTAATGCAGAATCGATTTAAACTGAAAAAAAAATAGTTTCTATTCTGGCCACAAAATCCCAATTTGACTCTGTGAATGTAAGGAAGACGTATACGGATGTTTCCACACATAATGGGTTAGACACAGGACATTCATAGAAAAGGTAAAACAAGTGAGAAAGACATAATGTTGATTTTATTAGTAGCTGCCACTTACACAATTTGTTCGATATGAGCTCTGGACACGCCGACAAGATGCTGTACAGTGACAGATTTGGGCCTGGTGGCCAAAATTGGAACTTTTTTTTTCAGCGTAAGTTGGTTCTGCATTAATGCGTTAGCATATATACCAAGTTTCGCTGTCATACGATAATTACAGCCCACACTGAGTAGCTGCACTTTAATCAAAACCACACAATATGTACGTTTCATAATTAAGCACTTCATCATACTACAGTGACTTGAGTTTTGCGACACTTAGCTCTTAGCTCTGCAAGGCAGTGTGGATGGTATGGAAAGTGGCGAGAAAAAAGAGGGGTGTGAACAGGAGATAGAGAGGGAGGGGGGGGGGGGGGAGGGAGACGGCACGGTCGCTGTGGAGAAGAAAAGGACAAGCACGAACGGGCGTAAGGTGCTGTGCAGATTGCATCGCGCGGTCAAAGTGTCAAACAAAAGCCGCTGGCCGAGTTTCTCGCCCCGAGCGACCGCACCGCTGCGAGGCGATACCATCGGGCGCGAACCCTAGGCGAGTTGCGCTCACGGCCGACCTATCGCATCTCTCACGGCCTTGCGGAAGCTCGCACAGTTTCCAGCGCTTATGCATTTTACATTTGCTTCTGCTACGCTGCCACGATTTCGCGATGAAAGTTACGTCTTGCGTTTTACGGTACTACCCTATGCTTAAAGACAACAAGTGTAACCGGAAGATAATGGCTAATTATTTAATTTGTAGCAGCTGCTTCTACATAGATCGAAAACAAAGTCTTATCTGGTTCCATTCTGTTATTTTCCACGTTCCCCTTCGTTAGGTCGTTCGAGTATAAGTCCATTGTGTATTGGAGGACTTACTAGCCAAACACTTGTCGAGCATAATGCGGCAAAAGTAGTACCCCACTTGATTATGTTTGGGACAGGATTTCCAGTGCCAGCATTTGCCTTACGACCCTGCGAAACCTCCGGAAGCTTTGTTTAGAATCGGGGAATTAGAATTATCTTTAATAAAATTCTAGGGGATTATGTCCAGATAAAAAATGAGAGCCTAGTGTATATGGGAGTACAGATGTTTTACAAAGTAAAGCCGCTGACTTCTGTCACTGCCCGTAGCAGGTGATATCTAAAATGTTACATCTTTTATTCTGTTATAGGTACATAATTATTACTATTTTCTGGTTATACTAATACAACAATTATTATCATTATTATTAAATGTTATATTATAATTGAGGGGGTCACAAGCAAAGAGGCATAAGTGCCATTCTAGAAGTTTTGAGGAAACTGAAGTTAAAGTTCGTAAGGTATCAGAATTCTCGTGAGATAGCAAAATGGAATTTCAGTTTATTTTGTATACTAGGCATACAAATACGTTGTAGAATTTTCAGTACCCTCGGCCTCCGTAAGAGCTCTAATTTCTCGTATCTTATCTTAGTGGTCCTTATGCAAAATGTATATTGGCGGCAGTAGAATCGTTCTACAGTCAGCTACAAACGCCTGTTCTCTAAATTTTCTTAATAGTGTTCCCCGAAAATATCGTCTCCTTCCCTCCAGGGATTCTAATTTGAGTTCCCAGAGGAGAATGTGATTTATGTTTTTTCTCTCTATAATCCTTTATTATTGGTTGTCATCAATTCAGTTATCATAAAATTGCTATTTAGAGTTATAACAAAACATTCATGAACACTGTGTCTACTAGTCTCTCTCTAACTGTAGATTTTTCATACGAGAATATGAGTGATTTCTGTTGTAAACGTGTGTTCGCTTGGTGTGTTTCTTTGCGTAGGCGTTGCCAATTTAACGAAGTAAATTGTGAAAACCTAACGATTATTCATTTGTATTATCTGTATGTAACTGTCTGTGCTTTTGTGTGCATGTGTGTGTGTGTGTGTGTGTGCGCGTGCTTTAATGCTCTGAGCACTATGGTACTTATCTTCTAAGGTCATCAGTCCCCTACAACTTAGAACCACTTAAACCTAACTAACCTAAGGACATCACACACATCCATGCAAGAGGCAGGATTCGAACCTGCGACCGTAGCGGTCGCGCGGTTCCAGACTGTAGCACCTAGAACCGCTCGGCCTATGTGTGTGTGCTTACATTTTATTTGCTTCACATATGTTATCGTTATGTTAACAAATTTTGGGGAGAGAGGGAGTGTAACTATGGCTAGACGTAGAGGGAATTGCAGGAATTTGCATGTGGATCTAATGGCTGTCGCCAGGGAGTAGATAGAGAGTTCTAGGTGTCTGGATGCTTGTATTTATAGTTTAAAGATTATTTCGAGGGTACCACGGAAGAATGAGGGGGAAAGGGGTTTTGTGGCATTATTCTGATGGCCATCTGTTGTGGCATTACTCCACTATTTTATCTATTAACGTGAGTTGTTTGTCGTGTAAACTTGGTCATTCAAATGAGTTTTTTTTGCACACGCTGATTTTTTTTAGATCATAAAGTGCCTTTTATTGTCTATCTGATTATTTTCATGTCTTCTCCAGAGCTTGGCTTGTGGTGATGATGAAGTTCTCTGAGGTACTCTGCAAATGTGGAGGAATTTGTCTCATACTTCCAGGCTCTCATGTATTCCTCGTATCTAGCATCGAACGTTCTACCTTCTTGCCCCAAATATCTGCCATCATATGTGTTACATAGTAATTGATATGTACCTTCTTTTTTCGCATAAGTCCATGTCTCTTTTCAGATTTTGATCGTATTTATTCTTAGACACAATTGTTAGTTAGTGGCGAGAGTCTGTCTTCTTGTCACACACTCTTTAATTTCAAACAGCTCCGAAATATATCCCTTATTGTTACAATATTAAAATATTTAATAGAGGGTGATTCAGCTGCCCCTACCGCTGTCGCTTAATACCAGGCCTTCGTAAACCATGCGCGAGATCCGATATTCGCACGGTCGCTACGCGTAAGCTATTAGTCTTACAGAAAACATGAGCGAGACTTTTCGTAGGAAATTTAATGTAGTTAAATTTTGTACTGGGAGACATTTTCGCTGAAGACCACGGTTTTCGAATTATTCAAGCAAAAGGTACAAAATTGACCTTAAATCGCACCTCCTTTTTTCACGTGGATCCCTCAACAGTCAGTATTTCCCGTATGTTGTTCATGGCACTCCCTCCCACCTCTGTACAAAAATATACAACTACGCGAACTATTCCCCATATTCGACCTTTTTTGGGCGTCATTGATTACGCCACCACCATATAGTCGGCTACTATGTTAACATTATTATTTTAAACGTGACCGTGAGGGAAATGAATGATAAACAACTGTTGTAAATGTTACGCTAAAACTAATTACGTTGACAATTCGATGCCAACTTAACTCTTACAGCACGGTAGTTTCGTGGTCAGAAGGGCTTATGAATAAAGCTATGTAACTGTAAGTTTTACGTCCGTAGCTCATGGTCTTGCGGTGTCTTTCTCGCTTCCTGCGCACGGGGTCCCGGGTTCGATTCCCCGCGGGGCCAGGGATTTTTTCTGCCTCGTTATGACTGGGTGTTGTGTGTGTCCTTCATCATTATCGTTCACTCGCAAGTCGACGAAGTGGTGTCAACTAAAAAGAACCTGCGATACGGCGACGGAATTTCCCCGCATGGGGCCTCCCGGCCAACAATGCCATACCATCATTTCATTGTACATTTAATGCTGTTAAACTTCACAAAACTGCCCGTTAAAATTTACACGAGCGTCAATTTTACAATTTGTAAGAGCTCGACTAAGCCTGTGGCGTAATAACCCCAGTCAGTGATGACCAAAAATGGCCGAACGTGGGAAATAATTCGTGCAGCCGCAGATATTTGTACCGTGGTAGGAAGGAGTGCCATGAACGACATACTAGAAATTGTGACCGGTGTGAGCTGAGTGTGAGAGTGCTGTTGCTTTTGAAGGTCACCTTTGTATGGTTTTCTTGAATAACTCGAAAAGTATGGCCTCTAGCGAAAACGTTCCCAATACAAAATTTAACAATATCAAATTTCCTACAAAAAAGTGCTGTTCATTTTGTTCTGTAGGATAACAGTTTGCGAGTAGCGGACGAGAGAATATGAAAATCTCACACAGGGCTTATGTAGGCCAGATATAACATAGCAAGCGGCATCAAACAACGTAGGGGCAGCTGAATCACCCTGTGTGTTTTTTTTTTTTCCTATTATAAACGTAGACATCTGTGCTTTGTTGGAAGTGTGGCTGAGAAGGTGGAGGGGGGGGGGGGGGGTAGGAGAGATATACACTCCTGGAAATGGAAAAAAGAACACATTGACACCGGTGTGTCAGACCCACCATACTTGCTCCGGACACTGCGACAGGGCTGTACAAGCAATGATCACACACACGGCACAGCGGACACACCAGGAACCGCGGTGTTGGCCGTCGAATGGCGCTAGCTGTGCAGCATTTGTGCACCGCCGCCGTCAGTGTCAGCCAGTTTGCCGTGGCATACGGAGCTCCATCGCAGTCTTTAACACTGGTAGCATGCCGCTACAGCGTGGACGTGAACCGTATGTGCAGTTGACGGACTTTGAGCGAGGGCGTATAGTGGGCATGCGGGAGGCCGGGTGGATGTACCGCCGAATTGCTCAACACGTGGGGCGTGAGGTCTCCACAGTACATCGATGTTGTCGCCAGTGGTCGGCGGAAGGTGCACGTGCCCGTCGACCTGGGACCGGACCGCAGCGACGCACGGATGCGCGCCAAGACCGTAGGATCCTACGCAGTGCCGTAGGGAACCGCACCGCCACTTCCCAGCAAATTAGGGACACTGTTGCTCCTGGGGTATCGGCGAGGACCATTCGCAACCGTCTCCATGAAGCTGGGCTACGGTCCCGCACACCGTTAGGCCGTCTTCCGCTCACGCCCCAACATCGTGCAGCCCGCCTCCAGTGGCGTCGCGACAGGCGTGAATGGAGGGACGAATGGAGACGTGTCGTTTTCAGTGATGAGAGTCGCTTCTGCCTTGGTGCCAATGATGGTCGTATGCGTGTTTGCGCCGTGCAGGTGAGCGCCACAATCAGGACTGCATAAGACCGAGGCACACAGGGCCAACACCCGGCATCATGGTGTGGGGAGCGATCTCCTACACTGGCCGTACACCTCTGGTGATCGTCGAGGGGACACTGAATAGTGCACGGTACATCCAAACCGTCATCGAACCCATCGTTCTACCATTCCTAGACCGGCAAGGGAACTTGCTGTTCCAACAGGACAATGCACGTCCGCATGTATCCCGTGGCACCCAACGTGCTCCAGAAGGTGTAAGTCAACTACCCTGGCCAGCAAGGTCTCCGGATCTGTCCCCCATTGAGCATGTTTGGGACTGGATGAAGCGTGGTCTCACGCGGTCTGCACGTCCAGCACGAACGCTGGTCCAGCTGAGGCGCCAGGTGGAAATGGCATGGCAAGCCGTTCCACAGGACTACATCCAGCATCTCTACGATCGTCTCCATGGGAGAATAGCAGCCTGCATTGCTGCGAAAGGTGGATATACACTGTACTAGTGCCGACATTGTGCGTGCTCTGTTGCCTGTGTCCATGTGCCTGGGGTTGTGTCAGTGTGATCATGTGATGTATCTGACCCCAGGAATGTGTCAGTAAAGTTTCCCCTTCCTGGGACAATGAATTCACGGTGTTCTTATTTCAATTTCCAGGAGTGTATAATGAACTGTGGCTAACCGAGCCCTGCATTTGCTTGTGACGGATCTTTGAATGTCGTGCCATCAGAAGAGACTTCGACGACGACGACGACGACGGCGCCAGCGACTGCAGCAGGTCATCGTTGGCGGCCGCGGAGCGCCGACAGGATTTAGTGGGCGCAGAGACGCGTCGCATAACTCGCTCCCGCGGGCCGTATACCGTATACTCTTCGCGTCGCGTATTCCCCGCGGGAGCGGCGGTGCGGCGCGCCCGCATAGCTTATCCCGGCCTGATCCCGGGATCCCACCATACCGCCATATTACGGCGCCAGTAATATCCCGCAGGCGTCTCCCGCCTCGCGGCGGCTGCTCTGATTTATGCTAATGTACTGCCTGCCGAACGTAGCCGCCGCTGTCGACGATAACTTTGCCATCAGCGAGTCGTCGCTCCGGCCCCTAACCCCTGCAACCTCCCGAAAGGAAAATATCATTCCATAGTGGAGGCTGCGCGCGCCGCGACATAAATTCCCTCCTCCCCTCCCCCCCCCCCCGTCCCCGCTGGCTGTCTCCGCATGTGAATGGGTATCGGCCGGCGGAGGTGCGCTGTCGTTCGTAAACACCTCACGGCTGAGTAACTGTTTCCAAACACAGCGCACCATCTTATCTTCCTCGTGGCTCCCATTTTCGCTCCCAATTATGGTTGTTAGGTGAAGCGTTGAAATATCTTAAAGCTCAATCTGCCGACAGAAAGATTGTCAGCGCCAGGAGGCTGCAACGGCTGGGAACTCTGATGCTTCTGCTAACCAGAGCATCTACCTCCTCTATGCGTGTTGAGTCATGAACCGGCCTCTCTCCTCTCGGTGCACACAGACTGAGTCAGCCACAGTATTTCCTGTACCGTTGAAGATACAGAATCAAGATTTTCTGTCAGTGGCAGTTCGCATAGAAGGATGTGTTTTGCTGTAGAAGCAATGCTCATAACTTTTCGGTGTCGGACTAAGTAATATCCAATTAGCGTCACAGGCCCTTAAACTGGAGAACGTAGCTTCGGCTCTTGCTGTGCTCATGTGTGTGGGTTTTAAATGTGCCTTATTTCACCTCTTACAGGATCTGCCCAGCATGAGTCTACGGAATGAATGTTCCTGGAATACTGTATATCCGGTGTTATTAATAAGTACGTCACGGCCTTCAGAAGGCAACATCGAAAAAACTACGAGATATATCGAAAAATAACATGTATCAGAGGATAGAGCGTTTCGATTAGTAATATGCGCCGTGGAGTAGTTCCACTAGCATCCAGAAGTTTCAGAACATGCAGCCAAATCATTCGGTCCGTACTGTCGTATCGAATTAGTTCGCGCCTTCAGACAGGCAAGTTAGCGAACAGAACTCCAAAGCGCAGAGCAATTTGTGTGAGTGATTTCAGTCAGTTTGCACACACGTATTGACGTTCCCACATGGACCCCGCCGGGTTAGCCGAGAGTGCTAACGCGGTGCTTCCTGGACTCGCGTAGGCGCGCCGGCCGCGGCTCGAATCCGCCTGACGGATTAACGATGAGGGAAGGTATATCGGCCAGCCTGGATGTCGTTTTTAGGCGGTTTTCCACATCCTGCTAGGGGAATACCGGGCTGGTCCACAAGGCTCGCAGACATTAGAAACACATTCGCACTCTTTCATGATTTACACTAGACGAAGACAGCTGGGGTACACTCATTCCGTCCCAGGGGGTATGGGCTGGCTGCAGGAAGGGAAACCGGCCACCCATTAAAACCTAATCATGCCAAATCCGTACTTGACCCTGCGCACGATGCGGGACCAAGGCAGTAGCAAAATAAGAAGATTGACATTCCCACATAATAAAAGGTGACCATATTGAGTACCCGTAATGTGTGTTGAGAACTTTGAGAGGAGCTTTATCCACTGATATGTGTCGTCTTGTAGATTCCCTGCAATCGTCTTCTGAAACCCTGGCGTGAGTAACCATGTACATTAGAATATCAGTTTTGTTAAGTTAATGTATTGTGTGTATTTGGCAATTTGAATTCTGTTGAACAGCTGTAAAAAAGAAAAAGACGATGTTTCGTTACTGCATTTGATATACTGTTCATTCAGCAGGTCCTTACTACGGATAATTTGTCTGGTGACTGTGTTTTGTTGAAATCTAAACTGTGCCCGGGTCAGAAGTGTACAGCAGACGGCAGTACATTTCACATAAAGTTCACTCTGCAAGGTCTTCTCTGATGTCTTCACAGAATGCGTTTGCTTAAAACCTACAACGTAAGTGCATCTATACTAAAGAAAAGAAATCAGTCCAAAAGTGTACAGAAGGTTACAATAAACCGTGGAAGCACGATATACAGGACAAAAATAATCAGATGAGGAAAGTCTCCGAGTAGAAGAAAAATTTCACACGTTATGGATGAAATCTTTACGGATGAGATTTCCCTGGGAGTGAAAATAAGAAAAAAAGGGTGATTTGGAAACTGCGGTCAGACTGGTCGCGAAATGGAAACCTCTGTGTAAATAAAAAATGTTTTATTTGCAACATTTAGTTACACCTTCCAGCTACTCCCCTACATGGGCACGGCTCCGACTTACACATTTCTCGTAGCGTTGTACTAACTATCGAATTTCCTTGTCATAGAAGGCAGCTGCCTGTGCTTTCCGCCAATTCTCTACGCTGGTCTACAGCTCGCTGTCTGTGCTAAAGTGTTGTCTTCATAGCCAACGCTTTATGTGAGCAGTTATGAAACTCAGGGGCAGTCAATTGCGGGCTGTATTGTGGGTGATCAAACACTTCCCATAGAAAACGCTGCTGGAGCATCTCCATTGGTCCTGCAGAGTGTGGCCGAGAATATTGTCAGGAAGAAGGAAACGCATGACAATTTTCTTATGTGGGCTGCATGATATCAGGCGAAATCTCTTACCAATTCCCCACACTTGGCGGGAGACTATTGATCTAAGCATCCTTAGGTGCTCATTGTGTTCTCAAAACCGAAAAGAGCGACGTGAGGCAGTCGAGAGGTACAGACCTACTAGAGACACTACTCAACACATCTGTGTAAAGCTTCATCGGACTTTCACCATGGTTTCATTTCGCGCCCGATCTCACCTTACTTTTCGAACAGACCTTATAATTACTGCTGCTATACAAGCATTGCATTATTGTGTAATGGAATGAAAAGCTACGTTGGCCTGGGCAAGAATTGGTACGTCGAAGAACAGAAATTCTGCTGAATGTCTGAAGAACAGGGGTAGACCCAGAATATATTGGATACATAACATTTAGGACGATATGGAAAATCTGCATACCAACAGGTGGGTGACTGATTCTGAAAGATGTGGGAGATCGGAACGCCAGCAACAAATGAATGGGTGATTCCGAGGATACGAGCAGAATACAATGAAAGAGACCGTCTGACAGCAAGTGAATAAAACACAAATTCAGTGCCATACGCGTTTCGCCTTTCTTTTCTGCAAGGCATCATATGGCACTAAAATTGTGTTTTATTCAGTTGCTGTCAGACGGTCCATAAGTAGAAATTATCTATATACCGTAATAGTATACGCAACTGAGGAAGACAGGACCACAAAAGTTGAAGGTGACAATGAAAGAGGTTTACTGAGCTGGTGTTTTGGCGACTAGTTCCCGTCACAATGCACAGAGGAGACCATCCACAGACGTTAGTCGCTATTTGCGACCTCTTCCCTGCAGACACCAGATACTTCTTGTTTATAACAGGCTCTTCAGTTTTACGTGTAAAATTCCTTCTCTTCTTTCTTTATGCGAGTGTCTAATTTTAAAGCGAGCTGGTTTATTACAGCTACCGACTGGGGACGTTCCACAATCCCTGCTTCCGGCGTCGCGTCCTCTAATAAGCGTGTGGTGCGGGAGGCGCTCTGTTTCCCCAGATGACACGTCTCACCCTCCCGGCGCGCGTTATTTCCTACTTTTCTGGAAACGGAGTAGGGGGCGCGGTGGCGGCGGTCTGGCATGTGTTGCGTGCCGGTTCCTGGGGGTTGTTATCGTTCGCCCGGCCAGGTCGTCTGCCGGCGAGCAGTTAGGGAGGCGGGCGGAAGTTCTATATCGTCACCTCATTTCAGCCCCTGGCGCGTGCGCAGACTCCCTCTACCCCGTTGCCCCTTTTATGCACGTGCGGGAGGGGGCGATAGTTGACACAGCGCCACCCTGCTTCTTTCCGCATCCACAGAAATCTTTTTTTATGACGGGAAAGTTGGAAACGGCGTTGCTGCCTCTCTGCCTTTCTTTTTACTGTGAGCCATTTGTCTACCTCTCCCTCTCCCGCACCGTGTCTGCATTTCAGAGCTGTAAAATACCGTCAAAATTGGCCACGGGCTCTGTTGGGGAGGGTGAGGATATTCTTTTAAAATTAGAGCGAGTTTTGCGGCCGGGGTTGGGGGCCCGGCGAGTGAGTAGCCACACGCCCGGCTTCCCCTCGCTAACAGCCCCATATGTCACACGCCGCTTCCTGCGCTTATAAATGATGGCCGCGCGCGCCGGCAGGAACCGCCTCGCGCCCAGCTTTGTCTGCAGAGAAGCTGTACAGTCGGCGAGAGACGTCCCGGCATGCCCGCACGTGCCTCTCACATCAATATCAGCCCCGCGTTCTGTGTTTGTATCTGCAATAAGTCTCTCGACATGCATTAATATGGATGCTGCGCGCACGTGTGTCACCTTTACGACAAATGTCCCGGAGTTACAACGTGTCCTGATATGGAACGAACACATAGGCAAATCAAATGACACAGCCTTCGATTTATTCACAGGGTGCCAGTACTGAGTACGGTCGGCCAACGAATGGAGAATAATTGATAAGGATTTAGAAAAGATCCGAGCTTACGGAATAGGTTCTCAGTACGTGAGTGGCTGGAAGGCTATTTAAGTAACACGTTCTCCTGGGAGAGATGAGCTCATCAGAGGCAAAGGTAAACACAGGGGTGTCCCAGTTGTAATGGTACTTGAATTACACAACCATTACGGCACCTCACCTGAACTTCTCGGTAACAGTAATATTTTACTGTGTTTCTGTAAAGTAGTTGACATATTTCTGAGACAACATTCAGATTTGATTTCATGAATTAGATATACTTTAATGCATCGATATGTTTATGTTGCAGTGATATTATTCGTATGTGTATTCTTTCTTTTGTCACTATGATCTTTGACGTACTTGTAACTCTGATTTTTGGGCGCGTAAGGGATTATTAAATAATTAGTTAGAGAGTCGGACCTTGAGAAAGCCGGCCGGTGTGGCCGAGCGGTTCTAGGCGCTTAAGTCTGGAACCGCGCGACCGCTACGGTCGCAGGTTCGAATCCTGCCTCGGGCATGGATGTGTGTGATGTCCTTAGTTTAATTAGGTTTAAGTAGTTCTAAGTTCTAGGGGACTGATGACCTTAGATGTTAAGTCCCATAGTGCTCTGAGCCATTTGAACCTTGAGAAAGTCAAGTATTGGACGTCATGTTGGAAAGACGCATAACGTAGTCAGCTCATAAAATGTGAACTTTAACAGTGAGGAAGATGTTTTCAGGTATGGTTTGTATTGTGAAGTGATGTTTTGTGTGTCACGTGATATTGCAATAAAAGCAATTAAAAGGAAGTGTAACTTAAATTCGGAGTGCTGATTTTTTTTTTTTTTACATCACTATTGTGCGAACTTTGAAAGATTTAATCATCAAGGATGATTTATGAAGCGCATCTACAAAACTTTTGAATACAGCAGAATAAAACCTAGGCCTCTTTGCATCCGAGCTTGGAATCATCACCACCTACATTTTCGACGATTGAACCATGATTTTACAACGAGACCAGCGTTGGAAACACGAAAAGATGAGTGCCTAGTTTATTCATTATTACATGAAATGACTTTGTTAACTGTGCTCTAATAACACCTGCTACATAATAATTTAGTTGTTGCACGAAAATGCAGTATTTAGCAGCTTGAGCAACTCCACAATCGTTATTAAATTTTGACCTTTCTTGTGGTAGACAGTGAACTGTAATAGGACCGCTCTTGTTCTTTGGATAGGGTGTCCCAGGAGGGATGGCCATTGTTTAGTGGTATGACAGGAATGATCATTCGAAGTAAAAAGGCCTAGAATAAACACTGGCTTAGAGCCAGCATACATTTCATACTGTGAAACAAATGTCTCCTGTTGCAAGTTCTTTGGTTGGCATATTTTGGGAGGAGATAAAATGGACCAAAGCAAGAATAAATGGTCTAGTAAACATTGACTTTAAAATGTATGTCTTAAGAGCTAAGAGCACTATTTCTGTGCAAGAGACATGTTTCAAAGTAGCGAAGATGAGCAAGCGTTCATAACTATTAAGTTATCCACTTTAGAGCCCATGTTTACTGGAGTTTTTTCTTGTTTTGGTCCATGCTACCACCTCCAAAAACATGGAAAGCAAAGATCTTTCAGTAGGAGAGATTTGTTTCACAGTATCGAAGACGAAGTGCTCGCAGCTGTTAAGGTATGTTTTTTACAGCCCAAATTTGGTAGAATTATTTGCTTCTCATGATCGTTCCTGTCACATTCTTGAAAATTGACCATTCCGCCTGGGACACCCTGAATACATAAACGATCTGATAGATAGAGTGAGGAGGAATCTGCGACTGTTCTCTGACGACTCTTTGAATAACTCTGGGTTCAAAATGGCTCTGAGCACTATGAGACTCAAATTCTGAGGTTAGAACTAGTTAAACCTATCTAACCTAAGGACATCACAAACATCCATGACCGAGGCAGGATTCGAACGTGCGACCGTAGCGGTCTCGCGGTTCCAGACTGCAACGCCTAGAATCGCACGGCCACTTCGGCCGGCCCAATAGGACGACTTGGTTAGAACCTCTATTTGGCGCGATGTATGGTGGCTTGCTGTAAATGCGTATAAATGTACGTTAATGCAGAAGAATAGGAAAAGCAATCCTATAAGATTCGAATACAATATTAGTGGTGTGCTGCTTGACACTGTCACGCCTATTAGGTATCTCGGCTAATGTTGCTAAGCAAAATGAAATGGAACTTGTGGTGATTCCTAGGGAAGGTGAATGGTCGACTTCTGGCAAAGTAGAAGTTTACAATAGGTTCAGCAAAAGGCAAGTTATGACATGACATACTAATATGATAGTCTGAAAATATAATTAGAGTGGCCTTTGATATTGGACTGCTTGAATGCAGAAGTGACGCTGAGTATGAAAAAGTGGCTTAGTCAGACGTTCATACTGATGTCTTCCGCTTTTCTTTGACTACTTCATACAAATCCCACACCTTCACTTTGAATAGTATAGTAATACGTCACGACATTCGTCCTATTACATCGACGTTTTGTTTCTTCACGTTACTTAAGCTTCTCTCCTAAACTGCGAGTAGGTGATCATTCAAATATCTCTCGTGATAAGAGGCGCAGTTTTGCATGCGAATGGCTTATACTAGTGTTCCGGAATGAGCAATTTATTTTCGAAGTGCATGTTCGTGCGGTTCTGAGCGTTGGAAAATTCTGAAATCAGTTTTCAGAACGAAGTCTAGGAATATTTCTGCTGTCTTCCTATCGCTAGTGCAGAGAGTGTGAGGATGAAACTGTACCGGTATCAGCTCGAGCAGTAACCGTAACCGTCCATGAATGGCAGTAGAATACACCTTAACAAATGGTTCAATAGAAATACCCTCTGTCACGTACCTCGCGGTGAATAACAGATATGAGAAGAGCTGTGCAGCGCTCTAATCTAACGCAGGTACATTTGATAATAGACAGATTTCTTTTTTTTAACTACGAGAATATAAAGAATGAAGCAGAGATCATTAGGGCTGAAGTACTTGCTCAATCCGATTAGGAATATATCGGCATTCGCCTGAAGTGCTTTTTGAAATTCACGGAGGACCTAAATCTGTATGTCGAATGGGGATTTGAACCCGATACTCTCATATGCGAGTCTATATAGTATTAGTACTGCGCCACCTCACTGGCTGACTGGTGGGTGGATATGACGAGTGTTAAAAGCCTGCAACAACGCCAGGTACAGAGCATGCATTAGAGCTCTCTTTTGTGAAAGAGAGAGGAGGAAGCGAAGGTTAGAGTTTAGCGCTCTGTAGCCACGGAGGTCGTTAGAGAGAGCGTTCTAGATTGGACAGGACAAGGTTGTGGGAAGGAAACGCCCGTATTGTAGCACAATACTTGCGTTCAACCGAAGTAATTCCTTTTTTTTAATCCACAACATGTCGGTTGGGTCGAGCACCACATGGTCCTACTGGAGGCGGCTTGCTCTGGCATTCCTCTGACCTTTCGGCTGACTTACTCGGCCAGTGATATGAAGCACTACAGTTATCAGGAGGACTGCTGTGCATTGTCAGAGGTGAGAGAAGCGATGAGTGACGGGAAAAACCCCAGGATCGACGGAAGGCTTAGCGATAGAGATTTCGAGTTGTGTGTGACAGGTACCCACACATTTAACGAAAATGGCTCTGAGCACTATGGGACTTAACTGCTGTGGTCATCAGTCCCCTAGAACTTAGAACTACTTAAACCTAACTAACCTAAGAACATCACACACATCCATACCCGAGGCAGGATTCGAACCTGCGACCGTAGCAGTCGCGCGGTTCCGGACTGAGCACCTAGAACCGCTAGACCACCGCGGCCGGCACACATTTAACGAACCACATTAATGGATTTGCGTAAGCTTTGTCCAAGAGTTTAATAATGGTAGATTGATTACGAAATCGATATAAGTAGGCAACTTCACTGTTTCGTTCACGCCTGTAACAAAAAAGTCACAAAGTTTCCTTGGCCATTACTGTATGAATAAAACGACTTTTCTTTGACTTTCTAGTTTTGTTCCCGTTTAGCGCTGTAATTGGGTAAAGAATGCAGAGACAGAGAGGAACAAAAACATGTCTATAGCTGCCGGCCGGAGTGGCCGAGCGGTTCTAGGCGCTTCAGTCTGGAACCGCGCGACCGCTACGGTCGCAGGTTTGAATCCTGCCTCGGGCATGGATGTGTGTTCTGTCCTTATGTTAGTTAGGTTTAAGTAGTTCTAAGTTCTAGGGGACTGATGACCTCAGATGTCCCATGGTACTCAGATCCATTTGAACCATTTGTCTGTAGCTCCCAGCCTGGGAGCATATTTATTCAAGCACGTTCTCATGTGGCCTCACGAGGACCCCATTCCATATCTTTCCACGATGAAAAATGTTAGGTGGTCACTGGGAATCGCCCCCATAACATCCATCCAGTGTTAGTAGCGGACCGCTACGGTCGCGGGTTCAATTCCTGCCTCGGGCACGGATGTGTGTGGTGTCCTTAGGCTAGTTAGGTTTAGGTAGTTCTAAGTCTAGGGGACTGATGACCACAGCAGTTAAGTCCCATAGTGCTCAGAGCCATTTGAACCATTTTGTTAGTAGCGACTGCCTATAAACATCTAACCAAACATCGAATGTCCCTTCATTAAACTTTATCTGGTTCACTTTCGTCCCCGAGGTGCCTGGCAGTGTGTACAGTCCCATCACCCTAAACTGTTTAATAACTACAAAATTGATTTATCCTGTCAGGACTGATCAATGAAGAACCGATCAAATGTAAACTGCAGCTTTGCGTTTCCATCAGTCTAGACGATAATGCGAAAAAGCTAAAATGTTGTACTCGTGTTTCCGGGCATTATAGACGGTCGTCTACATGCGTTTTGAGTATAGGAATAGAAGTGCTGTGGGCACAATCTGTCTCTCAGAACATTCACAATTTTCCGCACCCAGCTAGATCTCTCGTTATGTACACTATTCGGAGGTGGAGCTTTGCGTGACTGTACTGCAGCAGCACTACGGAAAGCTTTGGCTGTCAGCAAGCAGAGGAGAGGCAATGTTCTGCCCAGGCGGCGATGAGGGACACGGCGCTGGTGACAGTCGAGACGAGGGCAGTGCAGGTCGCCGGACGCGCCTCTCATTTGTGCGGCTTCCGCGAGCCGCATCGAATTTCCCAGTTGATGAGGAAACCCCGCCGCTGCGGAAACGCATGTAAACTGTCGATACTAGCCGATATGGCGGGCGCACAGCCCTCGTTTCCTGCTTCCCTACTGCTGCTTCTCACGGGTATTGTGTCAACTCAGTGGCGCCGCTGCTGCAGTGCCAGTACGAGGGATACAAGTTTCGATCGACACAACAAACAGGAGCGCCGTACACTCATTACGTACAATCATGACGATAAACTGCAATGTATGCTTATGAAACCCTTAGCTAGTGTCTCACGAGCACTAAATTCCTTTCTGCAACAGCTAGGTATGCCATTTCGAGCGAAAGCGATTGGGATGATATCAATGAAATCACGTTCTCGGTGGAAGGTGTTAATTGCCAGTAATCTCTCAGAAGTAAAATTTTCTTGTGGTTGTTACCGCAGCGATTAATTTTTTACTCGAGTGCAGCTGAGTATAAGAACAATTTATAAAATCAAATCTTGTGATTAGTCGTTTCCTCTTCCTGTTTAATTAAGCCGTTTCAGGCTGTTTGGTCAGTTGAGTCGTATGAGTGATGGGAATAATGATGACAACTAAACATTGTAATATAAAATTTATATAAACGTCAAGCACGTGTTTATTGATGCAGCACCTTTGTCAAATAATTACTAGTTCAAATCGAAACTTAAGTGCTTCAGAATGGTTAGTGCTTTGGCACGTGGCGCAGGCAGCCCACGTCCACTGTGGCCATAATTTAGAAGTGTATGGGGTGGATGATGAACGTTCGATATAAGAAGCTTTATGGTCTGAGCCTCGCGTCATCTACTGAATAACAAGTATATCTCTAGTTTTGTCAGGTTGCCTTCGGATCCCTCTATTAGTTGCTGCCGGCCGGATAAATGAACGATACAGAAAAGAGTGAATGAAGAACTGAGCTATTCGTCATGGTTTTAGACAGTAGTAGTGTTTCGCAGAAATGCTCAGCAAGCTCCGGTGGGAGACGCTTCATGAAAGGCGTTAAGAGGTTTACTCCAAAACTGAATTGTAAGTACATGTGAAAGGCAGAACCTTATATATCCAAAACTCAAATATCTGTCCACGGTATTGACGAATGATGCAACATGTGCTGCAGAGATCAAACTGAGGACTCAGCCGAAAATCGTAATTACTACAACCTCAATCAACTTGTGAAATCATGTAGCTCCTGTAAACAGTCAAACCCCGAATTGTGTAAGACACTAATGCAACGCATAGTGTTACATGGGTTACAGCCGTCTGCCCATTTGGGAATGAAAAGGTGATAGTAACTGGGAAGATGTGAGGCAAATAGCTATGCTGACTGACGGCAAAGAACAGCTGACAGGAAGCAATGGGGAGCAGTTTTGTAGCAGCGAGTGGTCTCCTCGGGCTTACTTCTAAAATCGTCATGGCCTGTGTGTCAACTCGAGTCAGTAATTATATTCATCCCCGCAGTACACCTCTTGCAGACGATCATGAAAGTAAAATTAGAAATATTTTATCTATAAACAGTGATACCGACAACAGTTCTTCCTCCACGCCATCTTCGAATGAAACAGGAAGGGAAGAAATGATTCTGGTAGATTGTGTACCCCTCTCATACCGCGCTCCTTACACACACGCTACCACACACCATTCTGTGATTTGTAGAGTACAGATGTATACTTATATATGGGGTAGCTTCTCATTACGATCAGCTCATGCCAGGTTTACAAATTTACGGTTCTTTCGTTCATTTAAATTGGACTAACTTCAGGACTTTAACTTTCGGAGGAACTTTGTGTTAAGTGCGTAATGCGCAACTCGCGCTACTTTAATTTTTGAAGAAACTTAGCGTTGGGACTTAGAGTATTAGCCGGTGCCTCAGTTACTTCAATGGGACTCGGTAAAATTTAGCTTTAGTGAGGAAAGTCACGAATTATGAACATTTATTAAACAGTACTGTACGGTCGTTTTTTGTGTCCGCAAAACCGCACACAGTTAAGTACGTTTATCAACTTCTGTGTTCCATTTTCTTAAAACATGGTACCTGTAGTCAGTTACGCCTGAATGGTCGTAATATTCACCACCCTCTGCACATATGCCTGAGAGCAGTAGACAATTAATTGAACTTTCTCACGTGTCTCAACTAACGTAATTTGCAATCAGCCCTACGTTATTATTTGCAAGTGTTTTCGATGAGCAATATTTTCAGGAACAGAATGTGATGTAACGTCGACACTAATAAATATATTTTTTTAAACCCCAGGTGGCCCGCCCGGTTGGCCATGCGGTCTAACGCACGGCTTTCCGGGGAGGGGGGGGCGGGGGGAGGGGGGGGGGGGGGAAGGAGCGCCTGGTCCCCGGCACGAATCGGCCCGGCGGATTTGTGTCGAGGTCCGGTGAACCGGCCAGTCTGTGGATGGTTTTTAGGCGATTTTCCATCTGCCTCGGCGAATGCGGGCTGGTTCCCCTTATTCCGCCTCAGCTACACTATGTCGGCGATTGCTGCGCAAACAAGTTCTCCACGTACGCGTACACCACCATTACTCTACCACACAAACATAGGGGTTACACTCGTCTGGTGTGAAACGTTCCTTGGGGGGGTCCATCGGGGGCCGAACCGCACAATAACCCTGGGTTCGGTGTGGGGCGGCGGAGGGGTGACGTGGACTGCGGTAGTCGTCGTGGGTTTGTGGACCACTGCGACTACGGCGAGGACGGAGCCTTTCCGTCGTTTCTAGGTCCTCGATTAACATACAATACAATACAATACAAACCCCAGGTAGGTACAGTAGCGTCGCAGTCATTGAAATAACGGGATATGAGAAGGCAGCTCACCACTATCTCCAGACTGGAACCCTGATGGAGAAAGTGAGAAGCTACGGTAGACAGTGGCCGGTCTCGAGCTTGGCTAGCCGCATGTGTCTGGGAGCGTCCCCTCGCCGCCGTGTGACACCCCGTAGCCGCAGCCGCAGCCGCAGCCGAGGAGCACGTGGCGGGCCGCGCAGCGCCACCAGCCAAGATTCCCCGCAGCAGGCGCTGTTGTTGTTCTGCTCTGCTTGTCGTTAATTAAAGCCGTCGCGCCGGCCGGAGGTATTGGTGTTTGTGCTGCAGCCAATATCGGCAGGCTGGCCGGGGCGGCCGGTTTTAATATCCCCCCTCCCCCGCCGCCCCCACCCGCCGGCCACAACGCGCGCCATCGCGACCGCTTGTTTGCGTTGTGCCGGCGCCGGCCCGACCTAATACGGCACGCCCGGCGCCACCGATATTGCATACTCGGCCACCCCCGCCGCCACTCGTCCACGGCCCGTCCGCTTACCGCCTTGCGCCCTGCCTGTAACCCTGGCCGGCTACACCTCCACTGGCAGTTCGCAAGACCTTTGCCGGGATGCCAACCACGTGACAGCCATGTATCTGTTGCATACAGGGCGATTCAGCTGCCGCTACGGATGTCGTTGTGTGCAACCCGCAATATTAAAGTTGGCCTTCATAAACCACACGCGAGATATCCGTATTCTCTCGCTCGCTACGCGCAAACTATTGCACTCCGTCTTCAGGCCATAAGTGGCCCATTGGGACCATCCGACCGCCGTGTCATCCTTAGCTAAGGATGCGGAGAGGAGGGGCGTGTGGTCAGCACACCGCTCTCCCGGTCGTTACGATGGTTTTCTTTGACCGGAGCCGCTACTATTCGGTCGAGTAGCTCCTCAATTAACATCACGAGGCTGAGTGCACCCCGAAAAATGGCAACAGCGCATGGCGGCCCGGATGGTGGCCCATCCAAGCGCCGGCCACGCCGGACAACGCTTAACTTCGGTGATGTGACGGGAACCGGTGTATCTACTACGGCAAGGCCGTTGCCCCGAAAACTATGAGTCCTGAAGAAATATAACGAGAAGGACTTTTTGTAGAAATTTTGTGTAGTTAAATTTTGTATTTGGATACCATTTCGCTGGACGTCACGGTTATTGAGTTATTCAAGAAAAACCTACAAAAATGACTTTCAAATGCACCTCCATCACCACACTCATCCCTCACCAGTCAGGATTTTTAGTGTGTTGCTCGTGGCAGTCCCTCCTACCACTGTACAAAAATACAGAGGACCACATTTCAGTTGAGTATGTAATGAAACAATAGTCTTTTGGATGTAGGCTCTACAGCCGCTGAGAATTTCTTGAGGGAAGTCATTTTCCTGCACAGTTTTTTTAAGTAAACACTTTATTTCATAATTTAGGAATCACCTAATTTCGTCCCCTTTGCATTATCACGCTACTGTCTTAGGCGTGAGCTCCATACGTGAAATAGAAAAAAAATGCAAGTTTTATGTCTGTTTAGTTTCTGTGCCAGCATCAGCACATTATAATACATTCATCATCAATCTGTGATGCCTTCATTATTTCATCTCACAAAGCTATCCATTCCTCTTCCACTGTATTCATTTCCCCTGTTGTAGCCAATCATTGCCCAATGCTCTATTTTAATCTTTCAACAGCGGCTGATTCTTCAACTTATCCAAGCCCCACCTCCCTAACTTCCTATATTTTTGCCACTTCTTGTGTTTTAATGTACAGTTAATAAACTGTGCTCAGAGTCCATACCCGCCCCTGGAAATGTATTACAGCTCAAAACCTGGTTCCGAAATCTTTGTCTTACCATTATACATTCTAGGGAAAAAAAGAAAAAAAAACGATGTACAACGACAGTATCCGAATGGGATGGAAATTGATAGATATGGTGTAAAAGTGCAAACAAACAAATGATCACAATTTCAGAAAAATAGATGACTTACTAAGGAGAAAGAGCTTCACAAACAGGGTACGCGCAAGTCAGCAACGCCTTGGTCTACCTCTGGTTCTTATGTAATCGGTTATTCGGCTTGGTACTGATCGTTAGAGTTGTTGGGGGTTCTGCAGAGAAATGTGCCAAATTCTGCCAGTTGGCGCGTTAGGTGGTCAAAATCCAGAGATGGTTGTAGGAGCCCGCCCATAATTCTCCACACGTTCTCAGTTGGGGAGAAATTCGGCGATCTTACTGGACAAGGTAAGGTTTTGCAAGTACGAAGACAAGCAGTAGAAACTCACGTCTACTGCGGGCGGCTGTTATCGTACTGAAATGTAAGCCTAGGATAGCTCGCCATGGAGGGCAATAAAACGGGGCGTAGAGTATCGTCGACATACCGCTGTCCTGTAAGGATGTAGCGGATGGCAACCAAAGGGGTTTTGCTATGGAAATAAGTAGCACCTCAGACCATCTTTCCCGGTTGCTGGGCCGTATCGTGAGCGACACAATAGTTGGACAGTCAGGCGGCATCGCACCGCTGGCCATGGCGTCTCCTGACACTGTGCTAGCTAAATTGGTATAATACTATTTTACAACATTTCAACTATATCAAACAGGAAGGAGCAACCGGCTCTTGAGCTTTAGATAAGTAGTTTAGGTCTTCATTATTTTTCACGTCTTTTGGGTAACAACACAACTCGACGCACCACGTATTTTTACTCACGTTACATAGCATGTAAAAAAGTACAGACTAGATACAAGGCCAATAATCTTTAAAGAAGGTGCGATACAGAGACGGAACAACGACATGACACATAAAGCCAGGATTCAAGCAGGTATTTTAGAGTAAAAATAGCGAATTGAAGGTAGGTATGTAGGGAGATAGATATATAGAGAAATAAAATTCCATTTAGTGATTTACAACATTACTCACTTACTTTGTAAAATATCGTGGAAATAGATGTGCTTCAGAAAGCACTCAAAACCACATGTGCCATTTGAATATGTTTTATTTTCCCTTCCGATGGCTGGTCTGAATCTTCCATATCACTTGCCCAGTATCCTTAATGGCATTTAGACGACCGTGCTACGGTTGTCAAGATTTTCTGTATTTCATGGCCTCCTACACGAAATAGACATGAGACAAACCGGTTACACTGCGGGTCGTTTATTAAGTAATCACCCAGCCACAAAATCTCTTCCCCTTTTAAATGTTTTTCTGAAGTTCTATAATGTATTTTATTGGCCGTTATTCTGCAGTCTTTTTATCTGTATTTCGCTTTATTGTTTTTGTGACTTTCTCGATCAACGATGTGTTTTAAATCCTGCTTTTTGCGTTCATATTGCGAGGTGGAGGGGCTATCAGTGTATTTAACACTGAATTCATCTAGAATCTTCATATGGAAATGATGCTATAAGCCCCCCCCCCCCTCCTTTTCTAGCTCCGACTTTTTGCTGTTGCACATGGATTAAGAAGAAGCGTGAACTGACTCTAATCGACCCTGCAAGTGGAGTAGAAAAGAGATTGACACCTGCAATAATTTAATTTGATAGAAATTAATTTGATAAAAAGGTTTCATTAAGGTGGTGGGAAATGAAGGTGTTTCTCTACCGATCTACAAAATGAAAGTTCTGTCCAAAATAACAATTTGATTTATTATGATTAAACTCAAAATAATAAACAAAACACATAAAACATTTACAATACGTCAAATTGGATACTCAAATAAATGCTGTGAAAGTGAAGTTGTCCATAAACTAGCTTGTGACATTTACGTCCACGCGGTGTGTGGAGCCAGCCAATTCCTTGCAACACAAATCTTTAGAGAAACACCCAGCCAACCCAACATTAATTGCTGCTACAGTAGTGAGAACTAAGACAATGAACACCCAAGACAGAGCCACGTTAGAAAAGACTGAAACAGGCGCGCTCTGATGAGCTCTGATCATCACGCAGCAAAATTCCCTAATCTGCCAGTGATACGGACATACATTACCAAGCTGTCTTCTTAATTGCAAGGACACGATCTGGCGTACCGGAGGCGATGGCTGGTTGCTTCGACGTCCCGTCGAGGTGATGATAATGTCGCGAGTATAGCCCGAAACAAATTATTCTGGTCTGGTTGTTACAGACTAAAGATTTCCAGCAACACAAATGCGCCTCTGAGGGAGACGAAGAAGGCTCGCCACACAATCACTGACGGTACAGTGATTGATTTTAACAAGCGAAGTCACACAGTAATTCAGACACAGTCAAGTTTAGCCAAAACTGCTCAAGACGGACAACATAGGCCGCTTGTACGCGAAATGCTCAATTGCCAACTGTATTCGGAAAGTTACAATTAAATGAAAGTATATTAGAGAGCCAACGGAAGGCAGGCTGTCGAGAGCAGCGAGAGCTCAGTCTTGTAACCTACTCCGACCGAAAGGCGAGAGCCGACTCTTCCAAGAGCACCCGTACAAACAGAACACAGAACATTACCGCCCCCACCGCCGTGGCTAAACGTGCCAATCAGCAACTCGAAAACCGGTGGAAAATTCCACTATACTACCAAAGCACTACTATTCCACCAATGGTGATACTTGGCGCCAATTTCTGCTCCGATTTTGCTACCTCACAGAGCTATCCTCTGGGCAAGCCAATCACAGTTATGATTTTGCAGAAAACGCGGGAATTTGCCCGCCAAGACTGCGTGGGAACACAAGTCATTCCCATGCCGCGCTGGTAGCCCATAAGAAAGTGTTTTCACTAAGTTTCTGTGAAGTAACGGAATCTCTAACCCCAGCCGCTCCTTCAGGCCCCTGTGGGCGTGCCGCAACCTCTCTTATGACAATGTCGGCGCCTGGACAGCATCCACTCGACTCCCTCACACCTGTCGGCTTAACCCTTTCAAGATCAGCAGAACCCGCCTGTCACCGGACCACCCGGGTGACAAGAGACGCTCCGTGGGAAGCCCGTGTGTGAAGGAACAGCAACTTTTCACTGCATGCAATTAGTGAGGAAAATATTCATATCTTCTGACTTCTCAATACTAGCCTTGTAATGACCATACTCAGCTATACTTCCCCAAATCGAATTACTCAGAGTAAGATATAAATATGAGAGGGGCAAGTCACTGTGTGCATTGTAAAGGCATGCCACCTCTCAATATGACTATCCGTTTTCTATTTATTATTGTTCTAACATATTTTAACCACACTAGTCTTTATTTACATTGGGTGGTTATAATTAAATTGCAACTACTCATAGAGGTCCAGCGTGGGCTTAACTGTCGTAAAGCAGCGAAACTTGGTTGATATTGTAATACGTTAGAATTTTGGCTACCAGGCGCAAATCTGGCGTACAGCATCTTGTCGACGTCTGTGGTGTTAATATTAAACAACTTGGGTAAGCTACAGTTTGTATCACCGTTATGCCTTTCTCACTTGTTTGGCCTTTTCTGCCCACATCCCGTTCCTAATCCATTACATATGGAAACATTTCTATACATCTTTCTCGTGTTCACAGCGTCAAATTTACACCTGACAGCCAAAATTGGAACCAGTTTTTTTTTTCAGGATAAATCGGTCCCGCTTTAATATATTAGAATATATACCAATTTTCGCTGGCATGCTGTAATTACAGCTCTCACTGGAACTCAGTGAGTAGCTGCACTTTAATTATAATCAGCCGGTATGTTAGAGGCTGAAGACTCAGCGTTATTGTCCCCTTAAAGCATTATCATCTTTGTTATCGTTCGATATTACAATGAACACAATCGATAATACGTGCAACATTTTAAAATAAACGAGCATAAAACTCTTGTCGTATTAGGTTACCAGTTGTCACCGATCAGAGTTACGGCACGTACACACCGTATTCAGTCTGAGAGTCTCTCTCAACCAGTAGACGTACGTTGCGATTTCCGTGGCAGTCGTCAGACGTGGACAGGAGAGCTCGGGCATGGCGGAAGACGCGTCCTCGCTTAGCTCGGGCATAAATCTGAGCGAGGGCGGATGCGGCCAGAGTGCGTGCCAAAGCCGGCCGCAGCTGGCAAACGGCACGCCGTTATTTTGAGGCTTCGCGTGAGGCTGTCCCGCTGCGACAGTAATGAAAATCTTATTCTCGACCGGGAATGCGCCTGTCTTCGCGGAACCTCTCAGGAACACGGGCGGACGCGCCGGGGGGTAATAGCTGTTACTCGCCCGTCACGGATGCTTTGCCACGAGTGCACTTCGTGTCCCAAGTGCTAGCCGCTGTTCTGCTTACTGTGCCAGGTACATTAAAACAGAGACAGATAGCAGCGACTGCAAGTAGAAAAGCACGGTTTTGTAGTATCACACAATAAAAGAGCGCCAGGTAAAAAATTATTGTTCACATTTCGTCAAAAACATGTACCTGACGTGCCAAGTGATTAAGAATGATTTCATAAATTGCGATTATAGTTGCACATCATCTGTAGACTGTGTAAGAAGAAATGAAAATTTATCCTGAATCGGGACTCCAACTCGGATTTCCCGCTTTCGCGAGCGGTCGCTTCAACAATTTCGGCTGTCCGAGCACTCTTCCAGGAGTGGCCTAAATGCCAATTTGTCCTGGTGTCTACTCTCCCTTGTGCTCGCAATAATTATCGTTCGTTCTTAACTGAATGCGGCTGTTGATCGTCAATGCAGTGTCTCAGACAGTACAAAGTGACTGGTCTCCGGGAAATCTCCACTCCATGCATAATTAGAAGCCCTGTGTTAAGAAGAATTTTTTTTTAATTTTCTCAATAGTAATGTCAATTATGACGATACGAATGTAGGGATAACACATCAACCAGTACAAGCGCGCGCTAGCGCGCCTGTGTGTGTGTGTGTGTGTGTGTGTGTGTGTGTGTGTGTGTGTGTGTGTGTGTGCACCGTATATGCTTACTCTATTCACTTCTTGGTCCCCTTTACAACACCCACTATCTCATGCTCTCCGTTACCAAACTGACTGCGAGGAGTAATTCTAAGGCTTTACTTATCACTTTCCACCTAGTAAAAACTAAAATTACGAAAGACGGTTAAGATTTAACGTCCTTTCGACATCACAGTCGTTAGACACGGAGCGCAAGCTCGGACTGTGTGTTTCCTTAAGGATGGGGAAGGATATTAGCCGGCATTTGGCTGGCGTTTTTTAGGGAAACGACGGAATATCTAAATCAGGATGGTCGGACTCACATTTGAACCGCCGACCTCCCGAATGCGAGTCCTGTGTGCTAACCAATAATACTACGTAATTAATTTTTAGTTTTCGGATGCATGGCAGTCCTGCGTTTAGTTGTTTTGGTGGCATGTTGCGGTACTAGGGCGAGGGAATTTTGGATGTGTACCACGACTACAGGCATGGACACCCAAAGATACACACCACTTATACTTCTTGGTAGATCAGCGCACACACCTAAGGGCGGTGAAAATTTAATTTGGATACAAAGAAATTAATTAAGACGTTATGACTAACTTTGTTTTCTTTGATGTCTCAGCTTGTCTCTTCTCAATCTATCCTGTCAGATAAGTTGTGGTGTAAAGCTCTTTCCTCCCCATCTGATATTCAACATTACATTCTGAGTACATTATTTCAGAAGTCTACATTATTCTAGTCGGTATTGTTTATCGGTAACGTATAAAATTACAACAACAACAAAACTTTCGGAAACGACCTCATAACACTTAAATTAATTACGATGTTAACATATTTTTTCGGAAGTTTTTTCGTGCTATTGCCTGCCTGGATCTAATAGGTTAACACATTCACTGTCTACAAGCTCAACGTCTCTGGTAAAGTTTGTAAACAGTAAACGCTTAAAGTTCAGACACAGTGTTGTCGAGGAAAGCACACAACGAAGATGTACATAACTGGTGATGTTTCATCGTCGTTGTTTACACAGGACCAATGCACCTGAGCTAAACAAAACACTTGATGATGAGGCAAATCCTCCGGAACGCGTCCGTTTTTTTAAGGTTTATATTGCGGTTTTATAGTTTACTTCATGCTGCGTCTTATTTTCTACTGTAATTCTTTCAGCAGCACCCGAATACACTCCATTTCCTTGTTTTACTTTTATTCGTCCTTCTGATTTTTCTTTTTCCTGGCCTATCCCGTGCCTTCATGGAGTCAACTTGTTAATTATTGGATTTTGCAATGTTAGCGGCAGAAGGTCGCCAGATGTCCTTCCTATGCCCCCCTCCCCCTCCTCCACTACCCTGGACGGAATGTGTCTACGCTGTCTGCGTCTAGCGTTATCCGAAGTGAAAGTGTGCGAATGTTTTCCATATGTTGGCAAATCGCGTAACTGAGGTGAAACGGAATTCATGTAGTCGGGTGTGGGAAACCGCCTAAAAACAACATCCAAGCTGACTAGCACACCGGTCTTGGTCGTTAGTTGTTCGCGACGGGACTGGCAGGCCTCTTCGAATCCCGAATGAGCGTGCACACGCGCGCGACTGTCCGGCCGGTTTCTTGTTTTCGTTTTTATTGGCGCTCACCCTACAACCTCTTTTCAGAAAGACTGAAACGAAAATCCACTGATGATGCTACGGCATGATGTTACGTGTCATAAACCAGACATGACATCCCAAATTAATGGTAAAGAAATGCGTGAGGAGGTGATAGCAGAAGGGTTGGTGGGAGGCGCAGCCGGCGGTCGCGTGCGGAGCGCGTGTTGCCGCACCTGGCGGGGCAGCCGCCTGCACCCCCGCACGACCATTGTCCGAGGTTCCGGGGAGAAAGTCTGGCGCGGCGGCGCGTCTCCATTGTGCAGCCGTTTTGACAGCGGCCCTCGAGCGCCGCGTGAAATATGAGGGTCATTGTGGTGGACGCTGCGCGGGGTGAGAGCAATAAATTAGCGCCGGTATGACAAAGCCTCGCGGGGGTGGCCGGATGGCCGGCCGGCGGCTGACCGCTCGCCGCGCCGGGCCGCAGCTGCGGCTATCCCCTCCGCCCCCGCATACCACTATATAGTTCACCACCAACTGCAACACCAGGCTCAGCCCGCCACGAGACTGCCGCGAACTCCCGAGCGCTTTCTAACATACCGTACTGGCCCGAAAGTAAGCACCACTCTTTATCCAGATTTCACTCTCGAATAGTTTGGATGCTCAGTGTATCCGCTACCTTATCTTTTTACGTACCCTTGCTGCACAAAACATTATATTCATTCGCTACAGTGCAACTAGCGTCTGTAACCGGAACTGGCGGCAAGCCATTTTGTTATGCAGCAATGGAGACTTTTACTGCATATTGTTTCTCTGCCTCGTGATGACTGGGTGTTGTGTGCTGTCCTTAGGTTAGTTCGGTTTAAGTAGTTCTAAGTTCTAGGGGACTGATGACCATAGATGCTAAGTCCTATAGTGCTCAGAGCCATTTGAACCATTTTTGAACTGCATATTCTTTCGCTACCTTAGAATTCATCTTCAGTTCAATAGTGGTAAGAAAGCCTGATTTATGCCGATATGAACAACCATTTAGAGCGGAAAGCATCATCGAGCGAAGGAATTTGGTGCAGTTACGATGTAAGCTTCAAACTTGCAGTTATGCATTACGCCAAAACCAACACCAACAGAGATGCCGGAAGAAAGTATGAAGTGACTGGACTAATCTAATGTGCGACGTTCTGTTTTGTACAGGAGAATAACGGAAGAAGGCAGTTTCGAAGAGAAAATCTTCAGGGGACCGAAATGTGTCAAATATCCGCAACTTCAGGTTAAGGCTCTTATCCTATGCGCAAGTAAAAGGAAAGGTGGGATGCTTCTCTAACTAGATATAATCCACCTGAAGGCCTTGGAAATTGTCTGATGGGACGAGAAGTGACTTGTGTGACTATTCAGCCAGCAAGTCTTACAGATCTACGTAAGCAGCAGGCCTGTCATAATATATTCCAGGACAGTGTTCGCCATCTGTGTGATCGATGCTGCTACGGTCGTAGGTTCGAATCCTGCCTCTGTCATGGATGTGTGTGTGATGTCCTTAGGTTAGTTAGGTTTAAGTAGTTCTAAGTCTAGGGGAGATATTAAGTCCCATAGTGCTTAGAGCCATTTCAACCATATAACCATATAAATTTGATCGACTGCATGCCAGAGTCAGCGCCTGCAATACCGATCGTGGAGACGTACTAATATGAGTGTTTCAGCATGAGATGATACCTGGTACAACAGAATTGCGTGTGCTATTAATATGTAAATGTAATCATTTCATGTACTCCATATGTACTGTTGCAACAATAAATCTTGCTGGCCGGTGTGGCCGTGCGGTTCTAGGCGCTTCAGTCTGGAACCGCGTGACCGCTACGGTGGCAGGTTCGAATCCTCCTTAGGTTAGTTAGGTTTAATTAGTTCTAAGTTCTAGGTGACTGATGACCTCAGAAGTTAAGTCGCATAGTGCTCAGAGCCAACAATAAATCATGAGTGAATTAGAAAACTCTAAAGGGTGTACTAAAGTTTTTACGGCAGTGTATATAGCAACTTCCAACGAAGATTCAGCACGTGGCTTGAATTTCAGAGACCCGTATGCTCAATACCAGACAGGAAGCCTCTTTCAAAGGAGCGCTAGATCAATAAAAAGCTGAGAAAATTATTATAGTTCGTTGTAAAGTTCCTTGTGGTACCTACTATCAAAATGAATAAATGGCATCCATTTTACGGGAAGTATGCTTCATTATCATTGTTTAGGTGCAGTGACTGACGATCTTTTCTATTAACCTAAGCGTTCTGTACATAAATTATTGATACAATGATTGAGTGCAATATAGTGAGAAACATCACTCCAGTCGAAGTCATGGCATTGGCAGTGTAGGTAGATGATCTCTCCACACCTTGCTCGCAACTGCAGTCTCGTGAAACGAAGTAGCACTGAAACGCATAGACAGTTCTCTACCTACAGCCTAGATCCACCGTTAATATCATCAGCATAAAACCTTTGCGTATCTTGGAGAGAGTACTAGTTAAGATGCGAAGCAGCAGTCGGCGCTGCACACAGTTTAAGGACAGCATCAGCGCTAGCCGATCGGGGGTTTCATTGCTCTGCATGCCTACATTTGTTTTTAAAGGTTACGTTACGGCCTTATTCGAGCACAAAGAGGCCTCCCCCGTCACGACCGTAAATGTTAATTGCTATGTGTTTGCGCGGTTTGGCTCCAGTGCCCTCTGATGCGACTGCTATAGTCACTTTCTCCCTAGACTGTACACCGGGCGCGTTTGAAGTCGAAGAGTATGGAAAAAGAAATCGACCCGTTAGCTCTCTCTCTCACACAGCCCTCCATTCCTTGTTGCTATTATTGCAACACGAAGTTTCGGCGTAATTGTTTCCCATTCGCCACTTCGCTTTTTTGGCAAATTCTAAAGCCGATCACTGTTATATTTCTGAATATACGAGGTCTATTCGGAAAGTAAACACCGATCCGTCGCAAAATGGAAACCACAGTGAAAATAAAAAATGTTTTATTTGTAGCAGTTAGCTACACTTTCCAGCTGCTTCTCTACATAGTCGCCGCTCCGACTGATAAATCTCACAGCGTTTTACCAAATTCTCAACACTTTCGTCATAGAAGGCAGCCACCTGTGGTTTCTTCCTTCAGTTCAGAGTATTACAGAGAATCAACTGAACTCGAAAACACACAGTAAAGGAAATACATAATTTGCTGTTAGGGTACATCCGTAGATTAATTTAAAAGAAAGGGCATTCGGGCCAGGAAATACTAGCTAGAACCGCAATGAATAAAACTTTTCATATATGCATTGTGGGAAGTATTAATATTTTACTATCATTCCCTTCGTTTAGACTTCTTGTACATGTTTTAGGGCGTATGACCTCGTCGGACCTGTAGTTGCATTAATGATTTGTCAATTTATTGTGTATTGGATGACGTTCCTGGTAGATAAATCGTACAGCTGTCCGTTATGATAAATACAAAAAGCGTGTGTGTCGACGTAAGGCTTTCGAGATATCTCTGTAGACTCATACATTAGTAATTTACACATTCATTCACAACTATACAGGCTGAACTTTGCAATATGCTAATGTTTGTCATCGAAGCCGTTACACTGTAGTGCCCAAACCTTTAGCGTGAAAGTTATGAACGGGTTGGCAGTGTCCTTAACCGAGTACTGGAGATGTGGAACTGCTGGTCGGGTAATGATATTTGTTGTTTTATCGAAATAAACAACTAACACTTTATTGCAAGAAAGATAGTTCGTGTTAGTCGTCCAGTGTGACAGCCGCCTCGTTCGGATGTTCCTCTCATGAACTATAAATAGCTGACATATCCCAACATTGAAAATGTTGCATTGTTCTTAGATGTAGCGCCAACAACATCGATTCAACAAGCAATTGTCACGGAGCATAAGCAGTTTACAAACACGCGCTGCTGATTCAATATTTCTCACAGTCTGAGATGTTCAATTCCGGTTATTGGTCCCTTATCTCGAAGTATTTGGTTTAGGATCATCTACCGTCCATATAATATATTTTGACTATAAAACATCAGCATGGGTTCCGCAAACAACGATCGTGTGCAACACACTTCGATCTCTTCGTCCAAGCGCCAAAGAAGGCGGAGAGGTTGTCATCGTGTTTCTTGACTTCAGGAAGTCGTTCGATACAATTCCGTACTGTTGTTTAATGAACAAGGTAACACGTCATTCTGAACAGAGAGAAATCTTCAAATGTATAGAAAATTCGTGCGTTTCATAAGCAAGAGGGACAGGCCCATTACTGTTCCTACGTATCTAGACTGTTTTAAAAAAGTTTCATATATTGTTCAGGAGTTGGTATCGATCAAAACTAAAAGAAAATTTCCTATAATGCTACATCACATGATGAAAAGTATACGGAAACTATTAGTGTGCCCATTCCGGGCGGGTAGGAGCGCCTGGTCCTCGGCACGAATCCACCCGGCGGATTTGTGTCCGGTGAACCGGCCAGTCTGTGGATGGTTTTTAGGCGGTTTTCCATCTGCCTCGGCGAATGCTGGCTGGTTCCCCTTATTCCGCCTCAGTTACACTATGTCGGCGATTGCTGCGCAACCAAGTTCTCCACGTACGCGTACTCTGCCACGCAAACATAGGGGTTCCACTTGTCTGGTGTGAGAAGTTCCCTGGGGATCCACCGGGGGCCGAGCCGCACAATAACCCTGGGTTCGATGTCGGCGGCGGAGGGGTGAAGTGGACTGCGGTAGTCGTCGTGGGGTTGTGGACCACGTCGTTTCTAGGTCCCCGGTTAACATACAGTGCCCAACCACCGCGTTTATGGCGACTTGAACTTCGCTGGGCACACTTTCAGTGACGTGTCTGAACGTATGATGAGGAATCTCGTAGCCTATTCTTCATCAAGAGCCGAAAACAGAGACGGTAGTGACGTTGGACGCTGGAGTCTGGAGCGGAGGACGTTCTAACTCATGTCTGGACTCTGGGCGAGTGCTCGATCTGTCCATCGCCCGTGCAACGTGGCGGTGAGGTACAGCTCCGCCGTGTATAAACCACAATTGTCTTTTGCAAGGGTATCGTTCCCCAACAGCACCAATAAATCATGGCGCGGAAATCGGTCGATACACAACACCTGTTAATCAGCGTCTTGCCCAGTGAGTCTGCCACTGACAATTCCTGACCAAACTCTGGTAATGAAGCGATCCTGATGTTTCACCTCACAATTGCTCGAGGATTTGCATCAGCCCACACAAGCGTATTGTGGTAATTTACTGTGCCATCTCTTGTGAATCCTGCCAGGCTGTGAGCTGCGGATCTTCACCGTCCCATGTCTCTCGCAAGCGCACAGGTAGCTGTGAGCACGCGCCAGCGCTGCTGACGCAGCCATACGGCGTATGACAGCGGCGTCGGCGGCCGGCTGGCGACTGGCGAGTGAGAGCTCCGGCACTCATCGATGCGTCGCGGCTGTCGACAGCGCAATAAATCTCCGCACAATCGCGCGACTGCGCGCTCAAAAAGCGGTCCTGGCCGCCGCCGGCCGCATTTCTTCGCGTGCAATCGCGCTCCTCGACTGCGCCACCACCAGCCGCAGGCTCCGCGGATGTCGCGCCGTCGTCTGCGGACCCACTAGTCGCTGGCGAGTCCGCTCGAGGGGTCGATGGTAACAAGGACTTCCGCGGGAAAAGCCCACACTTGCGACTTTGAGATGTGTGGTGTTCGGCTGTACGCCATGCAGATAATAACCGCTTGGGTGAGTTCCGAAGTGTTCCGCATGCTGGTGCTAAATCATCTTTTACAGTTCTGCCCAGTGTTTCTCCCTCTCAGCACCCATATTCATATACACTCCTGGAAATTGAAATAAGAACACCGTGAATTCATTGTCCCAGGAAGGGGAAACTTTATTGACACATTCCTGGGGTCAGATACATCAAATGATCACACTGACAGAACCACAGGCACATAGACACAGGCAACAGAGCATGCACAATGTCGGCACTAGTACAGTGTATATCCACCTTTCGCAGCAATGCAGGCTGCTATGCTCCCATGGAAACGATCGTAGAGATGCTGGATGTAGTCCTGTGGAACGGCTTGCCGTGCCATTTCCACCTGGCGCCTCAGTTGGACCAGCATTCGTGCTGGACGTGCAGACCGCGTGAGACGACGCTTCATCCAGTCCCAAACATGCTCGATGGGGGACAGATCCGGAGATCTTGCTGGCCAGGGTAGTTGACTTACACCTTCTAGAGCACGTTAGGTGGCACGGGATACATGCGGACGTGCATTGTCCTGTTGGAACAGCAAGTTCCCTTGCCGGTCTCGGAGTGGTAGAACGATGGGTTCGATGACGGTTTGGATGTACCGTGCACTATTCAGTGTCCCCTCGACGATCACCAGAGGTGTACGGCCAGTGTAGGAGATCGCTCCCCACACCATGATGCCGGGTGTTGGCCCTGTGTGCCTCGGTCTTATGCAGTCCTGATTGTGGCGCTCACCTGCACGGCGCCAAACACGCATACGACCGTCATTGGCACCAAGGCAGAAGCGACTCTCATCACTGAAGACGACACGTCTCCATTCGTCCCTCCATTCACGCCTGTCGCGACACCACTGGAGGCGGGCTGCACGATGTTGGGGCGTGAGCGGAAGTCGACCTAACGGTGTGCGGGACCGTAGCCCAGCTTCATGGAGACGGTTGCGAATGGTCCTCGCCGATACCCCAGGAGCAACAGTGTCCCTAATTTGCTGGGAAGTGCCGGTGCGGTCCCCTACGGCACTGCGTAGGATCCTACGGTCTTGGCGTGCATCCGTGCGTCGCTGCGGTCCGGTCCCAGGTCGACGGGCACGTGCACCTTCCGCCGACCACTAGCGACAACATCGATTTACTGTGGAGACCTCACGCCCCACGTGTTGAGCAATTCGGCGGTACGTCCACCCGGCCTCCTGCATGCCCACTATACGCCCTCGCTCAAAGTCCATCAACTGCACATACGGTTCACGTCCACGCTGTCGCGGCATGCTACCAGTGTTAAAGACTGCGATGGAGCTCCGTATGCCACGGCAAACTGGCTGACACAGACGGCGGCGGTGCACAAATGCTGCGCAGCTAGCGCCATTCGACGGCCAACTCCGCGGTTCCTGGTGTGTCCGCTGTGCCGTGCGTGTGATCATTGCTTGTACAGCCCTCTCGCAGTGTCCGGAGCAAGTATGGTGGGTCTGACACACCGGTGTCAATGTGTTCTTTTTTCCATTTCCAGGAGTGTATTTTGATTTTAGAAGTTTTCTCAGAGCGACTGAGAAAAGATAAGTCGTTATTTGCTGCCGGTGTCCAGTTAGTTTGACATTAGGCCTACCACTCTTCTTGACAATACTTCAGCGACCGACCCCGCCGTCTTTGTCGCATGCTGCGAGCGAAAGTACTACATGCAGTGTGCATTGCAACCTACGGCAGCTTTCATGAGTCTCATTAAGTATAAGCACCAAACTTTAAACACCGCCGATTTTCCTATTATAAGATACCAGTGATTGACTTCAATTTTCCGATCACGATATGAGACAAGCAACCGTCTGCAAAATTCTAACATCGGAAGGTCCTTGCCACTCAAAAGATGAAACTCTGCCGAGCGAGTGAGTATCGGAGTTCGTTCTCTATACGCTGTGAGCATTCCGCATAATGATAAATCCCCAGATAGAGAGAAGTGTAATACATTACGCAATCATAATTAATTGGTTCAAATGGGTCTAAGCACTATGGGGCTTAACATCTGCGGTCATCAGTCCCCAAGACTTAGAACTACTTAAACCTAACTATCCCAAGGACATTACACGCATCCATGCCCGAGGCAGGATTCGAACCTGCGACCGCAGCAGCAGCGCGGTTCCGGACTGAAGCGCCTAGAACCGCTCGGCCACCGCGGCCGCCTCATAATTAATTAGTACATCGTTTTTCATAAGTAGTCCCATAATATTCATGTAAATAGGAAGTGGAACTAAATAATTAACAGACGTAAAGCTGTCATTTCATAAGTTAGTTGAACTTCATATCAGTGGTCGTACTCACGAAAAGATATGTAATGAAATGAATAACCATTGAAAGAGACGGCTTTGTTCACAAGTATTCGTGCACGGGAAGGAGTAAGGTCCCGGGGACAGATGGCGCGTGGGGAACTTGCTGTGTGTTCGCTCCAAAACAGAAAAAAAATTGGACATTTGTGGTAAGGCCTCCTTGTACCAAACTGCTGAGGTCATCGGTCCCTAAGCTTACACACTACTTAATCTAACTTAAACTAACTTACGCTAAGGACGACACACACCCATACCCGAGGGAGGACTCGAACCCTTAACGTCCAAAACAGATTCTCTGTACCACACACGCAGGTTAACAAAGCAGTATCTTTGCAACATTTGAAAGAGTTATTGGTCAGCTCTTCCACAGGAATCCCACAATCTGCGGGTGGTGTACGACCATGGACGTCACATTTTATCAAAAATATTGTATTTCTCGAGGCTCTTTTTCCACTCTTTGCCGCCGCTGGTGATATTATTTGTGGTGTCAGCGCCAGACACCACACTTGCTAGGAGGTAGCCTTTAAATCGGCCGCGGTCCGGTAGTATACGTCGGACCCGCGTGCCGCCACTATCAGTGATTGCAGACCGAGCGCCGCCACACGGCAGGTCTAGAGAGACTTCCTAGCACTTGCCCCAGTTGTACAGCCGACTTTGCTAGCGATGTTTCACTGACTTCTACGCTCTCATTGCCGAGACGATAGCTAGCATCGCCTTCAGCTACGTCATTTGCTACGACCTAGCAAGGCGCCATTATCTGTTACTATTAATACTGTGAATCATGTAATGTCAAGAGCGACGTTCGTCATTAATGGATTAAAGTTAAGTATTCCACCAGCTACGTCCGTTTTTCTCAATTATAATTCCCTTGTCATGTTCCAGACCTCACGCCAGCCTGCGTGAGCTGAGACGCGTGCATTTCGGCCTCCTTTAGCAATACGGTGTTGGCTCTCCTGCCAACCACAACATTATTACCAGTAGCATTTTTTAAATCGATGTATGTAAAAAAATGGTTTTTGCAAAAGTAATGATGTGGATACTACTGAATACATCAACGTAGTCAAGCAGAAGAGGTGCTCCGATGAAGGTAGGATGGCATTCAATCTTCCTCTCACCGCAAGCCAATGTGCCGTGCTTTAGCGTCACTCCACACGGTGCCACAGGAACTCCCCCTCTACTCTACTAGTCCCCGCTGCCCCCGCCATCACTCACTGATGCTAGTCGCTTTATTGCTGGACGGTGTGATTAATTGATCGGAGGGCACCCAGCTCTATTAGCGTCCAGCCCCTGTCGGCACCATGCCGCTACTGCAGCCCTCGGTGACTTGACCAACAAGTGACGATTGTTTTGTTACTGTGGAAATTTTATTATTGTAGAATGCGCGAATTCGTGACTAAGAGGAGATACCTGACAATGAGAGAACTGCACCAAAACAGAAGAATAATTACAATTCAGTCTTTGAAAAACACCAATACACAAATATTGAAACGAGGAGAGTTAGAGGAGGTTTAATGGCAATTGAGGAATATGGGGAAAACAAACAGCATCTGCTTCTTAGATCTAGATCTAGATTTAATGTCCTTCTACCACGTTTGAATTTCTCAGAGCGAAATGCGATAGACGACTACTGTGTGAAGAGGCGTGGTACTGCACTTTGGCACACTTAAGACCAAATAACAAGTCTTACATTTAACTCTTGAGAAAAAAGTGCACCAAAAAATGAACATAGTTGTGAAAAATAGATTTCTTAAAAAATTTTACGTCCTAGCTCAAAGGATTAAGTGAGAGGGGAGGGAGGGGGGTGGGGCACCACTATGCTTCGGTTCGGAAATATCGTAGATCCGGGTTTGGCTGTATGCCTCTTGCAGTGATCTGAGGCTACCCTTTTTTGTGGTTTATACTAAGTAGTTCATTGTATAGCTGAAAGAAACTGACATGAAAAATAAGGTACAATACTTCCTTCTCAAAAACAACATAACGAAATCTGCCAAATGAGTTGCTTTTCGCCTAATCCAAAATAACAACTCTTTCATTCCATTTATAAGAAGCGTAAAATAATGAATCAGTATTTAGCATCCGATTTACAGATTAGTAATCAATATCTGGAGCCTTTTAACTCGTTGAAATATTTAGTGGTGATACTAAGAAGATATGAGAATTGTGATGAACAAGTAAAACTCTAAAAAAAAAAAGGGGGAATGGAAGGAAAGCGACGTTTCTCTAGCGAAAGCCTGATTGATGAATTTAAAGAATACTGCTCTACAATTGTGTTGTCACAATCGTATGTCTCCCGCAGAAGTCATGAAAGTAAGATAAGAAAGCTTAAGGATTGAGCAGAGACGTATGCAGGGTGTTTGACTGGGGCGAGTAGAGGACAATGAAACAAGCAAGTAATCCTAATAAACTTAGGTCCGGAAACAAACGGTTTCTCTGATATAGTCACATTTCCTTCCTGGCCGACATAATGGTTTTGTGTACATTAATTTCCTGCAACAGAAGCTGATCGACTATTTGGATTATGTTCCTTATGGTGAAAGGATACGAGTATAGTACATGCATGATGGAGCACTGGCATATTTTCATGTGGATAACAAGCGTATCAGTGATAGCTCGCCAATAGCATGACGTTCCACGTCCTCCGACCTGAACTCGTTGAACTTTTTGTGTAGAGTATTCAAACCTTTGCTCTGTTACAGATGTGTTGATAGTGTCTCTGAGCTTGGTACTGCATTGCGAATGGTGGTCAATGCATTCGGAACACGCCTGGTTTTTTTTGAAAGTGTACGGGCATCGGTGAGGAGATTCGCTGAAAAGCATTCATTCATATGAACGGTGATCTTGAGGAATACTTGTTGTAACGTGTTTGACTTCAAGTGCATATCTGCAGTTTGGATAGTCTGGGACCTTGCTATGAGGTGTTCATGTACTAAGTCGCAATAAGTCGTATCGGCGAAACCATTAGTTTCTGGACATATGTTTTCTTGAATTATTTGCTTGTTTCACTGATCTAGCAGTCGTTTTTGTTTTTTAAAATAAAGAACTACTGCCTTCACTCGCACTCGAGATTTTATTTCAAAGGGCGATGCATTTCGAGCCGTGGAGGCTCATCGTCAGGTGCTTTGACAGTATACATCGATTTTTTTCCAGATTTAGATTATTTCTGGTCGTGATCTGTAGTATCTTACTAAGTTAGTACATTGCGTATATAAGTTTACAGAACTAATACAAATCGAAAAATAACTTACTGTTTCCAATGGTGTATATATGATTTAGGAGCACAGTATGAGTAAAAATATATACTTTTTTGATTCTACAGCACGTTTTGTTAACACAAATCAAGTCAAAGAATTTAAAATGTTAAGATGCCGCATTGCTACAAATACACAGTTATTATTTCGAAGAAGATACGAAGCTATTATATTAGTAGTTATACAGGATATTATGGTAGTTATACGAATGTTTAGAAATATGTCAAATATGGATTATGTTATCAAATGCTTCCTAAAGAAACGAATATTTGATAGTGCAACCATTTGACAACATAATCCACATTTGACGTATTCACAAATATCCCTTCTGTAAATAATATCCTACATAAAGAATAATATAATTGCTTTGTGTCGCGGGCGTGAGTCACACTTGGGTAACTCAGTTCGTATAGCACTTACCCGCGAAAGACATAGCTCCCGAGTTCGAGTCTCGGTCCGGCACACATTTTTAATCTGCCAGGAAGTTTCATATGAGCACACACTCCACTGCAGAGTGAAAATTTCGTTCTGGAAACAAAACCTGAGTATCTGTAGAAATTCGGTCTTTTTACATTCAAAATTCTTTGACTTGTATTTACAAAATGTATTGTAGAATGAAATGTGAATGTATGTACATAAACATTTTTATTCATAGTGTGCTTCAAAAGCATGTATCCACCACTGGAAACAGGAAGTTATTTTTCGATTTGTACTAGGTTTGTAAACTTATATACTTGTACTATACCATGGTAAACTTACCAGAACCCCAATTAACCTTAAGGGGGTTAGGACGTCAAACGGGACGACTTGGAGCAGGTGAGACACCACAGGAATTTTCAATTTCCACTGTCTATACTTTTAAAAATAAATTCATAAAACTTTGCTAGAATGACCAGAAGGTCTTCAGGATTTACCCTTGTAGTGGTGGAAGTTCAAAAATATAAGCAAATAATATTTTTTTTACATTTGTATTTCACCTTTTGTTCACTTACCTTTGGCTGCATTTGTTGCTATAGGTAAACTTTTCTTCATAAGTAAGGGAGATTCTTCGATGAATTTTGCACAGCATACAAACTATACTTACAGGTGTATGAAACTCTAGAATTTTCCAAATATATTAAAAACTGTGGTAAAAATTGAAATAATTAACTATAAAATTTGAGTTTTTTCTAAGCATGAAGTTTTAAATGTAACAGCACATTCATTTTTTTCATAAATTAAATAATATCTAGAGTTTCATACACTTGTAAGTATGGTTTGTATGCTGAGCAAAATTCATCGAAGAATCTCTCTTACTTAATAAGAAACGTGTAGCTATAGCAAATAGAAGTGAAAAAATGATGAACTTTCACATGTAAAAAAAAAAAAAAATATTTTGTATTTTTTTTGAACTTCCACTGCTATGATTGTGAATCCTGAATCCTTCCTGGTCATGCTGACAAAGTTTTATGAATTTATTCGTAAAAGTGTAGACAGTGGAAATTAAAATGTCCTGTGGCACGTCTTCTGCTCCAAGACCGCCCGTTTGACGTCCTACCCCCCTTAATGTGGA
Organism: Schistocerca gregaria; assembly: GCF_023897955.1. Taxonomy (NCBI): domain Eukaryota; kingdom Metazoa; phylum Arthropoda; class Insecta; order Orthoptera; family Acrididae; genus Schistocerca; species Schistocerca gregaria. The sequence continues at coordinate 217,604,911 of NC_064924.1, forward strand.
AAAGAAGTCGATGAAGACTATCAAGGCACCTGAAAATGAGCGCCTAGGTCTGAAAACTCATCGTGTATTGAAGTAAAATCACGATTATGACTGAAGGCGGTTGTTCTTTATTTTACTAAAGTATTACAGTCGCGGAGGAAACACTGACAGTAATGGGTAAAGTTAAGTCATTTTTTTCTTTTGCTCACTATGCGAATGAAATAGGACAGAAAATCGGTAAATTTTTACGAAGTACTCTCCAGCACAGAGTACATGTGCAGTAGGAATGTGGTAGCATTGTGTTCGTACGCGGTTAGACTCTCCACTAAGAAACCGCTTTGGCCACGGGCTGTGCCACCGCCGCCTCTTGGGTGGCATTCAATAATGCTACCGCGGCGGGGCCACTACATCTGTAATGCTCGGTAAGCCTAAGAGCCTCCTCCCTTTCAGCACGGAAGATAAAGTTATGCGGGCTTAAGAGAGGCCTGCAGTACTTACGGCAGCCTGTATGGGAGGGCTACCGTCACCGATACGGGGCGAATACTGTCGGCGAATGACAGTCTATTGCGGACTGAGAACGGAAACGTAACGACGAGCAGCAACAACAGTGCTTCGAGGGTAGGCGGCTGTTCCCCCGAGCGTCAGGGCACGCCTGGTTTGCCGAGGCACAATGTGCGTGGTTGTGTGCCGCGTCTTCTGCCGCGGCGGTTCCTCTATTGACGACAGAAAGGACACGGGAGAGCGGCAGGGGGGTGAGGGGAGCGCGACACACAAGGACACGAGGCCGCCGCCGCCTCTCCCCCTAAGATGACAACGCTTTGTGGCTCGGCCCGCGACCAAATAATATGCCCCGCCTGTGTCCGCAGTTATGTTTTTGCTCTCCTGCCTCGAGGACAGACGGCTCAAAGAGACAGAGACACACCACTCCACGAGACATGATACAGAAATCTGGGTCTCGTCTTCTCGAGGACGAGCGAGTAGCCTTCATAGAGATCTTATTTTGTTCGTGAAATTCGCCGGCCTGAGGGAAAGAAAACGGAGGAGCGCAGGCGGACCAAGGGGAAAAAAGATAAACATCTCGGATTTCTGCGTTTATGTCCTCAGGATAGGTTTGTGTCCCTCAGGCCGATGTGACCCGGGACACTAATATACTGCGGGGGGAGGGATATTGGCCCAAGACAAACAGGCGGCGTGCAGCGCCCTGTCACGGGTATTTGCGCGGCTGTGTCCGCAGCTATCAGCGAGGGCCCATCGGCGCCACTCCGGTGAGGACCGCCCAAGCGGAAGAGCGTCCGGCCTTTCCCACGGACCGCTGCCACTCTGCTGCGGGGTGTGCCTTACCTTAAATCGCATACGCGCACACACGTTTACAACTGCTAACAGATTCGCACTACCTTATGCATCTTTTACATTTTCATGTCTCAATCCACTAATCGTAGCAAGTGAGTCCAAAGTACCGGTCCGCCGGCCGGTGTGGCCGAGTGGTTCTAGGCGCTTCAGACTGGAACCGCACGACCGCTACGGTCGCAGGTTCGAGTCCTGCCTCGGGCATGGAGGTGTGTGACGTCCTTAGGTTAGTTAGGGTTAAGTAGTTCTAAATTCTAGAGGAGTGATGACCTTAGATGTTAAGCCCCATAGTGCTCAGAGCCATTTGAACCGTACCGGTCCTGACGCACTGTGCTTGTATCGAGCCCCACCTGTCACGAGTGGCCTTTATGTTTACACGAATATTGCGCGTGTTGTGAGAGCTGTGTGCTGTGCAGTTTGGCACCCAGACGGTAAAAATAAGGTATCAAAGACCGTCCTAAAAGAAATTCGAGATATAGTAACGGAATTAGGGAACTAGAAACGATAATAAGAGTTCCTGCGCCACGAGACGGGTTACCTGCTGCTTGACCACAAGAGTGAAGACATATAAGAGAAGCTTGGAGTTTAGAGCATCAGTGATGTTGTTGAGGTCTTCAATCTGAAGAAAGGTTTGATGCAGCTCTCCGAGCTACTCTATCATGTGGAAACTTCTTCATCTCCGAGTAACTACTGCATCCTATATCCATCTGAATCTGCTTACTGTATTCATCTCTTGTCTTCTCTCTACGATCTCCCCCCCCCCCCCCATTTCATGATTCCTACATATTTCAGAATGTGTCCTGTCAACCGATCCCTTCTTCTAGTCGCCGACCGTAGTGGCCGTGCGGTTCTAGGCGCTACAGTCTGGATCTGAGCGACCGCTACGGTCGCAGGTTCGAATCCTGCCTCGGACATGGATGTGTGTGATGTTATTAGGTTAGTTAGGTTTAATTAGTTCTAAGTTCTAGGGGAATGATGACCTCAGATGTAAAGTCCCATAGTGCTAAGAGCCATTTGAACCATTTGAGCCTTCTTCTAGTCAAGTTGTGCCATAAATTTCTTTTCTCCCCTAGTCTGTTCAGTACTATCTCGTTAATTATATGATCTCTCCATCTAGGCTTCAGCATTCTTCTGTAGCACCACAGATTCTATTCACCTTTCATCAAAACTGCTTATCGCCTATTTGTCACTTCCATACAGACAAATACTTTCAGAAGACACTTCCTGACACTTAAATCTATAATCTATGTTAAGAAATTTCTCTTCTTCAGAAAAGTTTTTCTTGTAATTGCCAGTCTGTATTTTGTATCCTCTCTACTTCGGGTATCATCAGTTGTTTTGCTGCCCAGGCAACAAAACTCATCTACTTCTTTCAGTATTTCATTTCCTACTCTAATGCCCTAAGCATCACCTGATTTAGTTCGACTACATTCCATTATCCACGTTTTGCTTTTGTTGATGTTCATCTTATATCCTCCTTTCAAGGCACTATCCATTCGATTCAACTGCTCTTCCAAGTCCTCTGCTGTTTTTGACAGAATTATAATTTCATCGGCAAGCCTCGACGTTTTTTTCTTCTCCCTGGGCTTTAATCCGTACTCCATATTTTTCTTTTGTTTCCATTACTGCTTGCTCGATGTGTAGACTGAATAGCATCGGGGATAGGCTACAACCGTTCTCAACCACTGCTTCCCTTTCATGGTTCAAACGGCTCTGAGCACTATGGTACTTAACATCTGAGGTCATCAGTCCCCTAGACTTAGAACTACTTAAACCTAACTAACCTAAGGCCATCACACACACTCATGCCCGAGGCAGGTGTGGTGTCCTTAGGTTAGTTAGATTTAAGTAGTTCTAAGTTCTAGGGGACTGATGGTCACAGAAGTTAAGTCCCATAGTGCTCAAAGCCATTTGAACCAAGGACAGGTAGTCAGCCTTTTCCACCTACATCGGGAAACGAATATCCGGGTGGATTAGATTCAGGTGTTTTAAGAAGTCGTTCAAAATCTCACCGCCAAGCTGCATTCCTGTAAGTTATTTGAATACTGTGTACGCTGGTAGAAACTCAATCTCAGATAATCCTGTAAGTTATTTGAATACTGTGTACGCTGGTAGAAACTCAATCTCAGATAATCTAAGTTGTTGTTGAGGTTTTGGTAAACTGTAATTAGTTATTATCGCCTACTTTATTAATGCCCATCAATCTCATAATAATTATGGAAAATACGGTAGAAACTAAAAGGAGTAATGCAGAGGTGCGGGTCATTCTTTTTTCATGTTATTTTCCTCTTTCACCTCCTCCTTCTCCCCCTTCACTCCCTCCCTCCCTCCCTCTCTCTCTCTCTCTCTCTCTCTCGGACATCCTCCCCCCACCCCCCCACCCCCGTCCCTCATCTCATTCTGGAGATACAATCTTCTTGCTGAATTAGATTAATACTCGACCTGCGAGCATACCCCTTGATTTGCAAAAGCGCGGGCGGAAAGCACTTAAGCGTGTGAATTAAATCAAGGAGTGAAAAATAATTCTACTGTGTATAACTTTGAGTCAAAGGAACAAAACGTAGTACCGTTACTCAAACCTGACTTCCATCCGAAAAGGCCCGCCATTTAATTTACAAGCGGCCTACGGATCAGCAGTCGCAAGCGGATACAGAATGGAAGACGCTCGATTTTATGGTTGACATGCGCACAACATTTTATGAAAGGTTCAGACACGTCTCTTTCGCGTTGCCGTTGCTGCCCACTCGGGAGCAAATGAAAAGTTGCGAGAGCGAAAGCATCTGGCGGTGAGGTCCTGGCCGTCTATTATATCGCAGTTTAACTACTCGCGTCGTCTTATTTCACTGCAGCGTCCGATGACCCGCTTCCTGGAGCAGTAAAGCTGGAACGCCGTGTCTGTTGGCTGAGATTTATCGTCTTATCATTTCGGACGAAACGAGCCTTCGGCAGTTAAATAATTTATTTCCGGTCCGGGATCATTACATATTTTACGGCCGCGAGGGAAATGTCTGAAGCGCCGTGTTAAAACAAAGTCGTTTTGATCGCGACTGCCGTGAACAACGCCCTCTGTTTTAGGAGGCTCGTACTGGGGTCTTCCCCTGTGCTAACAGATTTAAGGCGTGGACGCCGTCGTTCTCACTGTAAAACATGTTTCTTGGAGGCTTTTGCACTTTACCCAATTAATGAACATAACTTACGAACATTCTGTCCTTGGATCGCTGCAGGCGTCGATCAGAATGAATCGTAGAACAAAGAGAGAGGCGCAAAAAAAGCCTCTCATGCTGTCCACGTGTCTCTCGAGTGAAGATTTCTTTAAACACTTAAACCGGCCACGGAAGATAATTTCTTGACAAAAATACCCCCCCCCCTCCCCCCTTATTCTATCAGAGAAACATATAGGTAACATTTGAGAGACTTAACGACTCCTTGCATTCTTGTTCTTCAGCGTTTGTATCACTCATGGCAATGACCGCTAATCACGGGCCATCATATATTAACGAAGTGTTTTAATGTTAATTCCTTGTCCTTTCAGTTACTGTAAACGTAATTTGACGGTTTTCACATTTTTATGATCGTTGGAGTCGTCCTACAGTGTAAATCTAATGATATACGCCCTCCTGTCTTTCATATTATTCCAAAACAATATATTGTATTGTATTGTATGTTAACCGGAGGCCTAGAAACGACGGAGAGGCTCCGTCCCCTCCGCAGCCGCCGTGGTCCACAACCCCACGACGACTACCGCAGTCCACTTCACCCCTCCGCCGCCCCACACCGAACCCAGGGTTCTTGTGCGGTTCGGCCCCCGGTGGACCCCCCGAGGGAACGTCTCACACCAGACGAGTGTAACCACTATGTTTGCGTGATAGAGTAGTGGTGGTGTACGCGTACATGGAGAACTTGTTTGCGCAGCAGTCGCCGACATAGTGTAGCTGAGGCGGAATAAGGGGAACCAGCCCGCATTCGCCGTGGCAGATAGAAAACCGCCTAAAAACCATCCACAGACTGGCCGGCTCGCCGGACCTCGACACAAGTCCGCCGGGCGGATTCGTGCCGGGGACCAGACGCTCCTTCCCACTCTGGATGTGTGTGCTATAGTTTTCTTAGGTCTGTCCACGTTCGTTCCTTTTAATGTGTGTCAGGGCGCTGATGACCTCGATGTTGAGCGCCCATAAGCCCCAACACACCACACCATACCCACTCTGGAAAGACGTGCGTGAGACCACACGGCCAACCGGATGGGCCCCAAAACAATGTACTAGTCTTCTACATTATATACTGAGGTGACGAAAGTCATGAGATATCTCCTAATATCTTGTCGGACCTCCTCTTGCCCGGCTTAGTGCAGCAACTCGACGTCGCCTGGACTCAACGAGGCGTTGGAAGTCCCTTGCTGAAATATTGACCCATGCTGTCTCTATAGCCGTCCATAGCTGCGGTACAGGATTCTGCTCACGAACTAACCACTCGATTATGTTCCATAAATGTTCTTCAGGATTCATGTCGGGCGATCAGAACATTAGCTCGATATGTCTAGAATATTCTTCAAACCAACTGCGAACAATTGTTGTCCGTGACAAGGTGCTTTGTCATCCACAAAAATTCCATAGTTATTTAGGCTCCAACCATTTCCAGTCAATGAGCGGTTCAGTTGGATCAGATGACCCTGTCCAGTCCACGTAGATACAGCCCACACTGTCATGGAGCGACCACCAGCTTGAACAGCGCCTTGTTGACACCTTGGATCCACAACTTCGAGAGGTCTGCGCCACACTCTAACCTTACCATCAGCTCGTACCAACTGCAACCGGGACTCCTCTGACTAGCCCACGGTTTTCCGGTTGTTTAGGGTCCAACCGATATGGTTACGAACCCAGGACAGGCGCTGCAGGCGATGTCATGTGGCAAAGGCACTCCCGTTGATCGTCTGTTGCCATAGCTCATAACGCCAGATTTCGGCACTCTGTCCTAAGGATACGATCGACGTACGTCCCATATTGATTTCTTCGATTATTTCAGGCAGTGTTGCTTGTCTGTTAGCACTGACAACTCTACGCAAAGGCCGCTGCTCTCGGTCGTTAACCGAAGGCCGTCGGCTACTGCTTGGTCCGTGTTGTCCCATGCGTCAAGCTGCAATCACCATTCCCTCTTCAAAGTCTGTTGATTCCCCTAGTGCGGCCGTAATCACGCCGGATACGTTTTCACATGAATCACCTGTGCACAAATGAAGCTCCCCCAATGCACTGTCCACATCTGTATACGTAAAGATCACTATCCCCGACTTTTGTCACCTCAGTGGAAACTCTTCGCGCCGGCATCTGTGACCGCGCGGTTCTAGGAGCTTCAGTTCCGAACCGCGCTGCTGCTACGGTCGCAGGTTCGAATCCTGCCTCGGGCATGACTGTGTGTGATGTCCTTAGGTTAGTTAGGCTTAAATAGTTCTAAGTCTAGGGGACTGATGACCTCAGATGTTAAGTCCCATAGGGCTTAGAGCTATCTGAACCCTTTGTAAACTCTACGTTGCTGTGTCGCTGAGAAGTCTAGTGCAGTGAATAATACACTCTTTGGGGGCATTGAAAGAAACCACTCAGATTCCCCTGCCCTAAAGATCGATCATCATTCGGGAGATTACTGAACGAGAGGTATCTCATGCACAGGCAGAGGGAGGAGTACTGAAGGAAACACCGCAGACGGGGTTGCAGCCTGAGATGACCGCTTCCTGCGCTAATTGCCACGGCCTTGTCATCGCTGGGGCCAGGCCCGGCTCTCCTTAATTAAATCACTTATCTCTGCGCTGCGGCTGCAATTCCTCACTACCAAATTTATTGGAGCGATTCTTCTCCTTCCACCTTAATTTTTTTTATTATTATTTGTGCTGCGATGGCGATGGTAGTACCTCCTCCTGCAATAAATCTGACAGGCTGGCGTGGTGAAAGGCAAAATCGTGTCCAGTCCTTGTGTGTGTGTGTGTGTGTGTGTGTGTGTGTGTGTGTGGGCCGAGACGGAGGAACCGGGAGCGCGCTTCTCGATGTGCATCGCCGAAATAAATCGCCAGCCTGGAATGAATATTGCGAACAATGGAGCCGGGCGTGTCTGCGCCTGGATTACGGAGAATTCCGTCTCTACGGCTTTCTTTTTTCCCCTTTTTTTATATCTGCCCGTCCTCCAATCCCACACTCCCGGTTTCCCTCTACCTCTCCCCCCCCCCCCTCGGCATCCATTAGCGCTCGCCGCATTAATTAAAAAATTTTGGCCGAGTCCGCAAAATGGCCACCACTTATAAGCGGCGCAAACAATAAGATTCCGGAACGCGTCTCGGGATGCCGAGACTAACAAATCAGCGGGCAAAAGGCACCGGTGCCGTGACTGATGGATTCCCGCGAAAGAAGATGGCATGCTGACTTTTCGAGGCGTTTTTACCATCCGCCGCCGTCGCCACTGAGCCGAAACCAGAAACGAAACTCCGGTTTCCATCACCGAATGCCCACAGGATTCAACGCCGAGAAAGTTAAGACTACAATAAGGCTAGAGAAAATTACGAAACTGCGAAATCACACACCTGCACTAAATTCCCTCCTTCAGCTTACATCAATTCTAAGACAGCTAAAAGCTAGGATCTATTCTAAAGCATCATTACGAAGTGCCATAATTTATTTATTTTTATTTATTTGATGTAGTTACCTTGACAGATTGCTCTCAGTATCACAAATTGTTAATGGTATGTTAAACAGTATTGAATCTTTGGCTAAAGGACTGCGTAGAAAGGTCTAGCAATGAGTAGTGTTAGCAGGCCGATGTTGTACGCGAAAACGAAAGGAACCAAATGGTGCAAGCTACATGTCCTTGTCATTTCAGTAAAAAAAAATTCGCTTAAATTCCACAATATAATCATATTTTCTTCATATAGTAACTCCTGAATGTGTTATGTTTTCGCTTGTTAAAAAATTATTTTTTTCCTGGAACCCCTCCAACAAATCTAAGTATTCCATACTCCTTCGCTAACAGTGAGTTTAATTGCTCGTCCTATTTCATATCGTTTCTTGGAATTACGATGTTACGTGCTCAAAATCTTTAAATACCACTCTTTATTTTTCTTTTTGCCATGATTATCTCGCATTTATCTAAATTAATAGAGGTTCCACATTCATTACACCAACTGAAAATTCTGTCCAAGCCTTTCTGCATTTCTTTACTATCGTCCCACGACGATACTTTCCTTTAGACAATAGCACAATCAGCGAACAACCTTATAGTGGTGCGCAATATATCTGGTAAATCCTTTATGTATACTGGGAATATTAGTGGTCCTGTTACTCATTTCTGTAGTAAGTTCGCCGTCGGGTCGGGGGGTAGCTGCCGTCTTGCCGGCACCAGAAGCAGTACGTGAAGTGGGACTCAGTTGCTCTCCTCGATGGTTACCGTCTCTTTCTTAGCCCATCAAAATATCGCCCACATCTTCTCTCAACAACTTGGGTCGAAATGTAAAATAAATAAAACATTTTTTTCCAAAGTGGCAGTCTATTTTACTCCGGAGAGCCAAAGAAACTGGTATAGGCATGCGCATTCGAATACAGAGATATTTAAACAGGCAGAGTACGGCGCTGCGGTCGCTGCAACAATGGCAGGTTATCAAGATTTAAGTGAGTTTGAACATGTTGCTATAGTCGGCGCACGAGCGATGGGACACAACATCTCCGAGGTAGAGATGAAGTGGGGATTTTCTCGTACAACCGTTTCATGAGTGTACTGTGAAAACCAGTAATCCGGTAAAACATCATATCTTCGACATCGATGCGACTGGATAAAGATCCTGCAAGAACGGGACCAACGACGAATGAAAAGAATCGTTGAACGTGACAGATGTGCAACCCTTCCGCAAATTGCTGCCGGTTTCAGTGCTAGGCCATCAGCAAGTGTCAGCGTGCGAACCATTCAACGAAACATCATTGTTATGGTCTTTCGAAGCCTAAGGTCCAGACCGTTGATGATTGCGCGACAAAAAGCTTTAAGCCTTGCCTGTGTCCGTCAACACCAACGTTGGACTCTTGATGAGTGGAAACTTGTTTTCTGGTCGGACGAGTCTCTTTTCAAATTGTATCGAGCAGATGGATGAGTACGGGTATGGAGACAATCTCATGAATCCCTGGACCCTGCATGTCAGCACGAGACTGATGAAGTTGGTGGTGGCTCTGTAATGGTGTGGGGCGTGTGCAGTTGGAATTATATGGAACTCCTGATACGCCTAGATACGACACGTAAGTACGTAAACATCCTGTCTGATCACTTGCATCCATTCATGTCCAATTTGCATTCCGACGGACTTGGATAGTTCCTGCAGGACAATACGACGCCCCACACGTCCAGAATTGCTACACAGTGCCTCCAGGAGCACTCTTTTGACGACAGTTATGTCGAAATAAGAAAAGGTCTTCAAAAGCATACGCATATAGAAGCCGTTTCCCCTCGTTCTGTTTGCGAGTGGAATAGGAAAGAAAATGACTGGTAGTGGTACAGGGTGCGGTGGTTTGATGAGTATATGTAGAAATTCCTAAACATCGACACAGACAACATCCGTCATCTAGTCTACTCTACCCTATTCTCTAACACCCCTTATGCTTGACAAGTAAGTCAAACAGCTTCCTACATGGTCAAATATTTGACAAAGTTTGGCAAATTGTTTGGGAGTCTACGGGGACCTTTAATTGAATATTCTTGGAGTCAGTCACAGATCTGTTCAAAATGGCTCTGAGCACTATGGGACTTAACTTCTGAGGCCATCAGTCCGCTAGAACTTAGAACTACTTAAACCTAACTAACCTAAGGACACCACACACATCCATGCCCGAGGCAGGATTCGAACCTGCGACCATCGCACGGTTCCAGACTGTAGCGCCTAGAACCGCTCGGCTAACCATGCCGGCACACATCTGTTCAAATGGTTCGAATGGCTCTGAGCACTATGCGACTTAACTTCTGAGGTCATCAGTCGCCTAGAACTTAGAACTAATTAAACCTGACTAACCTAAGGACATCACACACATCCATGACCGAGGCAGGATTCGAACCTGCGACGGTAGCGGTCGCTCGGCTACTGACTGTAGCGCCTAGAACCGCATGGCCACTCCGGCCGGCCACACATCTGTGAAGATGTTAAAGACGAGCGAACGACTGGGAAGGTATGCATCCTGTAGGCTAGCTGCTTTCTAGGAGACGGCCGGCTCGCTCGTTCGCTGCCCTCGCGGCAGGCCTGAGTTCGGCGCCGGCGGTATGCCCTGGGGCCGAGTGCAGGACTCCCGCGCTCAGAGCGAGTGCGCTCCGTGCTTGTCTGGGCGGGCGGGCGAGCAGGCAATAGGCGTGGGACGTGTTTAACTGCCGCCCCCTCGCGCCTTTGTTCAAGCTGAACAGCTACAGGGTGCCCAGCAAGCGCTGCCCGCTGCTCGGCTCTCCGTCTCTCTCGCGCCTCGTTACCTCGCTGCCTGAGCATACCAGGCTCCGGTGGCGCCGGCCGGAGGTCATCGCCGGAGCATCTGCCCACGCGGCTCGAGGCGTCGCGTCGGACCCGCCTATCGCCGTATCACTTGCACTCTGCTGCGGACAGGGGGCGTAGACTCCACTGGAGCATCTAGTTTCAGCGACAAATGCGGCTGGGAGCTCGCTGTTCCGTGTCAGTTTGTCTCGAAGTTCTGCCTGACAATTTACCTTTCTCGTGTTCGGAATGGGTGAGCACTACCGTTTAAAGCTGCTGAAATTTTAAATGTACTACATAAAACTTGTGTATCTCATTCATTATAGGAGTCTGCTATCATAATAGCACTTACTGATATACTTTTCCACCTTGGTCGTTTTTATTTCCATAAACAAGCCAAGGAACCGCGCGACTGCTACGGTCGCAGGTTCGAATCCTGCCTCGGGCATGGATGTGTGTGATGTCCTTAGGTTAGTTAGGTCTAAGTAGTCCTAAGTTCTAGGGGACTGATGACCTCAGATGTTAAGTTCCATGGTGGTCAGAGACATTTTAACCATTTGTTATCATAAGCTTCATGGTGCATACTTTAAAAATCTAACTAGATATGATCTAATTGCCGGAAATAATTATGTCTCTCAGCTGCTTTCGGATGTGTTTAGGTATACTCGATCTTCAGTAAAGAAAATCGATTCCGAATTGTTTTTACCAACGTAATGACGCTAAACACAGTCTATCTCGATGCAGGTAGAGTATGTGTGTTGCAGGACGGCCACATCATGCATATATGAGTGGTTTCCTTGACACTGCATGCAAATTTTCGGTTTGTTGCCAAATGGCAACGCCACACTATAGAGCGTCAGTGCGGTATGTTGCGTAACGTATACTATCGGCAAATGGCAACACCACTTTACAAAGCGTTAATGCGGTATGCTTCATCATGTATAGTGACGCGTTTGGCTGAAACTTCGTGAAAGTGAAAAGCTATTATTACGGAAAACTATCTTAATTAGTTAAATCTAAATTATCTATTCTCTTTCACGACTCCCTTTTACGTCATGTCGTTTCATGGATTTACTCCCAGATATTTAAATGACAGAAGCGACCGTATGAGAACTGAAAAAAAATTAAAGAAGTAGATTATTTCAAGTATCAAGGACGTAAATTGACCAAGAAAGGAAACATAAAGAATGAAATTTCGGAGAGGACAGAAAATTGTTCGAAATTTCATTATTGTGTACCTAGCATAATTAGAAATTGTAAAATATATGTCAAAGCAAAGATCATTACATACATGTCATTATCTGCTATTTTTGACCTGTGGGTAAGAAGGCTGGATTGGGCAAAGAAAGATCTGAGCAGAATACAAGCAACAGAGATGCGCTTTCTACGAAGCAACCTGGGTAAGACGAGAAGGGACAGAATAAGGAATGAAATAATAAGAAACACCCTGTGGATTAATCTACTAAAAGAGACTATGGAGAGAAATAGGCTTTAATGGTTTGGCTAAGTAAAAAAAAATGGGCCTAGAATGTCATACAAGAAGAGCTCTAGCACGGACAGAAGCTGGACGAAGGCCAATTGGAAGAACACGAACAACATGGAGAGACCAGGGGAAGGATGATGTGAGTCGAAGAGGAGTGAAGTAAGGAAAGATGCTAAATGATAGACGGTGGGAGAAAAAGAGAAGCTTGGAGGAGGCAGTGTGAACGACCTGCGTCAGCAGAAACGTTTGAGGAAGAAGAAGATGATTTAAATGGTATGGGACGTTCTAGAAATTTTCTTTCTGTAGTTATTTTGCACGTATGCGTATCATTCCGCATTTCCACACACTCCTTGTTAAATGATCCTTTCCAGCAGAAAAAAGTATTGTCAGCAAACATGTTACCAATCCACCAGATAAATTGCTTTGTATATGGGAACCATTAGTGATCTTGAAGTTAAAATCTTCTGGGTTATTAGGCCGCGTCATGTTTCTTCTAAAATGTTCGACGTTTCGACCCCTTTGTTGGGATCTTCCTCAGGAGGTAGCAGTATTGGGCAGTATTGGACACCAAAAATTCCTGAGGAAGATCCCAGCAGAGGGGTCGAAACGTCGAACATTTTAGAAGAAACATGACGCGGCCTAATAACCCAGAAGATTTTAACTTCAGTGACAACGACCACGAAAGCCTGCAGACTTACATTAGTGGTCTTATTACACTTATTGTGGGACATTCCGTCTCCAATGATGAAGAAACCTTTTTGGGTCATGGAGACTATTGGGATGCAAATCTTCACACATAGCCGTTTCGCAGTTATCATACAAGTGCTTCTGTACTCACAACCAGTTTGAATTTTTGTGTCATAAGTATGGTTCTGAAGTGTGCCATTTGGAAGTGACAGTCAAGAGTTACTTGTATGACAGTTTTCCCTGAGAGTTGGGATTTTCAGTGTGTAATACATACATAGCTTAAATACATACACCAACCGAGATGCCGCTATGTTAAAGAAACTAATAAAATATTCAAAAGATCTGAAGATCAAACTTTCATCTAGTTATTCTGACTTGAGTTCTCCTTAATTCTGTGGAGTCCAATATCAGGACGCATCCTTCAAAAATAACAATTTGCTTTACCCATCCTTGTGCTATTGAGTTAGTGGTCGTTAAGTTGATGGAACTGCCAGCTTAAAAGAAAAAAACGCCCGTATGGAAAGGATTAACATCAGGAAATTTGGGTATGTATCGCGTGAATTGTACCTACATTGTCTCCAGAAGTTCGACGTGTATTCCCTCTCCTTTCAGAAAACCTTTTTCACATCTTGTGGCGGTTTACGAAGAGGGAGTGTTTAGCGTTCACATCAGTATCGATAAGCGTCTTTATTACTATACGTGCGCAGTGTTTCCCGAGAAATTATTACAGAATGTAAAGACTGAGGACGACGACAACGGCGGCGACGACAGCGTCGACCACAGCGAATCAAAAAAACCCAAGTGGCCGTAAAAATAACGTGTGGGAAAGCGCCGCTTGAATGGACTCTCAATGGCGGCGTTGTAAATAGTTGAAATAAAGACTTAGCACAGGCCGAAGCAATAGCGAGACGAGTATTTTAAGGACCCGGGGCATTTAACAAAAACCTCTATAAAAGTCTGGGGCGGGAGAAAAAAGAATGGTGAAGAGCGGTGCCGAGGTGAGCCAGTGTGTGTGTGTGTGTGTGTGTGTGTGTTTCCCAGAGGACGGGGACCCGGGGGGACCAATATTTTCGGAGCAGGTAGTATAAGTCCGGAGCAGCTAATAGCGTCGTCGGTGGGTCGCGCGCTGCCCTGGGCCGGCCGGACCGGGCCGAATTTATGACCGCTGTATATGACGTGGGACATGTCCCCTGGGCCGTCCCCCTTCCGCCTCCTCCGCCCCCAGCGCCACCCCCACCATTCCAGAAGACACCAGTTGTAAATTTATGCCGGGCCCCGTGCGCGTCGCTGCGGCTGCGGCGGCCGCCGGCGTCAGCGTCCGCGGCTATGAGCGACGTGCCGCGGAGGGCCGCACCGCCCCAGGGCTGCTATTCCGCCCACGCCGCCCGCGCGCCTGAATAAATCACGCCACACGGCGCCAGAGCCGTATCGCACCCACTCCCGTGCCCGTTATTTTCCGTGTCCCGGCCGGACGCGCAGACCTGTCAATCCGCTCGCATCGTTTGATCGGTCGATAGCCACTGGCTGTCAGTCGCTAAAGCCGGGCCCCTGGCAGATCGCAACATTGCCCACTCCCCTCGAAATGCTTTTGCCGCTCATCTGCAAAGATTTTTTTTTCTTTTCAGGGGCAGTTTCATAGTGCGCTGCACTTACACGGCGTGCCTCTCCTGCCCTTTGCCAGTTTAAATACAAATCTTTTGTATGTACGACCTCATCTTAGAGTTCAGCATAACAAATTGCCTATGTGCATTGCAGGAGGCCTGTATCGGAGTGGTTCATAGTTAGCGAAACACTACAACCGCTGTGGTGCCAAAGTCATGGGATTCCCCCCCCCCCCCCCCCCAAATACCGTGTCGTACCTCCTTTAGCCTGGCATAGGTCAGAAACTGGGCGTCTCATGGTCTCAGCAAGTCACTGAAAGTCCCATGCAGAAATATTGGGCCATGCCTCTATAACTGGCCATAATTGCGAAAGTTTTGCCGGCGCAGAATTTTGTGCACGAACTGACCTCGCCATTATGTCCCGCAAATGTTCGATGCGATGTATGTTGGGCGATATGGGTGTCCCTAATCTTTCGCTCATAGTCCGGAGTGTTCTTCAGGCCAATATCTATCACTTGTGGCCCAGAGACATGGCGTAATGTAATTTATAAAAATTCCATTGCTGTTTGGAAACACGAAGTCTATGAATGGCTGCAAGTGGTCTCCAAGTAGCCGAATATAAATATTTTCTGTCAATGATCGGTTCAGTTGAACCAGAGGAACCAGTCCATTGCATGTGATCACAACCCACACCGTTATGCAGTCACCACCAGCTTGCACAGTGTATTGTTGACCACTTGGGTCCATGGCTTCGGCGGGTCAGCGCCACACTCGAACCATACGATTAGCTCTTACCAACTGAAATCGGGACTCATCTGATCAGGCCACGTCTTTCCAATCGTTTAGAGTCCAGTCGATATGGTCACGAGCCCTGGAGATGCGCTGCAGCCGATGTCGAGCTATTAGTAAAGGCACTCTCATCGGTCGTCTGCTGCCGTAGACCATTAACGCCAAATTTCACCGCACTGTACTAATGGATACATTCGTTGTACGTACCATATTGATATCTGCGGTTATTTCACACAGTGCTGCTTGTCTGTTAGCACTGATAACTCTACGCAAACGCCGCTGCTCTCGATCGTTAAGAGAAAGCTGTCGGCCACTGCTTTGCCCGTGGTGAGAGGTAATGCCTAAAATTTGGTATTCTCGGCACATTTTTGACATTGTGGATCTCGGAATACTGACGTCTCTAACGATCTCCGAGAGGGAATGTTCGTGCGGCTGGCTCCAACTACCACTTCGCTTTCAAAGTCTGCTAATTCCCGTCGTGCGGCCATAATCAAGTCGAAAACCTTTCCACAGGTATCACCCGAGTACAAATGACAACTACGCCAATGCACTGCTCTTATATACGTTGCGTACACGATATTAGTGCCATCTGCATATGTGCATATCGCTATTCAATTACCTTTGTCACCTCTGTGTAATTAAAGAGCTTTCCATCCATCCTGCTTAATTTAAACCATTTAGAAACATTAATTGTGTTACAGTATGCTGATGATAATGCAATGTAACTCGGTTAGAAGTAGAACTATGGTTAATCCTGAATGCCTTCTCCCTAGCGTACAAGAAGATTGGTCACATACAGAATACGGTGAAACACAGACCCTTCAACAACCAGCACTTCGAGAAGGACGAAGAAATATCAGTGTAACTATCGGCGAAGTGAATCTTTCCTTACTGGCGGCATAGGCTTCCGCAAGGCGACACAAAAGGTTGTACTTGTGCCCTCCTGGAATCCTGAGTACAAAATTTTTATTCGTTACATGATTCTCATACGCTTCTAGAACTAATTACCCCCTGATTCTGCTAAATCTTTTCGTAGTAAGTGTGAATCTTATATGATTCATATCTGCGTAAAAATATATTTCCCAAACATTTTAGCATTTCACTTCCTTAGTTATTGATCATTTTGTTGGATAAATGCAAAATTGAATCATATAAGTATACAATTGCAGAACACCAAGATTGGATAATTTTAATAATACAAAAACGTATTATTTCTAGATAATCATGATATCATGTCTACCTACTAAGTATGAAAGTAATGTGCCTATAACAGGTACTGAGTTGATAACCATCAGTTCTCTGGGATATAATAAGTATATTTTGTCCCTACAAAATTTAGTTCTTATGGCATGACACACGACTGACCAACGCATTAATAAAAAAAATGGCAATTTTAGATTCTTGCCGTCTTTTGTGCTGCTGCCATGCATTTGTTAGACGTCCTTATTCACAATCAGCACTAATATAATGAGGAAATGGCTTAACACAATGTTAATAAGCCTGACATGTCTTAAATTTCACCATCATCGATACGTTGCGCCAGCTCCAGCGCCAGAGCCTTTGGCCTTCTATAAAGAGTTAGACAAATTTTATGTGCCGAGATAACTGTATGAAAGTCATATCTCGTCCTCTTCTCTATCATAAAATGTGAACCGTACAGTTACTAGTGTGCGCCCCTGGGCACGGTTTACACACACACACACATACACACACACACACACACTCACACACACGCACACACACACACACACGCACACACTCACACACACACACACTCGCACACACACACACTCGCACACACTCACACACACACACACACACACACACACACACACACACACACATTCACACACAACACAAAGAAGGAAGTGATGAAAGCAAGTTTTAATTTGCAGATACGGACGTGAAGCAGGTTATAGCGAACCACCCAACCGCTTTATTTGTTAACGGTTTGTCTGTTAGGTGGAATAAGCGCGCGCCGTTTCTTAAACGGTACGCATTATACTGGGAAACGTTAGATCCAATTTGTTCTGGTGACTAGAGTTGTATTAGCCAGCACTTAGCGGACAGGCTTCCAGGGAAATGCAGAGAACGTATAGATTCCCATCGGAACTGCTTCTGAGAAAGCCGATTTAGACCGGGATATATCCAGCCCCCGGGCCGGAATGTTGGCCGAGGCGACCACCATACCATCCTCCAGATGTGGGAAGGGCAGTCACTTCGGCTGGTGGCTGCAGCACACACAGAACCGGATTTCCACTAACTCGGACGCGTCCATAGCAGATCTGCCTCCACAAATCCTCCGTCAAACACTGCGTTTTATCTGGAGGCCATTTCTCACTTACGATTCTTTAAGGGCGATTAATTCAAATTGTTAATAACACTTGTGAAGGAAATGTGAACTGTATCGTAATGAGCAGATTGTTTAGGTTTTCTTGTGCAAGAATATTCGCATCAGCACATCTCATTATGCCAGTTTTATACCCGAGAAGATCGAATAAGTTTCATGTGGGAGTGGGCAATTGCCTATAAGCCCACAACTGGAGTCATTTACAAAACAGGCGATACCCTGTGGGACATTCTTATAGGTTCATTTATATGAAAGGCTAGATGGTAGAAATTGACACAGTGAATGCGTACAGCATCTTTATGCCTTCTTGTCACACACTCCATGGAAGGGGCTGGCTGGGCTTGTTGAACGATACGAATTACAGCTGATACATCCACAAGTGAAAGTCATGTTGTTGTAGATTCGGCGATCAATCCATTCTAGTGGTTTGGAGGCAATCCTCCTGATTTCAGCAAAGCTGCAACATCAACCATCTGCCTTTCATACTCATACCCGGGCGCGCTCGTTCGATTTAACTATGCTTCCGACGGCGATTCATGTAATAACAAGCACCCAAAAATTATTCTGGAACACCACGTTCAAGGGATTCTAATCGCTTCATTCCTGTGTTCCTCCCTGTCCACGTTTGATATCCACACTCAGTTGTGTTCCAAAACCAGCAATTCTCGAATCTTTTTCTGGTCTCCAAGTTTATATGTTTGGATGTAGCTGTTGTTTCTTTTTATTTAAAGCCCTTCTGCCTTGTGCAGTACTTGCTACATGCGTTTATTAAGACTTCCTTCTCTGTCTTTTCTACGTCCTAGACACCAAAATCGTCCACATCTTCAAAGAGTTTCTTGTCCAAGACAAAGATTCACCCCAATGGGCGTCCACCTGCTACACGTACCGCTAATTTTGTTTTCGTTTGGTCTCTGTGCATATTGTATCCGTCTAGCACTCACTTCTCTTCATTAAGCGCTCATCACAGTTCCTATTAATTTCGGTGATTACTGATACAGTAACGGCGAAACGCAGATAACCTTATAGGATACGGGATCCTTATCCTTTCATATTTCTAGCCTACGATTGTTGGGTTTGAGGTACACGTTTAGCGGCGATGTCACTGTCATGAATTTGAGCGCACAACTTGACTGTCTATAAAGTCAATGCTAAGTAATCCGAAAACGGTGCACCGTAACGATTTGTTTTTGACAATTATTTCTCAGCATGACCTCCCCTGCAATACCCTTACAATCTTTGCAGACTGTTTGTGACCACCTTGTATATAGATCCCTGTTACACAGACAGTAATGTTGACGCACTAAGGATGTCTGGTTGCATCTAAGAGGGGCCGTGATGGTTCTAATATTGGCAGGTGAAATAAATAAATAATGTAAAATAATATCCCTTTAGTATCTGTAACGTCTAACATGGCAATGACATGCTATATGTTGACGAGAAGCGTGCGAATAAGTGTCAAGAAGAGAGATGAAGATTATTTGGGAGGCTGGAACCGAAGTGTGTAGTCTGACATCGCTGCAACTGTATTTAACATCTAATGGACCGTGTTTTGAATCAGTTTGCAAATTGATTTGCAGCCTTGATTTGAACAATAATTTTCTTTTAAGTGTTTTTTGCGTGCAAGGGTATGATGAAATTTATTACACTATTACCGCCGAGTCGCCCAAGGTGGAATGGTCCGTGGATTAATATTAGGGTTACAGAATGATAGATCATTGAAAAGTATGGACAGTTCATCTTTTAGTCCAAATCATATATTTTTTAAAGTAAGAATTTACACATAACTGGCAAATTCAGACAAGTGCACGGAGTGCGTCGAAGTAAATCATATGACAAGCTGTAATATGCATTAATAATGCACAGAATACTATTATGAAAAATCGAAACTTCTCGCTTACGCTTCGCTCTCACTACTGGTCACCTCGAGTCGATGTAAACCGTAGGGCTACGCAGACGAGACATCACCCAGCGCTCGTGCACCTAGCTACTGGAGAAGAGGTACTCAGAGGCATCGCACAAAAGATTCACGTTCGAGATATTTGCATTAGGAAACGATCTCATAAAATGTTAGCCCATAAGCTGACTGGTTAATTAAATGGGCATGCCACATTTCACGGCGCGGCGCAGGCAGCGATGGTAGCAATGGCCGTATCACTGTGTAATTCAAATCCGGGAGTCGGCACCGCGTGTAATTGTCGTACGGCCGGCCAGACCGGCAATAATGCATGTACCGCTGAATGAGCGCCCCGGTCCGGGGTTGTAATTGGTAGCAGACGCCAAGGGTCCGCCCGCATAATGCGGACACAGCGCCGCTCCGCCAATACGATGATTATTCTGCAGCCCAATTAATAGCCGCCGTACAAGATTCCTCGACGTCCGCCTGCAAGGCGGCCATAAATACTCGCAGGGAATCTCCCCGCCCCTCGCCAGCTCCTGTCGTGCGTCCTTTGTTCCGCCAGTGGTCACCCTAATGTTTCCGCTCCGCCACGCTGCTGTTCTATTTGCTGGTGTGATGTAACTCCGCAGAGCAGAGGGCATTGCTCTTAAGAGAATACACTTCTGCGTCCACTACTCCGCAATCTCTTTTATTTCATTGTAACGATTGTTTCACTATACAGGGTGTTTTGAAGTCCTTGCTCGCTCCAGGCAAATGCCAGGATAGTTCCTTTGGAAGGGCACGGCCGATTTTCTTCCCCAACCCTAACAAAACAACCCCATATAACAGAGAAAGGAAGTCTAGGTCGCTTTAATTATTTATTTACTGTTCCCGGTAACCTGTTTCAATCTAAGCGACCGTCTTCTACATCTACATCTACATGATTACTCTGCAATTCACATTTAAGTGCTTGACAGAGGGTTCATCGAACCACAATCTTACTATCTCTCTACCATTCCACTCCCGAACAGCGCGCGGGAAAAACGAACACCTAAACCTTTCTGTTCGAGCTCTGATTTCTCTTATTTTATTTTGATGATCATTCCTAGCTATGTAGGTTGGGCTCAACAAAATATTTTCGCATTCGGAAGAGAAAGTTGGTGAGTGAAATTTCGTAAATAGATCTCGCCACGATGAAAAACGTCTTTGCTTTAATGACTTCCATCCCAACTCGCGTATCATATCTGCCACACTCTTTCCCCTATTACGTGATAATACAAAACGAGCTGCCCTTTTTTTGCACCCTTTCGATGTCCTCCGTCAATCCCACCTGGTAAGGATCCCACACCGCGCAGCAGTATTCTAACAGAGGACGAACGAGTGTAGTGTAAGCTGTCTCTTTAGTGGACTTGTTGCATCTTCTAGGTGTCCTGCCAATGAAACGCAACCTTTGGCTCGACTTCCCCACAATATTATCTATGTGGTCTTTCCTACTGAAGTTGTTCGTAATTTTAACAGCCAGGTACTTAGTTGAATTGACAGCCTTGAGAATTGTACTATTTATCGAGTAATCGAATTCCAACGGATTTCTTTTGGAACTCATGTGGATCACCTCACACTTTTCGTTATTTAGCGTCAACTGCCACCTGCCACACCATACACCTATCTTTTCTAAATCGCTTTGCAACTGATACTGGTCTTCAGATGACCTTACTAGACGGCAAATTACAGCAACACCAGAAGGTCATTGGTGACGTGTGGAGCCAGTTCACGGAGTTACTATGAGTACGAACAGTTAACCAGTCAACAACTGTAGCTCCGTGAAATGGGTCCACATGTCATCAAGACACTTCTGTTCCGAAGATGATCGCTTGGACTGAAACCGGATTTACGAGGCGGCGCTCAATAAGTAATGCAACACTTTCTTTTTCTCAGCCAGTTTCGTTGAAGAAATGCGGAATTTGCTGTGGGACATCATTGAATACTCCTGTTTCAGTCCCTGTATTTGCATGAAGTTCCGATAGGTTGCGGCGCTGTACGTAGCCTTCAAAATGGCGCCTATCGGAGGTGCGTTCCAATCAGAGAGCTGTCATTGAACTGCTTTCGGCGGAAAACTAGAGGATCTCAGATATTCATACACACTTGCAGAAAACGGAGACCTGCTAGTGAACAAAAGCACGGTGAACCGTTGGGCGAGGTCGCGCAAACCTGTCCGATCTCCCGCGTGCTGGTAGGCTGCACACAGCAGTTACTCGTACAATGTCGGAACGAGCGTACACACTCAGTCGAGCTAATCGACGGATCGCAAAGAAGACCTGGCTGCAAACCTGGACGTCTCTGTTGATATTGCCGACACACTCGTCAACCGGTTGGGGTACTCAAAGGTGTGAGCCCGCTGTGTTCCTCGCCGCCTAACAGAAGACCATAAAGAGCAACGAAGGACCATCCGCGCGAAATTGTGTACGCGTTAAGAGGTTGATCGTGACAATCTTTTGTCGAACATTCTCACAGACGATGAAATATGGATTCATGACTTCGAACGGGAAACAAAATGGCGGCCCGTGGAGTGGCGTCACACTGCCTCTGTTCCGAAAAAGAAGGTCAAAGATGTACCACCAGCCGGTAAAGTCATGGTGACGGTCTTCTGGGATTCTCAAGGGGTTATTCTCTTTGACATCAAGGTGCAACAATCAACTATGAAATGTATAGTGCTACCGTCAGGAAATTGAAGAAACAACTTCAGCTTGTTCGCCGCCACAAAATTGCAAACGAACTTCTCCTTCTCCACGACAACGCAAAGTCTGCGCATCCGAGAGTAGCCCACAAACTTCATTGGACTTTTCTTCCTCGTCCACTCTTCAGCTCGGAGCTAGCACCTTCCCACTTCTGTTTGTTCCAATGAAAGATGTACTCTGCGGGAAGCAGTACGTGGATGACTGGAAGGTTATTGATGCAGCGAAACATTGGCTCCGGCGTCGACAGTAGAGCGGCACTCCCAGTACTGTGGCGTAAGGCCGTCACACTGAACGGACATTATGTTGAAAAACAGCGTTTGGTAGCCAGAGGAGTGGAGAATAATATGGCGTGTTGGAACCCTGAATAACACGATCAAGGTTTCAGAAAAAAAAGTGTTGCATTACTTATTGAACCCCAAGCAATAAAACATTTATAGCGATATGGACTGTCTTCTTCTGTTATACTGTTAAATATGGTCACTGTCGCTCCGCCATGACGTCAAAAATTAAAACGATCCGAGCTTGTGCTCCGTCTCTAAATATCTCATTAGCGATGGGGCGTCAAACACTAATCTTCCTTTCTTCCCTCCTGCTTTTTTTTTTCCCCAAAGGCTTTGCATCAAACCTCTAGGAGTATGATATCAAGTCACAGGGAAGCACGTTGAGGCAAAACGTTCGCTGACGCTTCCCAGTGACATACAGAGGTGAACCGATTAATACTTGCAGAGAAGAGTGCTTGTGAACCTGTAGGACCTAGAACAGACCAAAAACCGCTCTTTAGAAGAGCTTTCTCCGAAGATATGGGTGACTTCGAAAACAAAACAGAGGTTACACTCATTAGAGCAGCTTGGAAGCACCGGCCGCACAGAAGAAAAGTCGTTGTGTGCGACGATTTCTATAGAGGCTCGAAGACGAAATGTCAACCCAGTTGTCATCTGGCACTACAACTTTGCAAACAAGAACAATGGGGACAGTAATTAGCTCGATTTAACAAAAAGACTGTAAAATATATGTGCCCTGCTATGTGATAGGTGCATACGCACTCGAGACAAGTCGCGGATTTAAGTAGATAAATTGTAAAATGAAACTGAGAAGGGGTGCCGTTTACCGGAGCGAGTCTTGAACTTGTTAGCTCAGTCATGTACTACAGTCACCTACACAGTGGGTCAAATTAATGTGATTGCATACTGGGGCGGGACTGAATTCGGATCTTTGGGGTTCGCTGTCTCGGTGCATAATTGCACACGCCTCGCACTTGTAGTCTGCCAGTTCTATGTTTCTGCAATCGCAAACTCCACACGGTTCTTCCCTGATTCTTCAGGGGCTACCTATCGTGTCAAAGGGACAAGGCTCGGTATATAGCTTCAGCTCGGATAGATTAGCAGCGATTTTCTGTAGAACCCTTCGAAATCCCGGAATTCTCCTTTACACTTTTTCCAAATAGATTCCGATTTTGGAGATAAGCAGCCCTCTCCCACTTGATTCAAACAAAGCAAATCGGTGCTCAATGTCAATCCCTTGTTTGCAATTTAAGCTCAACACTTAAAAAAAATAATCAACCTATCAGCTGATTCCAGTGAACTGGGCAGGGCACAAATTACTGTAGACAAGAATTAGAGTCAGTCTTAGAAACGCTGATGATCTTTGTTTTGTTTTGGTGATAAATGTGCGGTGGCGAGGAAGCACCACTGTTGGTCACATTTCACTCCAAAACACATTCATACGCTTAAGGGCATCATAAGGGATGGAGCTGTAGTTCAGATGAGCAAGTATGGGGTAGGACTCTACCGTGACTTTCTTGAAAGGACAATTTGGCAGCACCAGAATGCGCTTAAGGGGGAACTGCATTCCAATCTAGTTGATTGTGGTCCCTGACTTGTCGGTCCGGACGTCGGCTGCTTCGGGGTTTCAGGTAGTTCCACTGCCACTCTCGTGCCTCACGACTGTCGCACATAATTCACTGTAAATAAAAATGTCATCTTTCTGGTTTCCAGATTTGGAATTAAGTTCTGAAAACGATTAGATCTGACATGTTTATACCTTGTGAATTTCTAAGCCCGAGCGGTGTAATTATTTGGCCTGTGACTTGAATAATGGATACAGGAAAGTAACCTGGAATTCACCTTCATCTCTATGGGGCACTTCTTAAATATCTCAGCTATTTTGATTGGCTCGTTACGGCATTCCAAATTAAGAGTACATTGCGTGTCCAGGAAAGAAATAATTCACCGTTATTTCTTGTTGTGAACTATTAGTCTGGCGAAAATCCTGCGGTCATTGTGAACTATGGAGGAAGTGAGGAACTTTCTCTGGCGTAGTTCACGACGGACGAAGTGTTTAGACACTATACGTATGCCAGAAAAATGGCAGTAGCTTCTACACGTGGCAGTTGGCGCCAACGCTACAGCATGAGCTGTATCAACGGTGACCCACATACCACTGTAACATTGACACGACAGAAGTTTTTCGCTAGTAATTCGCTACTTTCCTTTCCCCTCTCCACTCGCTACTGTTGTTTACTAAGACTTAATGACTACACTGTGTCACTTTGCAGTGTTGTACAACATTCAATAAAAGTTACTTGGTCTGTCATGATAATGTGTAACTTACTTTCTGTAGTCCTCCCGTAATAACATTTTTGATATACAGTAGTGCTGCACGTGCTTTTGAGGGTGGCGGACGAGCTCTGCTTTGATGCCAGCGTTTTGAAAGATATTTCAGAGTTTTTTTTATATACTACAGTTTCACTGTAGGGGTTCTACAAAACACTACGCATACACAAGTGTGTATAACTTCTTTCAGTTTTTGATTCCACTGAAGCAACTATAATTCTTATGTAACTATAGGGGCTGTTATTAGCAAAGCTGAGACACTGATATTAATGGAAAACTGAATAACAACGTCCGTCGATTCTTTCCCCAATATCATATTTACTTCGAAATGTACATTTCGAAGCACAGTTTCATGTTCATACCTCCAACAGGAAAATTGGAAATTTGTGGTAAGGTCTTATGGGACCAAACTGCTGAGGTCATCGATCCCTGAGCTTATACACTACTTAATCTAACTTACGCTAAGGACAACACACACATCCGTGCCCGAGAGAAAACTCATTTTACCTAGTGTGACCTTTTATATTACAATATAAATACAGATTTGACTGAACCTTTTAATAGATCAGACAGGTGGACAAGAATTGATTTGCTGTTTTCATTCGCCCTGAACGATCCATAACGCTTTAATAGCTCAAATTCCCACAAAAGTGCTAGATAAACATTTATTTAATTTACAGCAGTGTTTCTGAAGTGTCATTCTCACATAGTACGCACTTGAAAAGAAAATACCTCGAAAAATTCAAAGAAACTAACAGAAGATTGCAAAGTAAAGTCATTGAGGGGATCGAGTTATAACGTCGCGGTTCACATTAACATGTCGGTTAATGGCGAAATATGGCCACCGAAACCGTAGAGAAAGGAAGCCAATTAGCTCAGACCTATCCTTGGGTGATCTATTAACTATGCGGACATCTGAACGCAAGTACAGATTTACGAGTAGTAATGTTATGAAACTGTTCACCATCCACTCTGCTTTACAAGAGTTGAAGCCTCATATACTAGTAATTTCGTGAATCTTTCTCTGCTGTTTTTCATCAACTTCTTTACAGCTGAAACTCCTTTCGCTTGACTGAAAGTCGTAATCAAATGGTTCAATTGGCTCTGAGCACTTAACATCTGAGATCATCAGTCCCGTAGAACTTAGAACTACTTAAACCTAACTAACCTAAGGCCATCACACATACCCATGCCCGAGGCAGGATTCGAACCTGCGACCGTAGCAGTCACGCGATTCCGGACTGGGCGCCGAGAACCGCTCGGCCACCGCAGCCGACTCATCATGGTCGCATCCGTGTTTGGCGACATCGCGGTGAACGCATTTTGGAAGCGTGTATTCGTCATCGCCATACTGGCGTATCACCCGGCCTGATGGTATGGGGTGTCATTGGTTAAACGTCGCATTGACGGCACTTTGAACAGTGGACGTTACATTTCAGATGTGTTACGACCCGTAGCTCTACCTTTCATTCGATCCCTATGAAACCCTGCATTTCAGCAGGATAATGCACGACTGCATCTTGCAGGTCTGTACGGGCCTTTCTGGATACAGAAAATGTTCGAATGCTGCCTTAGCCAGCACATTCTCCAGATCTTTCACCAATTGAAAACGTCTGGTCTGGCTCGTCACAATACGCCAGTCACTACTCTTGATGAACTGTGTTATCGTGTTGAAGCTGCATCGGCAGCTGTACCTGTACACGCCATCCAAGTTCTGTTTGATCTCAATGCCCATACGTATCAAGGCCGTTATTACGGCCAGAGGTGGTTGTTCTGGGTACTGATTTCTCAGGATCTATGCACCCAAATTGCGTGAAAATGTAATCACATGTCAGTTATAGTGTAATATATTTGTCTAATGAATACCCGTTTATCATCTGCATTTCTTCTTGGCGTAGCAATTTTAATGACAAGTAGTGTTTTAAGTTTCGGCTCATAGGGTTAATACTTTGTTGGAAAGACAGTAGACAGAATTTATTGTTAAATTTCCCAACTATAGCCCACCTCCTCGATGTGGTGCTACAGTCTGACTAAGCAGTAGTGTTCCGACTATATCGTGAGGAAGGTTTCTGTTGCACCTTCCGGACTGTCGCCAGCGAACTGACATGGCGCCACTGACCACGCCTCGGAACAAAGCTGGCCACCCGAGTCTGCGGCGTCCCACGTGGCCACAATAGCCAGCCGGCTGCGGCGCCCGCCCCGGCCGAACCGGGCCGGAAACTCTAAATCACAGTCGCCCCTCATTGTGGCGCTGCTCCCAGCCGTGTTTTCGTAGCGCGGGGGTGCGCCGCCCGCTTCCTTCCTCACGCATTCCTGGCCGCGTCAAAGAGACAACGACCCGCGGCCATCGCCTCCGTGTCTCGGCTGCACGGCTGCGGCGGCGCCAGCTCCCACTGAGAGGTGGCAGAGGCGCGCTGCCTGCTGCCTGGTCTCTTCCGCAAGCGCCGCCCGAGGAAGCCACTGCCTGGACCGACCTTCGGGGTAGACCGGCATAAATCGTCCTCAGAAACACTTTGGTCCTTAGCGCGAACCGGAGATGTCTCTGCAGTCTTTGCGGCTTGCACACGGTACTAAAGGGAGGACTCGAACCTCCGCCAGGACCAGCCACACAGTCCATGACTGCAGCGCCTTAGACTGCTCGGCTAATCCCGCGCGGCTCATCTGCATTAATTCACATTTTTCTGCACTTGGAGCAAACTGCCATTAAGCACACCAGCAATACATTTTGTCTAGAGAAAAGGAATCTCAAAGCGAAGTGTTGAAAGAGTTTCACAAGTTTTCAAACACCTACATCGCATAGTAAGTGGATCCATGGAACTTCTCGTTGCCGCCAGATCATCTTTATTGTCGTCGCTGACGTGAATTTTATAGAAAGAAATACCCCCACAAATAAAATACCGAAGTGTATGTTTAGTTGCTTGTGTGTATCGGTTTTGGTGGCTAAGTCAGTAACTGCTGGTCAACCGGTCTGGTGTCAATCTCACATTAATTCGGTGATTTTTACTGTTTTTTTAATTACTTATCGATTCTTTCACCTCTGGCATCGATTTGTTAGTATGATAAATCCCACGCTGCTCCAGTTAAACTGGATAAGCTACTTCTAAGATTAGTATCCCCTGTCGTCCCATTTGGTCTGCGTCCCACGCGCTTGAGAAATTTTCGAAGATGGACGAGCGTTTTGTAAGCCGTCGCCTTTGTAGATGCCCTCTTTAATTTTTCTTGGAGCATACCGCTTTACAAACCTGGAATTAGTTTCCTTTTTAATTTGTATCTTTATTTTTGTTTCGAAGGTTGCACTGTGTAATCTCAAAAATCTGTGTCTCCATAGTAATCTCATCTTACTGGCAACAATGTTATGGTGTGTTTATGAAATCTAATTTCCGTCCGCACAATGGGCATATCATCTGTTTCGCAGTAATATTCTCCCTAACGCAGCGAAAAGAAAAAACGAAACGACGCTTAAAATCAAACGAATCTGACTTAAGAAATAAGAAAAGGTAGTAATACCTTCAAAAATTGCAGTGGAACTGTCACTGGGTGATGTAAGAAGCTGCTGTATTACTTGTTTGCTAGAATGGCTTCGGCCGTGTAGGTTCATGATAACTATAGAGCCTCTGTGCTCTCTAAAGATATCCTGACTAGAGAGACATTGATTCGTACACGACCAAGCTGCATTTCTTATGACATCATGAACGTTAGCCAATCTAGAGTCCCGACGCCGGCCCGTCATGAAGTGAATCTACCAGCTGATCGCAGTCACTTCTTACCTCTATCGTTAGATACAGTATCTGCGCGAATAGGAATTATTGAGATCCGCATCCACAAGTCCCCTAAGGGGCAACCCCAAATCTTTCATCCACATCTGCGAATATTAGGATATTGTAAACCACTTTAACGTTTTCCGTACGCTGGCGCTCTGACAGTAGGCTTGCTGCTGGCCTGAATTTTCGTCTGCTACCGTCGGGCCTCGTAACTTACATTACATTGATTTGTAAAATAAATAAAAACAGCACATACGGATAAAGTCTACACACACACGCACACCCACACCCACACCCACCCACCCACCCACACACACACACACACACACACACACACACACACACACACACACACAAAGATAAAATGCAAACAAAATTCAAATTTGGCGCCGAATTCTCTGGTGAACAAATAACAGTGACTGGGCTGGGACACGCAACAAATCGAAATCACACTGTGTTCTGGTATAGTGAAAAGTGCTTTTACTACGTTATTTGTGGAAAATACTTGTTATAGTTACGTATGCATCACAGCATCTCAGCATGATGCGGAGAATGGAAGTGCTTGCCACCCGAAAACGTAAGTAAATACGAAAACAGGCGCGAAAACATGACGAAAAACTAAATTACATTCTAGAAGATAGGTTAACTCCCAGCAAAAAACTTTCTCGTCAACATCGTTTGGTTGCAGATGATAAGCTACCAGTAGTAATTAACACAAAAGTGATCCATAAAATTCATGCACGCCAAATGTAAAGGTATTTACAAAAAAGAAACGATCTGTTGCTTGAACTAAATATGCATATAATTTTATAATCATTTAACAAAAATGTTCACGTTGCAGAATAAATGAAAACGAAAACCCACTGATGATTGTACAGTGGTGTCGAAACATGTTTGGGTACTGAGAAAAACGGTGTTTTGCATAACTGGCGGACCTCACATGCAAAAATAATGTTAAATCATGCTAACGTGCTACATTTCTCAGTGTATTAAGCTCTGGACTGAGTACTTGTGGATAAACACCGGTGTGCAATATTTAAGGTCAAAAGTAACATTCGCATCGTGTGCCAGTACCAATTTGATGAAACTGTGACTGTACATAAAAAAAACTACTGCGCTATAGTGCTGAAGGTAACTGGTAGAAACGTGCAATAAAATGAACAGGAATGACAGCTTTATTTGAAGAAGTCACCGCGGTTTATGATGGTCCCCTGGACATAGCAAAAGGCGGTACATGGTTCTTAATAGAGTGCGTAATCGCTGTGGACGGCATTGCATGCTCTGTACCGTTGTGCCTTGGTGGTCACAAGATTGGTAAAGAGATCGTGCGGTAGGGCGTTCCATTCCCCCACCAGCGCGGTTGACAAGTGCTGGATGATCTTTGGTGCATATGGAAGTGCTGTAAAACGTCTCCCCAACGCATCCCAAACGTGTTCCAGAGGTTGTAAGTCGGGGGAACGGGCTGGCCAGGCCAGTCCACTCGCCGAATATCCTTTCGTTCTAAGGTCTTCACTTGCGCTGTTCGATTCGGTTGCGCATTTTCAAATGGTTCAAATGGCTCTGAGCACTATGGGACTTGCCATCTGAGGTTATCAGTCCCCTTGAACTTAGAACTACTTAAACCTAAGGACATCATACACAGCCATGCCCGAGGCAGGATTCGAACCTGCGACCGTAGCGGTCGCGCGGTTCCAGACTGAAGCGCCTATAACCGCTCGGCCACACCTGCCGGCGCACATTTTCAACTTTAGAAATGAAGTGACGGACGAATGTATACCTGAAAAGACGCAAATGGGAAAGGAGTATAGTGTCACAATAGTATTGCCGAACATGAACGTTTTCATGGTCTAGGTAATTTGCCATGAACCTAGTTTCGGTTTCTTGACCGATAATGATATTAAGGGTGCACCGGTTCATGTCAGTTTGGGCAGAAGCCAAGTCTTATTTCAATTTCTCCCATTTACGACTGAACATAACGGTCTTTTCAACATGGAGTGTTGAGTCCTGTCATATTGCTAGAGTAAAGAGTCGATCATAGTCTTACGTGACTTGCCAACCCTTCACTTGACAAAATATTGGAAAAATAAATAATTTTTAAAAATTGGTAGGCAGATCGCCCATTTTACTATGTATCCAGTGTTATAAGCAGCTCAGCCCTCTCCCCCTTTCTCTAACCAAGATGGAATTTTGTTATGCTTTGTTATAGAAAGAATTGATACATGCGGTGAGATGTCATTTGCTTGTACTGCAGATAATTGGAGTGGGCGTGTCGGATGGGTAGTACACGTCATAACTTGACTGCCTTATCCTTGTGCTCAATTATTCGTAGAAATATTGACAAATCTAGGCTAGTGATCATGACAATTTTGTAAGATGGAGTTTTATTTCTACCTCCATATCGGAGTTTTCCCTACCGCAACTCTTCTGTGGCTCAAGAAGCCACAATACAGGCAAGTGTTCTGACACATCTTATAGACTAAATTTTCTCGCCAACGATTGTTGGTGGGCGTCGAAAATAGTTGGTTAAACGCTTCGGATACGTGGATAGTACCGGATAAAAGCACAAGTAATGGAATACCAACTGTGCCAGTAAAAGACAAGGGCAGGGGAATATGAGCCGGCCTTTCTTGGCAGGCGGACGGGATTAGGCTAGGGGAGGGGGCCCGTCGACCTGGAATGCACATATATAAGGAGACGCCCGGACTGACGGATGGCGGGCTTTTTGAAGACGCCGCCCGGCGCCACACGAGTTATGGCAATCGCTGATTGGATTGCTAATTTCTGGTCCGAGAGATACACGGCCCGCCGCCGGCTGTAATACGTCAAAGGCGATGGGAGCCGCGGATGTGGAGGAAGAGAAGGAGTGATGGAGCAGCCGGAGCGAGGCGAGCTACCTGTTATTATACCAGCGGGAAGAGGTCGGGGCGAGCCGGCAGTAACTCGGAATATGCGAAAGAATGTTTTTGTACTGCGTGATAGCCTACAATTTGCTTGTTAACTGTGAATTCATTCGCAGACCAAAAACTTGTACATCTTCGTCCGCTGCGCACAAAACGCTTGACAGCGCCCAGGTCGGCTACAAATCCATCCAGTCGCTTTACCCTTCCTTTTTTTCCTCCCATCTTCTTGTTCCGCAAGCGGGATATTTCTTCTGCTTTTTACACAAGCTTCTTCTTGCGGCCTTTCTCAGGAGAGCCACCTTTCCCGCCGACGGGTAACAACGGCGCTCTCTCTCTCTCTTGCAGTTCTCTCGAATTGTGACAAAGGTATTTGCCAGGCAGGGGTATAATGCTGCAGCACCCTTTATCCACATATTCGAGTGTCTGAGATCCTCGGACAACGGACGGGTGGACAAGGCGCGAAGGGGCGGGAAGTAGGGGAAGAGCAGGAGGAAGGGTTGTTGGGAAGGGGGGGGGGTGAGGGAGGGTTGAAGGAGACTACACTTGGAGCAACGAGCAAATCCCGTGGCGGGCGACGCCTTGTATATCATGCAGTGTCGGCGTATGCCCCGGCGACGAACAATGGCTCGGGCAGGGCTGCGAGGCACGATTTACGATCGCCGATCGACACTAAACTCGGCGAGGACACGCGGTCCGCCCTCCCCAAACCGGCGCGTATTTTTAATGCCGTCTCGCTGGCCTTATTGCTCTCGCTTACGCGCTCACGTGTACGTGTGTGCGCGCGCGCCCGTGTGTGTGTGTGTGTGTGTGTCGAGCGGGTCTGTTCGAGACCTGGCATTCTCGCCCTCCGTCCGCGAAGGAGGATAACGAATTAAATAACAGCGCGAGCAGAAGGCCTGGAATGTAATTAAGTGAATGTCAGTTGTTTATGCGGAGCCGATTGCAAATTACAGAGGGAGCGAGAGAGAGAGAGAGAGTTAGACAGTGGTGGCTGGTGCCTCTCGTACTGCGCGCCTGTACGCCGAATGACATAACACATAAATCAATGCCCGACCATTATGTTCGCCTTGAATTAATGGCGTTTATTATCTGTTTGCTGCGAGCCGGAACATTCCCTTGCTCTGCCTCTCTTTCTGTCCCTCCTCTCTTCGCCTTCATCTTTCTTTTTTACTATTCCCCCAGCCCCTCCAACCCACCAACCCACTTTTAACGACCTGCCCTCTTATAAAGTCGTTAGTCTCTCAAACGCGGACGCGTTATAACATATTCTGTGCCCTTTATCTCTCTCGCCCGCACACAATTTATGCGCAGGTGTGACATACTAGCGCCTGGCTGCGAACGTATAGCGGCTCTCATATGTGGCAACGCCCCCTTTGTTCTAGCTGGTACTTCCTTCGGCCCGTACAACAGCGGCGCTTGCAAATGTGGCAGCTAATCTGATATGGAAACTGCGCCGGGATGCATTAGTGTGGAAGTAACGTCATCCATCCTGCGGATGTGTCCAAATCAGAAACTGACAATGGGGAATGTCGAATTGTATTGCTGGGAGGCCGTGGCGAATTCGCAATCGCTGAAATAGATTAATGCGTCATTCTGCAGTGCCAGAGGCAATTCAACGAGGGGTCCGCCTCTCCACCGCTCGCTCGTACGTTATATGCAGATTGCTGTCAAATTATAATAGAAACTCCTGAATGGAGATGATTAATAGCGCGCTGGAACATTTTTATGCTGTCGCTCATTGAACATTCGTCAAGAAGGAAGTACATACAAACCGTAAATTATATCCAGATATTGTTTGTGTTATTCGTGATGAAGTGAACGCCTTTTTAATGTTGACAGTATACTATACCATCAGATATCCATCACACTTACGAACTAATAATTCTTAACATACACATGACTATACTTTATTTACACTAGTTAATTTCAGCAAATATGGGGATGCTGACTGACACTGGCAAATCAAACCTGAAAATTGCCACGAATGATTTAAGGAAAAGCTCTATGCGGATGGTAGCTGGAGGTTTGTCCGAATGTCATTTTTCCCGGTACAGTACGACACTTATTTTCGTTACCGATGAAGAGGATACAATTCTGTCGTAGTCTTTCTGGTCTAAATGTACAGAAATACTCAGCAAGCCACCGTAAGGCGCACCGCGGAGGGTACCTTGTACTACAACTATCCACTTCCTTTTCTAGTTTCACTCACAAATATAGCAAATATATGCATTCCAACAAGCCATGCTTTATCTGCGTGATCGTTATGCGGAATGTTCGTTGAAGGCAGCACATTCGATCTACAGTCAGCTTCAAATGCCGTCTCTCTATACTTTCTCAAATGTGTTTCACGAAAAGAACGTTGTCTTCCCTCCAGGGATTCCTATTTAAGCTGACGAAGCATCTCCGTAATACTAGCGTGCTGATCGAACCTACCGGTAACAAATCTGGCGGCTCGTCTGTGAATAGCTTCGATGTCTTCCGTTAATGTGATGTGGTGAGACCCCAAACACTCGAGCGGTTCTCTATTCGCCGTCTCCTTTATAGATGAACTACAGTTTCCTGGAATTCTCTCAATAAATCGAAGTCGACCATCCATCCTCCCCACTGTCGACCTTACGTGCTCCTTCCATTTCGCATCACTTTTCAACGGTACACCTAGATATTTAATCCGCTTGGCTGTGTGAAGCAGCAGACTACCTAGTTCTGGTCGAATATCACGGGAATGTTTTTCCTAGTCATCTGCATTAAGTTATATTTTTCTACAATTAGAGCAAGCTGTCATTGATCACTCCAATTAGAAATCTGGTCCAAGTCATCTTGTATCCGCCTACAGGTACTCAACGACGACACCTTCACGTGACAGTGCAGGTAAGGGCAGGTGCTAATAGAAATCAACCAGGTGTCACCGAGCGAAGTGACAAAGCGGTAAGACACTAGGCTCATATTCGGCAGAACGGCGATTCAAATCCCAGTCCGACTATCTAGATTTAGGTTTTCCCCATTTCCCTAAATCGCTTAAGACGAATGGAAGGTTTAAATGATTCAGATGGCTCTAAGCACTATGGGGCTTAACATCTGAGTTCCTCAGTCCGCTAGATTTAGAACTACTTAAACCTAACTAACCTAAGGACAGCACACACATCTATGCCCGGGGCAAGATTCGCACCTGCGATCGTAGTAGCAGCGCGATTCCGGACTGAAGCGCCTAGAACCGCTCGGCAACAAAGGCTGGCCGAATGGAAGGTCATGCCCGGTTTCCTTTATCCATCCTCCCGCAATCCGAGCTTCTGCTCCGTCTTAATGATCACCTCCTTTCTTCCTTAAACCCCCTAGCCGTTAAATCGTGCCTCAAAGGTCTCTTCAGTGCGAGTTCAAACTTCGTCATTTTGGGAGATGCCTTTTACAACACACATAGCGGAAGACTTTAAAGTGACTCAGGCAGGCACACATCGGTCTTCAGCAGTGAAGGACATAAGAATTACGCTGCCACCTAGAGCTGTGCAGTCTTAAGATGGTGCAGGGTTTATGAGTCAGACAGCATACGATACAGTGAAAGTAGTTACATAGAAGATGAACTTGTTTGAGAGGGGAGAGTTTAGCGGGCTAGGAAAGTGCTCCGAACATTGATGGTATGCGGGCGATCCTAGGCCGCGAGAGGACGCTTTACTATTATTAACGATACTATCCCAAATACCTCCTCTCCGTCACTGAAGACACAAATCATGTATGAATGAAGGTGACTTAAGAAAAAGGAAAGAATGAAGCCAGGAACTTAAAGTGTCATCGAAGAGGAGGTTATTAGAGACTTTGGTCGGAAGAAGATTTGGAAGGAAGTCTGCCGTGTCCTTTTGAAAGGAACGATCCTGTCTATTCGCCACAAGTGGTGCAGAGAACACACAGAATCTTAAATCAGATTGGCCGGACCTGGATTTGAACCAAGCTCCTCCTATTATCGAGTCCTGTGTCTTAGCCATCGTAGCACTTCGCTCGATGTAATTTGCGAGAATCCGAGGATGAGTTGGTTACCAAATAGGAAAGAATGCCTTTCACGTGGATGAATAGCCCTAAAAAAAACCATGAAATAAATCCCCAGCTCATAACGCCCCCACTCCTGTATCACCAACCCCTTCTCCTCTGCGTAGCGTTCTTCCACCAGTTGCTTGTGCGTCAGATATGTTTTACTTTTTCTTTGTCGAATGACGTATGGGAATCTATAGAAGTGTACCATCAGCAGGCGATCAAGCATTAATGGTAGTCCTCTACTGTCATTTTTTAGTTAAAGTAAAAAGAAAGCTCGTCGTCTGGCTAAGTCACTCCAACCGAACGCGGATTCGGTTCTTTCGAATGGGCCACGTCTGATTTGCTTTACCTTCCTTGTATAAAAAATCTTATGTAATTAGATGAATAAACAATCTGATCTAAAGTATGCGAATATGTACTTGTGGACAACTGGGGTGTGGCCACCTTTCGCCTTTATGACGCTTTGAACTCTGCCGGAGACACTGTTGGGAAATTGCAGCCCATTCTTCCTCAAGGGCCGCAACCAGAGGAAGTGGTGATGTTGGACGCTGAAATCTGAAGCGAAGTCGACTCTCTAGCTCACCCCAAAGGTATTTCTTTAGGTTCCTGTCGGGACTATGAGCAGGCCAGTCCATTTTAGGAATGTTATCTTTTACAAAATATTGACTTGCAGAGGCTGCTTTATGACAGGACACATTGTCACGCTGCTGCAATCAACGTTTCTCAACTGTTCCTCTGCTCTAACAGTATACAATTCTGTATAATGTGTTCAGCATTTAGGCGTTTTTTTGAAGTGAAATGAAGGGGACCACATGCTAACCGCGACAAACACGCCCATACCGTAATACTACCTCCTCCGTATTTCAGTGCTGGCACGATGATAGAAAACATTCTCCAGGTGTTTGTCAGACTCAAACATATCCCTCGGATTGCCACAGGATACAGTGTGATTCATAGCCCCAAATAAATCGTTTGCAGACATCCACTGTCCAGTGACGTTATTCTTTACGTGGCTAAGCACTGACTATGGAAATGCGTGGTTTTTTTGAGCTACTCGACCACTGTGCCTCATTCTTTTTAACTGCTTATGCACAGCCTTTGTGCTAGCTGGTGCTGCTGGTACCTCTTTGGAACTCATGAATGGTTCCTTCCGCAATGTTCGACGATCCCCTTCCGTCATTACATGAGCACTGCCTCGTCTTGGTTCAGCTGTGATGGTTCCGCTGCGTTCCCACTTGACAGTCACATCAATAATAAACGGCTTGGGCACCTTCAGAAGGCTTGAAATGTCCTGATACGGTTGTATGGATACTTTTGATCAGATACTGCATGTATCAGCATACTTTTGAAGTACAAAAAAATTCTGGTACAATGGACGCCACAAAGCGTTAGACGAAACTTGACAAAAAAGGTCATTATACTAAAACAATCAAATATACCATCGACGGTCGAAACAGACCAACTGCAAAGATGCTTTTTTTGGGGGGGAGAAGCGAATGGCAGCCTTCGTTTTAAAGCGAGTGTGCAGTTTGTCCACTCACGTCATTGCTTGTAAAACACTAGTGCGTCCTTCACGAAAACACTCATCGAGAGTTTTGGAATCATTTGTAGCTTTTCTGAAATGGATATCACAAGGAGACGAAATAAGGGCTCGGTAAGTCACAACATGTTTCTTAATCTCCTGGAGAATAGGTCACAGGTACTGAAAACATTCTGAAGGTGGCAGGGGTCAAATACTGGGAGCGAAAGGCTATTTACAATTTTTACAGACACCAGATGGCAGTTATAAGAGTCGAGGAGCACGAAAGGGAAGCAGTGGTTGAGAAGAGAGTGAGACAGGGTTGTGCCCTATCCCCGATGTTATTCCGTCTGTATATTGAGCAAGTAGTAAAGAAAACGAAAGAAAAATTCGGAGTAGGAATTAAAATCCATGAAGAAGAAATAAAAACTTTGAGGTTTGCCAATGAAATTATAATTCAGTTAGACAGCAAAGGATCTGGAAGAGCAGTTGAACGGAATGGACAGTGTCTTGAAAGGAGGATATAAGATGAATATCAACAAAAGCAAAACGAGGATGATGGAATGTAGTCGCATTAAATCAGATGATACTTAGGGAATTAGATTAGAATGTCAGACACTTAAAGTAGTACATGCGTCTTGCTATTTGGGAAGCAAAATTACTGATGACGATCGAAGTAGAGAGGATATAAAATTTAGACTGGCAATGGCAAGGAAAGCGTGTCTGACGAATAGAAATTTGTTAACATCGATTATAGATTTAAGTGTCGGAGAGTCTTTTCAGAAAAAATTTGTAAGGAATATAGCTTTGTATTGAAGTGAAACATGGACAGTAAATAGTTTAGTCAAGAAGAGAAAAGAAGCTTTCGAAAAGTGGTGCTACAGAAGAATGCTAAGATTAGATAGGTAGATCACGTAACTAATGAGAAGGTACTGAATAGACCTGGGGAGGAGTTTATGGCACAACTGGACTGGAAGAAGGGATCGGTTGGTAGGAAACATTCTGAGGCAACAATTTAGTATTGGAGGGCAGTGCATAGGATCAAAATCATAGAGGAAAACCAAGGCATGAATACACTAAACAGATTCAGAAGGATGTAGGTTGCAGTAGTTACTTGGAGATGAAGAAGATTGTACAGGATAGAGTAGCATGGAGAGCTGCATCACACCAGTCTCTGAACTGAAGACCACAAAAACAACAACATTGAAAACTGAAATTTGATAGATTCTCGATGCGATAAATCTGATGTCTCACGAAGCTTACTTAAAAAGTTTCTACTATGCCGAATCTCGGAATACATACAATGTGTGAAAGTGTCATGATAATACTGCTTATATAGAGGCACATACTCAGTCGTTCGGTCACATGTTACTGGAACGGGAAAGGGTCCTGAAGATACGCACTTTTGTACCGATGTCTACATCTACACTCTGCAAACCACCGTGAAGTCCAAGGCAGGGGGTACGTCCCATTATACCAGCTATTAGGGTTTCTTTCTATTCCATTCACATATGGGAGCAGGAAAAACGATTCTTTCAAAGTCTCTGTGTGTGCAGTAATTATTCTAATCTTGTCCTTACGATCCGTGTCTGATCCAAAGCTTTCAGTATGTCATGCGAGAATTGTGCGAGTTGGGTTTCAAACGATCGATGTTATCCGAATCCATGGTGGTTGGCATGGAGGTGGTTAGTTTGTTCGAGATAACTTATTATGTTTGAGTTCAAAATATGTTCTAAGATTCTACAAGAAATCAATGTCAGGGATATTGGACTGTAGTTTTGTGGATCCCTTCTGCAATCCTTCTTGTTGACAGACTTGAACGGAAACACCTGGCCGTAAGACAAAGCGCGCTGTATTTTGTGTTGAAGTCCTTTGGTCAAGACAAGACAAACCAAAGTACATTTTTACATTGCTTGGGTCCCCGACAAAAACTAACCAATACTACTCAGCTTGGTTGGTGGATACCATTCGGAATACTAAACTTTCCTGAAAGAACAATGTTTGTTGTTGGAGAATAATCTCTAAAAATCTCCGTTAAACTCTTCTTTATTGTAGACACTATTACAACAGACCTGCCCCATGGTGTGTAATCGTTAGCCTCTAATGCGATCTACAAACCAGAAGAATGTAATAGAAATCGACAACGGCCGCGAAAACCTGCGTACTTCATTCACGATTTACCTAGAGAGTGTCCAGAATCTCTATCTGCTCCTCTGCCAAAATCGTTGGCTGAGGGTGACCCCATATGCCGGACGTCTTCGACCTCAATAACTGGCAACTTTTATTGAAAATCTAAGCAGAGTTTGGGGTGTGCCCTGGGGCCCAGGGTCTTGTGATTATTAGTCAAAGACATAACACCATATAAATCTATTTTTGTTATAGTGCTTTGGGCATAAAAATGGGAAACGATAAGTGTTTGTTAAATGGAATCATGTCACGAAGAAGGTAGACTAGTACTCATGCACTTCGAAGACGAACGTCTATGACAGAAGAATTTAATTAAGATATGTTCACGAACTGGGTTACTTTGTCTGCATAGTACCATACTATTTTAGCGACGTATTCGCCTGTTTTTCTCTCTGTCCTGTGTTGTTTATAGTCGAAATTCTCCGTAGTTAACCCTTTTATTTACGTAAAGCACCAATCACTTCACGTGATGTTTGCAATACGGGCGTTAGATTTCATCCGCATATCCGTCTACGCCTTCAAACACTTGTTTCAACAGGAAATTTTCAGTGATATTACGAATTTTAGTTAAAATCTGGAATTCCTTACAGCGTAAAAAATAATAAAGAGCTTATGCTATTGTAACCATATGATTACTCTGTTTAATTTAACAGAAACAGTACTGCTGAACTGTTCAGGATTCTTTCGTGAAAAAAAAAAAAAAAGGTCCCACTTCCAAAGCCCAATATTGCGATCTGGTTCCCATTCGCTCAGCTATTTGTATGTTGCATTGTATCATATGACTTTTAAAAAACTGTGTATACTACATCAACTATTTAAAACGCTTTATGTTTTCACATGCTTAATTTGACAATGTAATCATGGCAGAGTCTCATTGTTGGTTATACTATAGTCAACTGAAAGGTAGTCAAACTGATCGCTTCGGGAGAGACTACTGAAAAGAGACAGTATGTCTTTAAAATATGAAAAGTCTATTTTATGTTCCCTGTAGTCCACCTGAGAACACACTAACACATAGGCCTACGCACCTTCATTTCCATCTTCTTCTGTCTGCAGCATTTTCGTGTTATTCCGGTGGTATGTTTAATGTGCTTCGTCCTCTGTATACACTACAAACCCGTCAGGATTAAATCAAAATTCGTTAGAAGCAGACAATCAGAAACGGAGGAATGTTATATCCCAAAGGTAGACCTATTTCCCCCCTGCCGATATTGGATAAATGTTATGTTTCCTGATAATGAAATCGGCTGAGCAGATGCAGTTGTGTGTAGAAAGGGAATTAAATAGGAATTGTTCTCTCGCTGTCTGTTTCATCATTTTAAGTACAATTATTTTCAACAATGAAAGACAAAAACAGTACGAGGAGTGATAGAAGTTGTTTTTCTATCAACCGCATATAAGAGCCGACGTTTCATATCTTTTCATTGTTGCTGTATTTTTTTCGTATCGTATCACTAAAACCTTTGTAGCACAACAATCAAAACAGAAGTCGATGAGCTTCGTAACGTTCATGTCAGAGATATCACCACAAAAAAAAATTTGTGGTACGATCTTATGGGACCAAACTGATTAGATCATCAGTCCCTAAGCTTACACACTACTTAATCTAAATTAAAATAAATTACGTTATGGACAATACACACACCCATGCCCGAGGCAGGACTCGAACTTCCGACGAGTTGAGCCGGGCGGACTGTGACAAGATACCTCAGACCGCGCGGCATATCACCACATTTGCTTGTAGATGATTCTGGTTAACCAAATATAACGTCAGAATTGCATAGCTCGACCATGCAAATTATACTTTTTTTTTAGTACGTAGAGACGGGGCAAGTACTGAACCGTACTGTGGTTCGGAGTGCCGTATACCAAGTTATCCGCAAACTGTATGCAACTATAAAATGGAATCATCGTTGAAAGTTTTTCTTAACGAAATTGCGACTTTTTATGAAGCCGATACTTTCAAATTGAAGGCAATCGGTAATTTTCGAAACTGACATCTCTAAACATAGAATTAACATGTACAGATTGATGAGT
This sequence comes from Schistocerca gregaria, assembly GCF_023897955.1. Classification (NCBI taxonomy): domain Eukaryota; kingdom Metazoa; phylum Arthropoda; class Insecta; order Orthoptera; family Acrididae; genus Schistocerca; species Schistocerca gregaria. The sequence goes on from NC_064924.1 coordinate 217,646,260, forward strand.
GCAGGTTTGCCAATTAATCTCTCTTCGAACTAAACGGTGAATGTTGAATTCAGTTACGAAAACAAGTTCTCCTCTTAAAACTCACAATATGAACGAACTTTACTCACAAAATGAACGAACTTTGTTATCCGGGTGTAAAAGGGAGTCGAATCGTCAACAGGGGAAATGGAGATAACCCCATATAGGCTAGTCGCCGAAATTTCATTCTACTTTAAGAATAGATATCGGTATTCTGTATAGTTGTCCTCTTAGGTGGGGGAATGTTGTTGTACAATATGTGGGATAGTAGGAGATCAAACATATCAATCAAAATTAATAAGAGGATAGGATAGTAAAGCAAGTCCAGTAACATTCAGATGCAGAAGGCGAGGAAGACGTAGGAAAGTATAAACGATTTTTCTAGTGGCAGCGTTCCTCCATAAATAAGGCGAATACCACCGGCGGGCGAGTACTTGGGCAATTAGGAAGCAATTTCCGAAGACAAAGGTGAGAAAGGAGCGCACGTCGGCGGCGATTTCGAATCGATTTGTCCCCCCGGGAGGAGGCAGCCGCCAGCGCGCCGCAGCGGGAAGGGGAGCCGCGCGTCGCCATTGGCGATATGCCCGTTATGGGTTATGACGAGCCGGCGTCATTGGCCGGCTACCTGCCGGCTGGCCCCTCCCCCCTCCGCGGACGCCCCGCCCCGCGGCGTGCACCGTCGGCGGCGCGTCGTTGCTTTTTACGCCTCTTTGCGGCTCGCTGCCTGGCGGACGAAGCGGAGCGGCAACAAAAAAACGCGCCCGGCCTGCCTGACGGGTGCTCGCAAGAAAACGCGCCCGCCGCGACGCGGTGGTGGGGAGCGGCGGCGAGCGGGAAGGGGCAGCTTGCTCACCTGGCCGAGAGCCCCTCACACGGGGCTACGCTCGCGCGACGAGCGGACAACATTGCCGGTTACACGCACAGGGCACGCTTCACAGGCTTTCCGTCGCGCCCGAAACGGACGATTGTCTAAAAAGCATGACCCGTCCTTACTCTCACTGTCGAGAAAAACGCACTTGCGTAATTTTCGTTGTGAATTGCAAATACCACCCACTATTTTAGTATAATTGTTGGAATACCAAATTAGAGTTATGATGAAATTTGTCTTCCAGTGGTTGTTGTTCTGGGGGAGAGGTATTCGACCGCTCCTGTAGAGCAACTGTGGTTTCGAGGAAGACTAGACCATGTCCACGTTATACATTTTAATCACACGAAATTTTGAATCAAGTACTGTAAACTGACAGCATAGTACAAAAATTCAAACAATACACAGTATATCTTTCGTTACCAACAATCGGATTTCTGGTTTACTCGTCTTCAAAAATTCACCTCTCACATTCTTCATTAACTCTATTCTTTGATGTTACGTTCAGAAATAACGCCTGATAACACATGGGGTATACAAGGAAGATGTATCCTGAGGTCGGTCCTTTAAATGTAACTGTGATTTTTCTTTCTCTCTGGATACAACGCTTGTAAGCGAAGGACAACCTGTTTTTCCAGTCCTCAGTGTAACAGACGGAATATGATAATTTCACTACTACTGAATAGGTAGGATCTATAGGAAGACTCTAAATATCCAAACATTTTGGCTGCTGTAAAAGCCAATTAAGGATTATGCTTTAATTACCCTCGTACATAACTATAAAAACATTTACCTTAAAAGATAACAATACTGAAATATGTTGTTTTTACTTACTATTATCTTGTGTATATTTGCCATAAAAATGTTACTTCAAACCACAGTCTGCGACTTTCAACTCTCATTATGTTACTGAACAAAAGTGATTTCATTTGAAAGCAGTACACAAATCTGTCAACAGATGGCGGTGAAAGACACAATTCGGGACATGATACGTGTTCTCCTTCGCAAGTCAACCACTCAACCACAAGATGCACTGCATAACTCAATATATAAACAAACGGCAAACATTGACATGGTTCCTATTCTTACTCAAGTGTCCAAATATCTCCACCTGCGTCAATATGCAAAGCGCTCGCAACATATTCTAAATGTTGATCATCACTTCGTATTATTCTCGAGAATTACACGATGCACGAACAAGTTATCATTTGCCTAAAGCGAAGGTGTGTTGAGTGTAATAACTGGGTGCATTTTGAGTAGTACACAACAGCAGAGGCGCTACCTAACTGAGATCGACCTGGCCGTTCATTCATTCATTCATTCGTTTGTGATGTAATACTGGCTCTGCGCAACAAACGAAGAGGAGCTCGGTAGACAGTTGAAACTAACAGTCACCAACGCTCTGCGGGTGATTCTTTACAAGCCCTTAAAAACTCTTAGTTTCGGTGAATAGATGGTCAGCTCGTCCGGTCAACGTGTAAGTAGGCATTTTTGTCTGTCTCGGTACGTTTGGCCTTCACCAAATATTTTTACTTTCTAGCTAATTCGCAAAATGAAGCTTCGGCAAACGATAGGGGGTCAATTCGAGTAGTGTGTTCACGAAATTGTTAGCTGCAAGATACAGATACTCTAACAAAAAAATTCAAATTGCCTAATTCTCCAATTGTCCTCGGTTCGGTTATCCATATTCCACAACCATACAGAAGCCTGGGTGATTGTCATATTACATAATTTCCTGAATGATTCCTATGAACAGTATCTTCGCACTCTAGAAACAATTCCGCTGGTTGTTTTAGAAGTTACCTGTGTATCGTGTCGCATCCGAGATTTTTAAGAACGTATTAGCTCCTCTGCGATAGTATTATTCAAATGTATTTTTGATGCTTTAGTGTTTCGTCGTAAAGAAATCATATCTAGTATTTCAGAGTTGTAGGTTTTTAATTCTGATACGAAAAGCAAAACGACAGCACGGTTAGGCAGCGGTTTGGGCTAACGCCTGTGACCTGTCCCATAATAGCACGGTACTATAGTTCAGAATACACCACATCACATTAATTAAATGCATTTTTGCTGGTTTCACTTATTTCACCCTTTTCAGACAACTTTTACATGTATAAGCTTACTCTGATTTGCACCATTTTTAATAAGAATTTGTACTACAAACATCGCTTTGGATTGAAAATACCTTATATAATTATCACAGGAAAGTGTCAGTACTAATAATTTTGGATTATTATAGGGAGACTGAGCAAATAGACAGTGTGTAGACTTCACATTTGGCTGTAGCCTAATGAAAAGTGGGTGGAAAAACCACAAAATATACAGAAAAGAAGCAAAATAACTTACAGCTGATATAGCAAGCTCTGCACGAACAAGAACAATTTGTGCCGTTGTACACTTTCGTCTGTGCTCACGACATTTCTTTAGTGACCAACACTGATACGCATGCGCTATCTCCACACCCTTCGCTTCCAAACTAAGGACATAGTTAAAAAATGTTCGCCGTATTTCTGCTATCTAATGTGTCCTGAAATCCAGCTTATTACTGTAGTCCTTACAAGGTACGACTGTTGGTGTAAATAAATAAATGCAGTGTATTTGCCATTATGACGCATGCCTTTTGATCTTATGTCGCTTCAGCGGTCCGAGTATCATTTTCGTTTATATTTATTCAAGAGGATTTTCAGTTTCTCTCATTTAGAGTCACGAGGCCCTTATAGACTCCCCCCTTGTCATGAGAGAAGATGTAAAAGTAATTGATGAACTGGGTAGAGGCGGGCGGATGGATGGAGGGTGTGAGAAAACACGTTAATGAATAAAATTTTCAAGCCGCGTCAATTCGAACAAAATTCTCGATCTTTCGATGGTTAGCTCCGCCATCGTCGTTAGGAGTAAAACTACTAACGAGAAGGTTTTTTTTTTTTTTTTTTCAGTCTGTCACCACGAAGCACTTCGAGGATACAAAGCACGTTAATCATTAAGATGCAAACGTTGAAATTTAACTCTAAGACTCCGTAGCAGAAGTAACCGAATAGAGAACGAAAGAGGAGAGGCGAAACTCGCATCGATATGAGCCTACTGTAGCTCAGTTCAGTTCGGTTTCCCGAGAAATATATAAACATGCTAAGCAGTTCTGGCCCTGCGAGTTATCTTAGAAGATGAGTTACGGAAAGGCAATCCTACGTCCATAGCGTTTGTATATTTTCTACTGGGAGACACCCTTGGAAAACCTGGAGTTAACAGGGTTAAATTCCGAGAGGTTTTACAGCTTCTACAAAAACCAGATGGCAGTTATAAGAGCCGAAGGATATGAATGAGAAGCAGTAGTTGAGAATGCAGTGAGGCAGGTTTGTAGCCTGTCCCCGATGTTACTCAGTCTGTACAATGGGCAAGGAGTAAAGGAAACAGAAAAATTTGAAGTAGAAATTAAAGTTCGGGGAGAAAAAAATAAAAAGTTTGAGGTCTGCAGATGACAGTGTATTTCTGTCAGAGACAGCTAACGATTTGGAAGAGACGTGGACAGTGTCTTGAAAGGAGGATATGGGATGAACACTAACAAAGGAAAAGCGAGGGTAATGTAATGTTGCCGAAGTAAATCGAGTGATGCTGAGACAACTGGATTAGGAAACGAGACGCTAGTATATGAATTTTGCTGTTTGGGCAGTAAAGTAAGTGATGACAGCCCGAAGTAGAGAGGATATACAATGTAGACTGGCAATGACAAGAAAAGCGTTCCTGAAGAAGAGCAATTTGTTGACATCGAATATAAATTGACATGTTAGGAAATTTTTTCTGAGGTGTTTGTAAGGAGTGTAGCCTTGTATGGAAGTGAAACGAGGACGGCAGACAGTTCAGCAAGATGAGAATAGAGGTTTTTGAAATGTGTTGCTACAGAAGAACGTTGGAGATTAGATGGGTAACCAACGGGGAGGTACGGAATAGAACTGGAGAGACAAGAAATTTGTGGCGTAACCTGACTAAAAGAAGGAATCGATATATAGAATACATTCTAAGATATCAAGGGATCACTAATTTAGCACTGGAGGGAAGCGTGGGGGGAAAAATCGTAGAGGGAGACCAAGAGATGAATAAAGTACACGGATTCAGAAAGATGTAGGTTGCAGCAGTTATTCGGAGCCGACGAAGCTTGAGCAACATACAGCTGCATCAAGCCAGTATTCGGACTGAAGACGACAGCAACATAGTTCAGTACACAGTCGCTGGATACCTTCGATAGGGAAAATAGAGTTGTTAACGAATTCAGTGTTTCAGTGCGACAGCAGTCAGGGGCAGCCACTGTTGTATCACATTTGTCTGAATTCAGGATATAGAAGAACTAACACCTACATAATTCGGTGTTCTCCGGTAAATAGCAGTTCCTACTTATCTACGGTTTTGGAGTGCCTATGTTACCCTGAATTACAGTACTAAGTTCCTTTGAGCATGCATGCATGTCCAAAGGAATAGGCAGTGTGGCAACTACAGCCCACATGAAATACATTAATTATATCCGCCTTTGCGAATATGGATAGCCATCACCGATAGAATGGAATGACGGCAATGAAAATTTGTGCCGGGCCGGGACTCGAGCCCGGATTTATCGCTTATCTTGAGTGGTCGCTTACCATTGGCACGACTCAGGGCCAGAACCAAACTTCCAGATGTCTTCAAACATGCGTCTACAACCTTTACTTGTACAACCATGCCGGACAACCGACTTTCGAGTAAAATGCCTTAGCTATACAGGAACATACATAATGGATGTACGAGTACAGTTTGTAGCTGCATGGTCGGTGACACATGGAAGTTTAGGTACGGCCATGAGTGGTGCACGAAAAGTCAAATAGTAAGGCGGCCGCTCGCGATAAGCGGGAAATCGGGGTTCTAGTCCCGGTCCGGCATAATTTTCTTTTCATTTCACTCTACAGCTGGTGGTTGTCCGTATTCGCAGTTGCGAATACATTTAATGTATCCTGCTTATCTATCTATTTCTGAGTGAGACTCTCACCTACAAATAGTTCTTTCGATAAGGCCTCTATAGTCGTATCTGCAATTTCGGCTGTGAATCCGTTCGCGTTATCTTATCGAAAAACTGGAAGAGTTGAGTGATCTATCGTCCTCCTTTGTTGAAATGTCTTCTTCCACCTAAAGCTTCTGGCGCGCAATAAGATAGCTACGTTGTTCGTTCTTCGCAGACAACTTTCGCTAAGTCGTCAAGCGCGCAGCGCTGCTGAAGGCAGCATTAAACAATGCAGTCGTCACATCTCTCCAAAGACACAGGAAGTCCTAAATTATTTTCGCTAATCTTTAGTGTCTGTGACGAAATATACAAACAGAATTGTCCTACATCATTAGTATTAAGATATTTTATGATTTAAAAATGCTTTTGAAATGACCCATACGTAGTTTCGTATGGAGGGACTTAGGGAAAGCACATATAGCAAAATAAGAATCGATACTGGAGTCATGTCCTTCTTAATCAAGGCTGTCGGCTACACTGCTCGGTTGCTGTTTCTTGCCTTCTCATTAATGTGTTTTTTACGTCCTGCGAAAGTACCCTACAGCGTGCTTAGTGCAATTTCGTTTTTGTTGTATGTTCCAAGGTTTCCATATATTATTTCAAAGCATTTCGCGCGTTTACTCATTTCTTTCTTCCTTTTGTCGAACATCTGGCCCTGAACACGATTTGTACCCATTACTGCCAAACTGTTCTTTTCCAAAATAATTGCCCCGCCAATTTTGTCAGGTTATTGTTGCCCTACAGAGTTTCTATCGTACTTGTTCTGATATTTGCCCATACCATAATTTTATTTCACTTTCATCGTCCCCGTAGTCCGTGTCCAGTGCCTTCCGTCTCCTTTCTCCACTACCAAAATTCATCCACATAATGTGCTATGCTTAAAACATTGCAATTTTAGGAACTTATTGGCAGTTTTAGTTGAATGTTTCGGATAAGCAGGTTTACTTTCTGGAACGCAGAATTGTGTGGGAGTGAAACTCGGACTACGAGATACCCTATTAAAATTTAGAAAAATAAAAATAAGTACCTGGGTGGTTTTGTTATGCGGTCCAGTAGCAGAATATTACAAATTAAGCGGACAGGTAATATACGAAATGGAGACGTTACAGAAAGAATAGAGGGAAGAAGTCTACGGGAAATCTTTACCATAAAAAGGGAAAGAGCTGGTGAGTTATCTTCAAAAAACACATAGCAGCAGTTAAAGTCTAGTTCAAAGGATTAGAGAGAGGAAAAATTATGGGCGGAAAAGAAAAAGATGACAGTATACGCGGTTATGGACATTGTTCGGAGGAGGTAGATATTAATTGTTCACTCTAGGAAGAACCTTTGCGCATTCGCTGACGGGAGTAGCTGTTTCGATAGAAATGGGAAGACTTCGGAGTGATGTCTACATTTCTCCGGTCGTTACCAACTTACACTATCCAAACAGTGTGCTAATAAGCTAACATTACTACAGCCAAACTGTTTTCATTATAACAGTACCGATAGAGCCCATTCGATTTCAATCGACAGAGACACTTTTGTCAGCTACTGCACCGACAGTCTTCTCAGAGTAAACGATTTATGTGTAGAGATGGAAATATTAGGAGGAGACAGGAAGGAACGAGACGCTCCCAAAAGCAGTCAAGCGAGCGACGTACCTTAGAAAAAAGTTTGCACTGTTCAAATTAGTTTTGTTTAATAGTTGTTTATTGTCGTGGGTAAATTACCGAAGATCATTGCAGAACCATGAAGAGACACGTCCCTCGGGCAGTTTCGATGGGATTTTCGTCTCCGTTTAGGCACCTTTTTGCTTCTCCTGTGCTGCTAAGTATCACATTCATCACCCTACAGACAATATCAGGGATACCTCCCTCTCTCCTTTTGTATCAGGTTTCCGTATGTCATATCGCAGGTGCAGACCCCAGCTCCTGCTGGCTCCGTGTTGGTTGCCGTGGCGGACATATTGATTTAAGCGTGCAGCCCTGCTGACGGATGCCGGCCGCCTGCTCGCCCGAGCGAGACGGAGGGCCTCGGACAGCGACGTATTTACGGCCAGCCCCTCGCTACAAGGAGAGGAGAGGACGCTACATTCCCTGCAGGGCCTTCACCGCGGAACGGGCCGCGGCCGCGCTCTGCCCAGAGCGGGCAACAGGTCACTGCTGGCCGCGTTCACCGATCCGCGCCACCCCGTCTCGCCGTGTTCCCCACGGTTCCAGCCACCATTTCAGTACTCTTCTCTTTTCGTCCAGTCGGAAATCATAACGAGGACGACAACGGCACGCCAACACTCCCTGAATGATCACTCCTTTGCAGAAGCCAAGGATGGAGTTCTGTCGATACACAAAATTTTAGTTTTCCCTGACAGCATTTCTCCAGATCAGTCTGCGTCTACCGAACTGTCACAATACAAAACGTGGCCACTCATGCCCATAGTTCATAACCACCTCTTTCCCCCCTCCCCCGAGCAGCATCCTTGATTACCAAGTCAGTCCTCAAAGCGACAGTGCCCATTTTGGAGGCAGGGCTCGGTAACTCTGCTTCGTTGGTGCATGACTCTATTATTCAACAACAGAGTTGTAAAATTACAGTACACTACCGTATACTGCCACAAGTAAGCGTAAACTACGGCATTTTTCCTAGCGGCTTTGGTCGCTTAGGGTCGTACACAAGTTACCTGCACGTTGGGTGTGTTGCATACTTATCAGGCGTTACCTCATAACGATCACTTTCATTACGTATGCGATCAGTGTATTACTAGAAGCCTCAAAAACGGGAAGCGGTGAACCGTCTAGAAAATGAGTAAAGAAGTATAAAGGTCTGAGTAAACAACGAAACATTTTTGTTCTAAAACTTCCTGACAGATTAAAACTGCCCGCGAAAGGCAAAGGACCCGAGTTCGAGTTTCGGCCCGGCACACAGTTTTAATCTGCCAGGAAGTTTCATATCAGCGCAGACTCCGCTGCAGAGTGAAAATCTCATTCTGGATTTTTGTTCTACATAATTATCTTCCTGTTTGTTCCTTAAGAATAAACAGTATTTACAGCAAAACTGAAACTGTCAGTGTTTAGTTCAGGTTTTATTCGAAAATTGTTGATTTACGTTGTGAAACAGTAAAAATGAAGAAAACAATACTGATTAATCACAAAACGCTAGACAACGCAATGTCTTCAATAAAAAGGTAGAATAAAAAGAAATGCAATACAAAAATGTATCAATGTCGAAATATGTTTCTGTTATTCATAAAGAAATTTCACATTTATCAATAGTAATAGAAACCCCCGGACTTGATCATGATGAAGAACGTTCCAGTGAGTAGAAAATGACAACAATAACTGACCTGGCTTGTAAATAACGCATTTCAGCTGTCAGTCGTCCTTAAATTTTATTGGCGGCTCTAGATTTCAGCTAGAAACTAGCCATTCTCAATGCACTAGCATTTTTGATCAATGCATGTAACGCCTGTTGTTCGGGCTTCATCCACAGTTCATTGAATACTGTATTATAATGTTTGTGCATGTAAACTGTACTAACGGCTGGTCCCGGTGGAGGTTCGATTTCTCCCTATGTTAGCAGTTAAGTCGAATAGTATTTCATACACATTTGAACATTTTTGAAACTGTACTTACACCAAAAATAATTGGTTTGGTTGCATAAAAGCGCTGAAGTTATGCGATTAATTAATTTTTTATGTCTTGTAAAATGCAACTTATACTCTGTAAGAATATAAAATACATAATGGACGAACACTGAATGATTTGTGGTTATAACTGTGAGCAAGAACATTCATTTATGTTTCTTTCCATACTAGTTCTCCCAATAGTACTGGTAATCTTACCATTAACTACGTCATTTATGTAGCGTACCAAAACTAAGTACCGTAACCGTGGTTTTGGTAGAGCGCAACTCTGTTCAACAGCTAGACGCAAACCTCCAGGGGTAGCGCACGTTGTTTTTTCTGCAAGCTTCCTTCACTGCTACGTCTGCTTGTTCATTTTCCTGTATTTTCACGTGTTCATCTACCCATCTCATGGCAATATCGTACAGACGTGGTGTACGTTTCTTATAATCTGAGCCACATTTTTCAGTTTCTGTCTTGCTCTGCAATTCTAAGCCACTACTTTCTGACGCTAATTGATTAATTCGGGGATTCCTACCACCGCCACAATAATATGTCATCTAATGATATGCTTTATTTTCTCTCGTGCATATTCTTTCATTGCTATACTGATAACCTTTTTTACATACTTTAATATTATTTTCTAGCTATTACTATTTTTAAAAATGTATGCTTTTGATGCAGGATGTAGCTGAATTCAGCGGCTGTGGTTCGCGTAAGTAATTCGGACAGAAACCAAACTAATCACGGTTTAGCGCCTTGAAATATTTGTTACCGTGTGTGCCAACTTCCAAGATACTTCAGACTCACGGAGATGGTGACACGCGCGGGGCGTTGTTCTGTGAACTATATGTATCGACGCCGGTGTTGTGCTGGGTCGTAAAAGGCAAAACATTATGCAGAATTTTCTTATGTCGATTTAAAATGCGCACCGACAGCGCCAATTCATTAATAAGGAGCCAGCGTGGGTACAGAGAACTTAAAATGTAAAATGCAAAAATTTATCACAAACTTACATAGAACAGTGGCAACAAGAGCGGGAATACGAACACCAGAGTCACTGTAATGTTACTTCCGTAAACGCTGCTGCCCCTATAGGAAGAAATTTGCGGATCGGGCTAGACAGTTGAAGTAACGCCTCCTCAACCATCCTACCCACTCCCCTCCCCCCTCCCATCCCTATTGCCTCTGTTTTGCTTTCTTGTGGACAAATTATCACCGTATGTGCAATATTTGCTCTCTGAAAACCACACCTACATACTCACTCGCTACCTCCGCCTCTCAATTTTTTTCTTCCTCCAGACGCCAACAAAACATACCAGTAATTCAATTTTGTACTTTACCTCAGAGTTTGATTGAACTGTCTCGTCAGTAACGGAGGAAACACCAAGGCATGCTTCCTCTTTTTTCCAGAACACTAAGAAAAGTGTTTATAGCCCATCGTTTTGTGAAGCCATATATCATTTTTCCCGAACACCTACGCAAAAGAAAAAAAAAAGAAAACTGAAATATGAATAGGCTTTCGTGCGTGTTTCGACGATATGAGTGACATCGTAATGAAATAATGACTCACAAAATAGCTTTATTCGGGAATTGGAAAACCATCTCGCTTCGTTCATGATATTATCAGAGAAATGTTGAAGAGAGTACGGGACCACAAATCTGTTCCTCTTACAACGACGTACAAAGAACGGTAATATACAGGTGCCGTCATTTGCCACCTGTTGTGCAATGGTATATGCTGTCCTGTAGAGTAAAAGGAACGATGTCAGAATATATATGGTCTATTGATGTTTGATTCACTGAGTGTATACGAATCTAAAACCAATTGCGGAAACAAAAGGTGTATCCGATGATTCCATTATGCTGCTCAAAAGAAGCCCTCAGAAAAAGAGAAAGCTGGATGGCAACGCTTCATTGACGCTGAAGACTTGATTTCTCCATCTACAGATGCAATGGTAGTATGATCGCCTTACAAAGAAAGCTGGCCTTTCTTGCGCTGTCGCGGGAAGGATACCGGTCACGCAGCCCTTGTCTGCAGCAAATGAAGAACAAGTCGTCCATCTCTGCCGACCCGTTACATCCCAGGCTTTTTAGATCGAAGTATATCCCCCAGCTCCGGTGTCAGCATACAAGGACGTACCGCCGCGGTCCGATGACTCCAGAAAGGAGACCTGGCCGCGCAAATGACGATGGATGGCCGCCGACGCTCCAATGACTAGCGGAGCAGCTGCAGCGGACGTATGGTTGGTCCTTAGCGCTACGGAACTAACGCACCTGTTCTCCAGTGACGTAGCCAGTCCGCGGAGAGACGGATGGAGACGTTTGCACAGGTGCTCTCCAAGAAAGGCCGCAGCCTTACAACGCAACGCGCTGGACGCTGCTGTTATCTTGATGAGCCTGTGACTACGGGGAATAAAGTGGAAAGAAGATCAACTAAAAATGTGGCGCCAGATGTAAAATGGCGGGATATAATCTGTTGGACATTAAGATTAAAACTTTCCAGTAGGTTAAAAATATGTCCCATATTGGAACTCGAACCCAGATCTTTGCCTCTCACGGGTAAGTGTCCTACCGACTGAGAAAACCTAGCACAATTTTACTTCTGCCAATATTTCTTCCAAATTTCACAGGTCCAAGTCCTGGTCTGGCACACAGATTTAATCAGTTTCAGACCAGCACACACTTCTGTACAGATTGAAGATTTATTCTAGAGAAATTAAGATGTGTTTGGTGTATGGCCTGGCATATATATATATGTTCCACATATCCACTGAAACCTCTCGATTTAATTCGACCAAATTTGGTACACACACAGAAATAAGTACTGTGGGAATAAGTACCACATATCTCCCAGGTGGGTAGGGACTTGAGTGAAAAAGAGTTGGTAATGCCTGAGATCTAGACTGCCCTGCACGACTAACAACGTTTGTGGGTAGTATCAGAATGTTTTCTAGGGGGTATACATGCGGATGGGCAACATTGAGCAAAGAGAAGGAGGGAGGAAGACAGATAGTGAGGGGTGAAGGATGAAACGGACAGACAAATGAGGGAAGAAGATGGAAAGAATGAGGGAGGTGGAGAAGATAGACAGAGAGGAGGAGGAGATGTGTGGAATATATGAACTTTTAGGTGTATGTGGGCGAAGCTGCAGGCAAAAGGCTAGTTAAAAATAATGCAAAGAAATCTCTCATTTAGAGAAATGTAAACTAGAATTACGAAAAAAGGCATGGCGTGAGTAATCTTCATGTAAAGCACGTATTCTTTCGTTACACTAACATTCAGTTTATGTATGTTCAGTTTATTTTTCAAAATATCGAACTGTCAGTCAGTCTGTGAGGTTTCAGAACTCTGTGCAGAACATCAATGATACATTAAAAAATCAAGAATTATAAAAGTTAACAGCCACAGTCGATAAGCACAATCTCACGAATCAACAACAATCCTGTCGCACACCTCCGTCTATCTACTGGGATGCTATAATCAAAGAGGCAGCAGACATCAGAATGTGCAATAGTAACTTTAACTAGGACAGCGGCTATAATCTTTGGTGGTGACTTAACTACAGATAAACTTGCGGCGCTACTTTCGTGCCAGCGTGGGCGGTGTTGTCGCTGGCGTCCCTCTATCGTAGACACTGACATATGTGTCCACTGGTTGTAGCCTGACATTTGCTGATCACATTGTATAGAATTCACCTGTTTGACTTGTTAGCATCGTCCTAGCCTAAGTCCAATATATTGCTTCTTCCTACTTAAATTAGAGAGACTCGAGCTCACACAGATGCTTACCAACAATTGCCCAGTCCCGGCACCTTTTGCGGCTGGAACAGGAACAACTCTTCGCCACACAGTTCTGGCTGGTCTACACAATATAAATGTAGATGTAAAGTGTAATAAGAGGACATTAAGAATGGGTAACCGAGAAGAAAGTGCTCTGATTAAAACGGCTGTAACACAGGAAGGTAATCTTTCGGTCCAGCTGTTCAGTTTATACATCGAAGAAGCAATCTCAGAAATAGAAGAAAAGAACAAGTGTTTGGTAAAATTTGAAGATGTCAGTGATAAGATTCGCCGCAAGGGGCGATCATAAAGTTTCCGTTGGAAGGCCGTACTGTCTAGAATCACGGTGTGCATTAAGGAAATCATCCCACCGATGCACCAGGTTGGAGAACACTGTTCGTATATCACCGTCTCCTGCTGCGCGGAGAATTCTGCACATTATCGACGGGCAAGAGCCGTCGAGCATTCGAGGGCTTTTTTAAGGGACCAAAGGCGTGGCAGTGGCATAAGGAGAGGTCAGGACTGTAAAACGGGTGCTCGAGTGCCTCTCAGTTCAGTGTTGTCCGTAATGGATGAGGCTGGTTTCCGACATCGACCAGTGTCTTGTGTCGAATCGCGACCAGAACAGAACTTGGCGCACCATTCCACAACGGTGGTTTTCGACAGAATTTCTACCTCATATAAATTCTTCATTTTTCGATAAACGTCTACCTTCGGTCGCCAAGAAAAGAATACTAATTACACGTTGGTCCTGTTTGGTCGCATTTGGTAAGAATGTCGCCATAGTTCACTTTTGCGCATTAATGACACGTGCGAACGGAAACGCGTGAATGTCACACTAGGCCCTTGTATATATGTCGGTGCCTCTATACCGGCAAGGAGTTGTGCTGCTTTGCATATATGCCACAGCTAGGTCGTCAAACGCAACTTCTTGATCGCCCTTTGGAGGTTGGGTTGTTTGGGAGAAAAGACCAAGCCAGCCAGGGTGGCCGAGCGGTTCTAGGCGCTTGAATCTGGAACCGCGCGACCGCTACGATCGCAGGTTCGAATCCTGCCTCGGGCATGGATGCGTGTGATATCCTTAGGTTAGTTAGGTTTAAGTAGTTCTAAGTTCTAGGGGACTGATGACCTCATAAGTTAAGTCCCATAGTGCTCAGAGCCATTTGAACCATTTTTGAAGAGACCAAACTGCGAGGTCATCGGTTGCATCGGTAGGGAAGGCTGCGGAAGGAAGTTGGCCGTGCCCTTTCAAAGGAACCACCCCGGCGTTTGCCTGGAGCGATTTAGGGAAATCACGGAAAACCTAAATCAGGATGGCCGGACGCGGGATTGAACCGTCGTCCTCCCGAATGCGAGTCCAGTGTGCTAACCACTGCGCTACCTCGCTCGCCCTTTCTATTATCCTCAGTGAGAGTGAAGAAAAATTACAGGACTTGCTGAATAGAATGAATTCTAATGAGTGCGGAATATAGATTGAGAGTAAACTGAAGAAAGACTAAAGTAATGAAGAATAATAGATATGAGAAGAGCGACAAGTTTAAAATAAAAATTGGGGTCCGCGAAGTAGACAAAGTGAACAATTTCTTCCACCTTGGAATGGAAGTAAGACACGACGGACGAGGCAAGGGCATAAAAGGAAGATGAGCAAGGGCGAAGAGGGCATTGCTGGCGAAGAGGAGTCTACTAGTATCAAACATCGACCTTAATTTGAAGAAGAAATTTCTGAGAATGTACGGTTGGAGCACAACATTGTATGGTAGTGAATCACGGTCTGAGGGAAAACCAGAACAGAAGAGAATCAAAGTGGTGTTACAGAAGGCTGTTGAAAGGAGGAGTTTCTCTGCAGATCAGCGAAGGAAGGAGCGGATAGAAGACACTGACAAGAAGAAGGGACAGGTCGATATGACAACTGTTAAGACATGAGGGAATAATTTTCATGGTGGTAGAGAGAGCTGTAGAGGGTAAAAACTGCAAGGACACACAGAGATTGGAATATATCCAACAAATATTTGAGGACGTTGGCTGCAGGTGCCGCTCTGGGATGAAAAGGTTGGCGGAGAGGAATGGGTGTATGCGGCGGGACGAGCAGTGAAATGTCCTCTATACCTCAGGTGGCAAGCAATGTTGTTATAAATGCCATACAACATCCGATCGCATTGGGACGCTAGTGTAGCCATCCTTACAGCCAATACTTATCGGATTCCTTTTCCATTATTTGTACCCGCATCTGAAAATGCTTCCCTTGCTTATCATCCAGCACCATGGCGCACGGAAGAATGTGAGGCAGTTGCAGCTAGCATGACAATAAGGCGCCATCAGCAGCGAGGACAGTATCGTGGCAGACAGAGGCAGAGGCGAGGCCACGTTCACACCTGCTGGCGCGGAATGGAGCGCTGGCGCGCGCCCAGACCTCCCAGGGCCCGCCAAACTGCGCGTCTCGTCTGGCCACTGGCTACTTAGCCGTTCCCAGCATCCCCACGGTCACGGCGAGCTTACACCATCGCACTACCCTTGCGCTAAAATAACACTCCAAAACGACCGGTGCTTCTATAAAAATACTAGTTTCTACGTCTACCAGCAGGCCGGCGTGGACGAGCGGTTCTAGGCGCTCAGTCAGGAACCGCGCGACCGCTACGGTCGCAGGTTCGAATCCTGCCTCGGACATGGATGTGCGTGATGTCCTTAGGTTAGTTAGGTTTAAGTAGTTCTAAGTTCTAGGGGACTGATGACCTCAGAAGTTAAGTCCCATAGTGCTCAGAGCCATTTGAACCAAGCCATCTGTTACACAACAGCATAATCCGTGAACAGCGTCATGGAACTTCACAAGTTCTCTACTACGACATTTATGTACAGAGTTCAACCTGCACTATGTCTGTAACAGGAACAGTATCGAGGCAAGGGGACAGCCACGTAATCGATGTAAGTTCCCTCTCAGAGCTTTGGGTGACTGTTAGCAAATGGAATAGTACTGTAAAAATACGAGGATTGGCCATGAGCTAAACGCTGTGTTTGGACCAAATTGTACCTTACTTCTGCCAAACTTATCTCTCTGTAAGTTTATTCCGTTTATAATACTTAACCAATCCCAAATGGTTCAGAAAAGTTTACTTACAAATTGTGTTTCACCATCGGAAACAAGGAAATTAACAGGAGATATGAGAATGGGAAGCGTGGAAAAGATTAACATATGACTCGCCACATAACGTGCGAAAGTAATTTCTGCGACATTTTGATAATGTGATTCGCATCCCCAACGCGAACTAGCCAAAATCATTGTTTTGTCATGTGGGGATGTTTAAAACGACATCGCCGAAGACAGCTGAATTCCCTGTATATTGTGCATTGTGTATAAATTTTACAAATGAAGAAAAAAGACGGACACTGACATGAACATGCTTCTATAGCTTTGAAATATTCGGATTGTGCGTGAGGTAGACGAAACGCTGCGAGCGCCTATAAATTTCTTTGAACACAATTTTGAACAGGTCTTAAAGTTTTCAACGTAATCGTCCTTGTATAAAACCCGAGATATCACTACATCTAAGTTGCTCTGCTGACGTACTTTGGGGCTATTTGTGCTGTAATACATTTGAAAATGTGTAAATATTTACTCTATATCCAATTATTCTTTAGCTGCAGGCACAAATTGTTTAGAAGACGTATCTTTCAGTATTTTAATTTTGAACGTGTGTTTCCTTTCTTGGGAACCATTTTTAACGATATACTCGCGTTGATTCTCGCCTCTTTCACTTTAAATTGTTCCTTTCCTGGCCGCTTTCATTTGGCTTCTTTGCAAAATGTATCTTTAGGTTGATGCTTTGCTTTTTTTAAAAAAAAAAACTATCGCAGTATCACAACTTCACCGTCAAAAGATACAGGGACATAAGCGCACCAAATGTAAGCATGCCCAATTTAACTACAGGACGGATATCGTAGTAAAGAAGGTCTCAGCTAAACTCGGAGTCTCACTGTTGAAACTAGATATTATAGACAGCTCCTCAGAAATGAACCCAAATCAATAATAAACTCATATTAAATATTTGTAATTATTATAGTTATATACATTGTCTAACAGCTATGTCAGTACTGTGTTGTATGTTGCAAATTCGAATGATGTTTTCATGCTATTAGAGATGTTCCAAAAACATGATACTTCTTGATGTTGCTTTCACTTATGTATTTTTATACGCAACCGAAATTAAATTGCGCTGGCCGGAGTGGCCGTGCGGTTCTGGGCGCTAAGTCTGGAGCCGAGTGACCGCTACGGTCGCAGGTTCGAATCCTGCCTCGGGCATGGATGTGTGTGATGTCCTTAGGTTAGTTAGGTTTAATTAGTTCTAAGTTCTAGGCGACTGATGACCTCAGAAGTTAAGTCCCAAAGTGCTCAGAGCCATTTTAAATTGCGTAAACGACAATTAGTTGGCAGAAATATATTGATGGAAGATTAATTCACTTATGATCGGTATAAAAGTCGGTATTTCAGACAGTAGAAAATAATGCAATTAGTTGAAAGGGCATTACAGAAGGAACGGGGTCGGCAAAGAAAGGGATCGGTATAGCAGTCGGTATTTCAGACAGTAGAAAATAATGCAATTAGTTGAAAGGGCATTACAGAAGGAACGGGGTCTACAAAGAAAGGGTTCAGAAAGACCACGAGTAGGCATGTAGTGAGACAGGCTGTAGCCTGGAAGTGTAGAAAGTAAATAAAAGCGTATGGCACGCCTAAAATTTTCATAAAATAGTTATACTAGAGTGTTAGTTCTCCACCTTCTTATCTTTTGCCTCGCTTCGGTTTTGAAAAGCTGTAGCTGCCACTTTCGAAAGGTTTCACACACAACGAAAGCGGGAAGGATATCTCTTCTAACAGATCGATGTCCAGTACACTTGAATGCGAAGATGTACTCGCTCCATTACCCGGGCGATTTACCGTGACAGAAGCGATTAATGTCGTAATGAGCAACCTGTATTGTACGTTTCACCGTGCCGCAAACTAGGAATTAGTGAACTGAACAAACGTGTCATTTGCCCGTTGTATTATGGTTTGCAGCGCGCTAATGTGGGCGTACAGCAAAAACAAACCGGCACGAGCCTCGCGTCGATTGCTATCCTATTAATGATTTGACACCAAATACGGCGGACGAATTAGCGACGCTGATGGGCAGCGGCCGGTCGGTGGCACCTGGCCGCTCAGGGCTGCTGGCGACATATGGCGCTCTGGAGCCGGCCGCGCCGCACAGGAGAGGAGAGAGAACCGGGCCATATGTTGGCGTTGGGCGCTCTTCACTCCGGTGATTTTTTGACGACACACTGAACACCTGGCCGCTTCACTGTGCTGAGAGATGGTGCTGCTGATATTGCTCCCGCTGCTGTCGCTTCAGGAATGTACACGCCCTGCGAAGGCGATTGTCGCTTAAACAATCGGTTTTCGGTTAGGCCTACATCGGTTTTTTCAAGCCAGTTTAACCTTCTTCCTAAAACCACTCAAAATAACCGGTTTATGAAATAATCTATTTTAGGTTTTTTTATTCATTTCCTGTAATAAACTCAGAAATCGAATAAAGCCTAAAAAGATTTAGATTCTCTCCGTTTCAAGATAAATAGACTCAAAATATTAAATAGGCAAATAAAGAAAATTTAGTCCGTGCACCGTCCGCTTTTTTTCTCGAAAAGTGATAAGTGGTTGAATGCTACAAAAGAATCACAAGTAGCCGAAAGGTTCCAGGCGCTGCACTCCGGAACCGAGCAACCGCTACGGTCGCAGGTTCGAATCCTGCCTCGGGCTTCGATGTGTCTGATGTCCTTAAGTTAGTTAGGTTTAAGTAGTTCTAAGTTCTAGGGGACTGATGACCTCAGAAGTTAAGTCCCCTAGTGCTCAGAGCCATTTTTTGATACTTTTTATTCCGTTGCCACGTCACTTCATAAAAATATTTCCAGACTAGAGTTGGTGCCATTCTATAAAACAACGGCAACGAGCAACTAACGTGCAGACCAGGTGGGCGCCAGTCTTGTACGCTGCACGTACTCGCGTACTTTAAGTCAGAGACATTATTGTCTCAGCAATGCTGTGACAACTCTTATGCCATGCGTCTGTTGCTCTTCTCTGTCGGCATTGTTATTAAAATAGTAGAGATCGCTTTTACCATTTTCTATTATCATGCAGTATTTCAGAACAATGCAAATTGTACGAATAAAAACTACTCCTTTTTGAAAAATGTATATTTAAAAAAGAAAAATGTTAGCATTACTGTTACGGTTAATATATATTTCGTTTTTTTACTCGTTTATTAGCAAAAAAATATAAAAAAACAGGTGCTATAAGCGAGACGAAACAAATATAGAACAATACCGGTTATTCACAAGTAAAATACTGGTATCGGTTTTAACCGGTCGGTCTTTCCCATCCTTAACACGCCCTCATAAGTTTCCGTAGACTCCCTCTACTATTAGTAACTTCCACAAATTGCGCACATTATTGTTTCCCGTTTGTAAGCAAGATTGCTCGCTGACAGCTTATTTTCATACCGCATTGAAAGCTTCGATCGAAGAAATTTTAAACATTTCGATGCTACCGCGGAAACTAGTCTACCTTCACGATTGATACGTAATAGAACAAACTTTTAAATTTGTTACTTATCTGTCACAACACATTTCAAGGCAAATAACAACCCATTACTGTTTCTATGTAGTTGTGTTGGAAATATGAGTTTCCTGACTCTGAACATACTGATCATCAGCTTTTTACAGAATACCATACTGCTGAACGAGAGCAGCTGTGAAGTACCTCGCAATCAGCTAGATTTTTGCAAGCAATCTTAATAATATTAATATTAAACAGGGAAACACTTCCTAATGTTCTATCTAATAGCACTTATTTTGTAACGAACCGGATTTCGTTTTCTCAGGTCATCTTGAGGTGACAACTAAATGTCTCAAACACAGATTATTTGGCCCGACCGCATTTTTTGTGTTACCGAATACGATAACTTCATACACGTGAATAATTTTAAAATACCGAAACAGGCTGTGATTTGAATACATAATTAGTACAACTGAAACGGATATCTCTAATACACATTAATAATCTAGTTCCCTTAATGTATTTTTTTGATTTACAACAACGTTACGGCAACTGGTAGCATCAGATCAGAACTTAGAACTTGTAAAAGGAGGTTCAGTGTCTGTTGCTTTCCCTGGCATAAACATAGGCAACTGACACTGAACTTCGTTTTACAAGTTCTAAGTTGTGATCTGATGCTGCCAGTAGTCGAAACGTTGTTATAAATAACGAAATATATTAAGTGAACTAGACGACTTTACTGGCAAAACAACCGATGTCTTAAGGAGAAAACAGCCCAGCCTACTTTTGGTGTAATAGAAGATGGGAACAAAATTTAGTGTCCATCGTCCTGACTACGTTGCGACCCACAAACAGATTTATTCCCAAGAATACGAAGAATATTGCTGATCGGAACTTCGTTGTAGTAACGTTTGAAGTAAATGACAAGAGTACTATTGAAACAACTTAAGTCTTAGAAACTGGTTCATACTTCAGTAAACCATCAAGACGACTCTGGAAGAAGCAGCCGACGCAATCAAATTTAAAAAAAAATCGCTCACTAATGTTGTTCTAACGTGAGGTGCAGAAGTCCTTGACTTGCAGAAGATATGTCTTCTAAGCTGCGTAAATTATTATAATATATCTTTTTCCTCTAAGGGTTTATGCCAGATCCTGAGACTCCAATTATTTCGTGTGTATTCACACCAGTTGTACGTTTAGCATTGTTCAGGAAATGACAGTCCCACCAAAACCTGAAGGGGAGCTTTAGAATTTAACACGAGTTTAAATTAACTTTCAACACGGCACAGCAATGCCGTGGAAATACTTCCCAGTGGATGAAGCTTCGCGGATGGAAAGCTAAAATTATGGGTCCCTGCAGCGAGGACGCGATTATGTTCGAAGTACACAAATACACGGATCTTGCCCATTTTCGTGGGGCATTCCCTGTCGCTAGGATAACAACATACCTTGACGTATATCCGTTTCGGAGCGACCGCCATTAAAATGCATGAAGTATGTATTTAATGGCATCGCCGATCTATTCCAACTGTTTATGTTGGAGTTAATAACGGGCTCCAAAGCCTATTTCCAACTTGCGGAGCAATTAAATATTTTATAGCTAATGAAAGCGACGGGCCATCTTAAAAGTGGCAGTTAATAAGAGCCGTGTCGCTGCAATCTGGCGCTGTGAGCCCGTGTCTCCGGCCGCCCCCGCGCCCGTATAAACCGGGGCAATTAATATCACCCGCGTCCGACAGAGCTAGAGTCATAACTCAGGCGCTTAACGCGGCTCAGATGAATGGCGGGGTCGCGCCGGCCGCCTCTGGAGCTGCAATGGCTTCTGCGTGCGCGGCGATGATATAATGCCAAGGAAAAACAAATTATGCTCTGATTTCAAATCGAGCAGAAAGAAACGAAGCTGCCACGGTACAATGAAATATATTTTGATAAAATTGCTCTGAAGTGGTTGTGATGTAAGATGTTAGATTAAGATCATGGACTTATCCCCGATGAAGAATTCAGTATGTCTTCCGCTCTTATTATTCCGAGTGATCTTATTTTTGAAGGAGCAGTAAGATGAATAAAATAAATCTGGGTATTAGGCTGCGTCATTATAAAACACTAAAGAGAGAAAAATCCTGAAGAGAACCCCCGGCATGTCTGTCGATACATCTTTGCTTTGGTGTTTCACAATGTCGCAGCTTAATATCCAAACACAGACAGTGAAAGCCTACGAGCGCATGTGTACAAGAAGATGATTTATTTTATAAAGGCTGCCGCTAAAATCCTTGCTGATGATGGTCAACAGAAAAAGAAATTTGTACTACGAAAACGTCCTTGTACAACACTGTTTTGCAGCAGCACGTATTTTATAATGCCCCTTCTTGGTTTCATTTCGGATTCTAATGTCTCTAATAGCAACGGCGTTGGTTACATTGCGAAATGAGGATTCAATGTCTTTAGTAAAATTAATTTACGAATGTTCAAACAACGAAAGCCGCTGTAGTATAAAGTAAAAGACAGGTCATGTAATGGCGCACGTTTGTCTTCAGACTGTTAGCAGTTTTGACAAATGTTTACTTGTCTTCGGTGTAATTAGGTATCCGGTATATGTGTTGTCTGCCTTCTGTGCACAAAATTCACTTTGCTTTTCCCATTAAGTACCTTCAATACGGTTGTAACTGAAGATAACTCGAGGATTTTTTTATTTTTTTTTCATCCTCTACAGTCAGAAACAATTAGATGTAAACTACTACTCTATGTAGCACCTACATGAGGAACACACTAATACTTCTTGAATTACATTATCGCCGTCTTCGACTTATAACAAACACTATTTTAACAGACAGAGGTGACGATGGTGTGCTTTAATACTACAACAACATGGGGTTTCCATAACCGTTCTGACGATAACGGAGACACTTCACGGCATATTTCTCCGTGCTACGTCATTCTATAAAATGCGTTTTCGCCTAACGCTTACGTGCGTAGGGTAACTTTGAAACTCTGTACATCCGAGATGGATAGAGAGACCAAGAAACTTTTCAAGGTTATTCGACATCAGGATCTTAGGAGCACACAGTAAAAATTTCAGCCATTTGCTGTGCACAGCCGCCTTGGAATCCGCAGCTTGGTTTTGGCACCCAAAAACCGTGTTTTTCGGGTTTTCTCAAGAACCCCTCATGAACTGAATGGTGTCTCCATAAGCCTCTTAAGGTGCACCGTAGACCATATCTTATGCAGAAAGAACCAACAGATTTGCTCTACTGCCTAGGCTGGAAAAATGTGTGATACGCAGCTTTGGCCCTGCACTGTAGGATAGTTACAGTAAGACTATCCTTCTGTTGCGTTACAAATGGCTCGTAGCCCAAAGGCTATCCAAAACACTTGACCCTATCTTTCTGCCACCAACAGAAACTGAAGTATGAGACGCGGCGTTTTGGAACACAGGACTGCCGTCGCATGCGCACCGGTAGGTGCTATGCCTGACAACTCGTCGGACTTTGTGTTAGCCGATCGAAATTTCGGGCAGTTCTCTAATAGGCCTACCTTATAAGCAGAATTGAGTATGGTGGGGTATCGTGGGGAGAGGTATAAAAGCAGTCAATAATTATGAAATAAGTGGAAGAGAAAAGCTCAGCATCGAAACATGCTCAGGCATGGTGGGACGAGATACAAGAGCTGTCCATGCTAATCGAATGAGTGCTAGAGAAAGGTCCATCGCACAAATAATGAAGCGAAGAGGTGTGTACGTCAGTGTTAAAGGAAACGAGACATTAGACGGGTCCGCAGTGCGAGCTGGGGCGTGATGTGGGGAGCGGAAGCGGCGGCGGCGGTGCGACAAAGATCCGGGGGCAGACGAGCAGAGGCCGCTTTGTCGCAGGTAGGAGGTGGCAGCTGCGCGCTAATAGCGGCGGCAGTTGTCTTTCCACGCCAGTTGATCCACAGAAACAGGATAAGCCGCGCCCCCGGCCGCCATTCACGGGCGCAGGTATCGAGCTGATGGCTCGTCATCCGATTGACAGGATTTCAAACAGCGGCGCTCCCCCGGGCCAGATCGGGCGCGGCGGCCCGTGTGCCGTGTCCCGCCGCCTAAGCCCTGCTCTGCCCTGCTGTGTGCCGTGTCCCCGTGCCAGACAGACAGCGGCCGCTCAGCCCGCGCTGGCCCTACCCTGTCGCGTACGGCAAGTCGCGCATCTCTCCAGTCGCACTCTTCCACCGCGTACGACAGTAACCAAAAGTCATAGCGTGCTCACCAATTAAATGATCATATTTAAGGGGCTGCGGACACGTTTAACTTTTGAAGTTTTAATTTTTATTATTACCCTACAGGCCTTTAAAATTACTACACCAAGAAATGCAGATGATAAACGGGTATTCATTGGAAAAAATATATTATACTAGGACATGTGATTACATTTTCACGCAGTTTGGGTGCATAGATCCTGAGAAATCAGCACCCAGAACAAACACATCTGGCCGTAATAAAGGCCTTGATACGCCTGGGCATTGAGTCCAACACAGCTTGGATGACGTGTACAGGTACAGCTGCCCGTGAAGCTTCAACACGATACCATAGTTCATGAACCGTACTGACTGGCGTATTGCGACGAGCCAGTTGCTCGGCCACCATTAACCAGACGTTTTCAATTGGTGAGAGATCTGGAGAATGTGCTGGCCAGGGCAGCAGTCGAACATTTTCTGTATCCAGAAAGGCCCGTACAGGACCTGCAACATGCGGTCATGTATTATCCTGCTGAAATGTAGGATTTCGCAGGTATCGAATGAAGGGTAGAGCCACGGGTCGTAACACATCTGAAATGTAACGTCCACTGTTCAGAGTGCCGTCAATGCGAACAAGAGGTGACCTAGACGTTTAACCAATGACACCCCATACCATCAGGCCGGGTGATACGCCAGTATGGCGATGATGAATACACGCTTCCAATGTGCGCTCACCGCGATGTCACCAAACACTGATGCGACCATCATGATACTGAAAACAGAACCTGGATTCATCCGAAAAAATGACGTTTTGCCATTAGTGCACCCAGGTTTGTCGTTGAGTACACCATCGCAGGCGCTCCTATCTGTGATGCAGCGTCAAGGGTTACCGCAGCCATGATCTCCGAGCTGATAGCCCCTGCTGTTGCAAATGTCGTCGAACTGTTCGCGCAGATGGTTGTCGTCTTGCAAACGTCCCCATCTGTTGACTCAGGGATCGAGACGTGGCTGCTCGATCCGTTACAGCCATGCGGAGAAGATGCCTGTCATCTCGACTGCTAGTGATACGAGGTCATTGGGATCGAGCACGGCGTTCCGCATTACCCTCCTGAACCCACCGCTTCCATAATTTGCTAACAGTCATTGGATGTCGACCAACGCAAGCAGCAATGTCGCGATACGATAAACCGCAATCGCGATAGGCTACAATCCGACCTTTATCAAAGTCAGAAACGTGATGGTACGCATTTCTCCTCCTTACACGAGGCATCACAACAACGTTTCACCAGGCAACGTCGGTCAATTTTTGTTTGTGTATGAGAAATCGGTTGGAAACTTTCCTCACGTCAGCACGTTGTAGGTGTCGCCACCGGCGCCAACCTTGTGTGAATGCTCTGAAAAGCTAATCATTTGCATATTACAGCATCTTCTTCCTGTCGGTTAAATTTCGCGTCTGTAGCACGTCATCTTCGTGGTGCAGCAATTTTAATGGCCAGCAGTGTATTATTTTTGATTGATCTTTATCTATGGGGTTTCTCCTTTGCAGGGGTATATAGTACATACACACTAAAGCTCAGAAAAAAGAGAACACTTCGAATGTCTAGAGATTGGACGTTCATATTCACACGACATATACATTAGTATGTTCTGTAGAAATGATTAGCATTTGAACCATGTCGGCGCGTGTGTTCAAGGTCAACATTGCGGCACAACACCATCTACGGGTAAAATGTGCCAACGGCTCTCGTTTTCTCAATAAACCGAAGGAGTACATCGAAAAAGTTCAAAGAAAGGCAGCACGTTTTGTATTATCGCGAAATATGATAGAGAGTGTCACAGATATGATACAGGATTTGGGATGGACATCATTAAAAGAAAGGCATCTTTCGTTGCGATGGAACTTTCTCACAAAGTTCCAATCACCAGCTTTCTCTTCCGAATGCGAAAATATTATATTGTCACCTACCTACATAGGGGGAAACGATCACCACGATAAAATAAGGGAAATCATAGCTCTAATAGAAAGATATGGATGTTCGTTCCTTCCGCGCGCTATACGAGACTGGAATAATAGAAAATTGTGAAGGTAGTTCAATGAACCCTCTGCCAGGCACTTAAATGTGATTTTCAGAGTGTCGCTGTAGATGTAGATGTAATGGGTCAATATAACTTGAGCAGAAGTGCGTGAAGCTTCGCAGAAGTATGCGCGAATCGCACCGTCAAATCAGCGAGTTTGAAAGAGGGCGCATCATTGGCGTGAGAGAAGGTGATGTATCCAGCCGGAAAGTTGCTGCTCGTGTGGGACGAAGTGTTTTGGTACTGCAAAGTGTGTGTGCAGAATGGTTCACGGAAGGCCATAGAACACGGTGAGGTGGATCAGGTCGCACCACCCAACCCACCGCCCGAAAAGATCGACACTTCATCTGAGTGGCATTAGGACAGATCTGCGTCCTCCAATGCTCTAGTGGAACACATCGTACACTTTCAGGGGTGACGGTCTGTCTCCGTTAATTATAGCATGGGTTACGTGTGCGTCGTCCACTTCTCCACTAAGCTGTGACGAACGGGCAGAAACATTCTAGACGGCAGTGGTGTATGGAACGTCACTGGGGGCAAGAATGGCGTCAGATAGTGTCTTCGGAAATACAGATTCTGTTTGCTTGGAACTGATGGCCGCCCAAAAAAGACGACGGGGGTGCAGGAAATGGAATTAACAACTCTGCTGAACGCCCGAAAGCACACCGATAATCATTAACTCTGAGAAAACCAGAGACGTTACAGCTTTACCATTTGTTTGACACTGCATACGCGCGGAACGATTTTAAGTTTAACTAGCACATAAAACTAATCCTGGGAAAGGCAGACGACATACTTTAAAAAATCTTTGGAAAGATCCACAGGAAGTGTAGTCCACCCACAGATGAGATAGCTTACGATGACTGTATTGTATCAACGAATTTACTTAAACGCCATAAAATCATAGCAAAACGCAAGACACCGTGTAGAGGTTTGGAGCTTTGTGCAGGAAGTTGCTGTGGACCGTCAACATAAATAAATGTAAAGGTAAAGCTCTGCGTTCTGGCCCATTCACACAATTTGGGACCGACAGGTTGCCGTTGCGTCCTCAGCGAGTGAAATCATATGGTTGCCGTATGGAGGGCGTGGGGTCAGCACGCAGCTCTTCATGCCGTTACCGGCTTTCTAGACTTTGTCACTCAGGTAGCTCCTGAACTGGCATCACGAGGCTAAGTGCACCCCGTGCCAGTCCACGGAGCAAACATCCCCGGCAGCATCGAAAATCGAGCACGAGTCGTCGGTAGAGATGACCACTGAGCTGCAAAGGCAGACTAATTAAAAGTGATACACTGCGCATAAATGGGCAAAAAAAATAATTATTGTTCGTTTACATTATTCTTCCGCTGGCTGGTTCTGTAATTTGTCGTACAGTTTCAGCTGTTATGAGTAACTTTCAGTAATAATAAAAAATGACGTTATAAAATCAGTCAGTTGTGAAATAGTATCTTCCAGAAAAATTAGTTTGGTTATAGACGCATAAGGTACAAAATTAGACACATAAGGTACAAAATTAAATTTTCAAGCCAATACGTATTATAAAGACTACAAGACGTGCGTGGAGTAATGCAGCCACTTGCGTCGTGCTGAAATTTCGAGAAAATCGATGGAGATACGTACCCAAAACGTAATTCGCTCCCTTCTATCCAAAACCGAGATACAGAACATATTTTGGGATGAAGAAGACTGCCTTCTCCATCACGAACAGCTTGGTTGGAGACAACGTGAATAGTGAGAAACTCTAAGCGAATGAGATCCAGGCGCTCATGGATAGACATTACCCGATCGATTCAGAGTTTAATTTTTGAAAAGAATTGAGTTCAGTAGCGCACAGATTCTTGCTAAAGAAACTCCGGTGCCATCGATATCTGTCCTGTTTTACGACTGGACGGAGACTTCCTGGTATGCAAAATGCAGCATATTATTCTAGAAAAAGTTATCTACATACACAGAAGTAATTTTCGGTGTGGTCCAGGGAAATACATCAGGGCGAGGACTGTTCGTCTCACATATTAATGACTTAGCGACTGATATTTCTTGCAGTGCCAAATTTTCAAAGATGAAACAGTTTTCTGCGAGGGAATGCCTTTCGATGGCAATTATTTGTGCAAGAGACTGAGAAAAGACGGATATGCTCATTTGCTGACTCCACCGGTTCTTTTATTTTCTCAAGGAACACGGACACCACTTCATTTCAGTGTGCAGGCTTTCTGCAATTAAAAATTAAACGCAACTTTAAATTTCCCAGATTTTAGAGAATGCTTTAATTCGTCATATAACTTCCGAATGACGATTCAGGTTTATGGATGAACTTGATCATGCCGTTATGTAATGGTCCGTGCAATGAAGGAAGAAAAACTGACTAAAGGGAATACGTTCGGTATGTTAGCAGTCAGTTTTCGATAACTTAAAGTGTGTCAAGCGAAATACAGATACAGTATCGCCTCATCCTTCTTATAAAGACTTAAGTGCACTATCAGGTCTAAAATGCACTCGAGAAGGTAATTACAAAAAAAAAAGCCATTAGCGTGGGCCTCCAGCAACATAAAGAAGGCTGCAGTGATAACTGCTGACACTTGTTTCCTTCGTGGTTAATAATAACGAAGAGAATTGGATAACACCATTCCTGGAAAGGAAACTGTCACTATCTACCACGACCACCATAAAGCAATCACAGATATGCGAAATGAGTTCGATATACAACATTAAACTAGTTCCTCTGAGTAGATAAAACGTGCTCTCCAGTCTCGGAACATAACAGTATTCTAACCTAATGTAGTATTTCATTCGAAATTATTATGCTGCCCGTTATGTTTAAGAATTGAAGTTCCTGCTGACTTAATTAACCATGAAGTTATCCGTGGAAAGTAGTTACTAAGTAACTGGGGAGCTCTGGTATCGTAATGAGTCACGTGGAGTCACAGAATAAGTCATTGCGTGTACAAATTTACGATCCTGTAAAGGCTTCAAGTTCCAAACTTGTGTGAATTTTGAAGTGCAAAAATCACTCGAAACAAACGCCTGTGTTTTTTTTCTTTTCTTCCCTTTTTTTTTTTTTTTTTTTTTTTTTTTGCCCACGCGTTTGCCACGTTTTATAAATTATTCGTACAAACTGAAAAATATTTTGGCTTTTTGTTCACATTAGTCAAACGTGGATTTTCCATTGAAACCCTGAACGAGTATAGTGTTGGGCCCACGAAAGTGGAAAATAAATTAACGACCGAATACTGAACTGCAGTCGTGAATTGGGGTGTGTGCATGTGGCTGACTCCCATTTCTGCAACAACCTTCAGCCTCGCAGCCCAAGTTCATAACTCAGTATCACAACATTTGTGTAGACAACAAATGTGTCCGTCAGCATTACCAGTCGAGGTAAATGTTGCTTACATAAACGTTACTTCATATCTTCTTAATAGTCGGACGAACATGCCCAGAAAGAGGAGTAAGAAAAATGGCAAAGATCTGATGCGCGATTTACAGGTCCACTAACCACTTTCGAAAGAAGATCGTCACTTGTCGAAGCATTAGTTTATGTTGCTGCATGCAAACTAAAACTGTGATAGAGTACAATTTGCCGTTGTTCTGTGAAATTTCTATATGTAGCGACGTTTATCAATGATGAGATTACAGAGCTGCGGGTGGAATTTGGGTAGTATTGCATTCAAATCGCGATCTTGCCATCCGGATTCGGATTACGTGCCTCGCTTTTGGGAAGAGCGGTGTTCAAACCCCTTTTCCATGATTTTCTTATACTATTTAGGGCCGATGTTGTGATCGTTTACTTAAAAATGCATCATCGATTTCCTGCACTATTCCTATTCAGTCGTAGATTGTACTCCATCTTTAATGGCTTGATTGTAGAAGAGAGTTTTTGAACCGCAAACTCCCTTTCTTTTAATTTTGATTTACCGCATTTTCGTCCCATCACTGATAATGTAAATTTCGATAGGAATTATTTTAAATTAAAGGTGACGGGTGGGGAGAGGGAACATATCATCTGGTAATAATGAAACGAGGAATTGTGAATGACCTTCGGAGAATAACATCACAAATGGAGATAGCATCATAAACATGGAATGCAACAGTTAATAGCTATCGAAACTGACGTGGAAAAAGATTTTGTGAAAGTGTGAAGTCGACTGCTATTGGAATCTTTAGAGAGACTAGGGAAGATTTGTTAGTTGCTCGACTAACATGTCACGTTGTCCGTCAGGGACTAACATTATAGCTGCAGTAAACATCCTCTGGGATGCCTTCACGTCTACGTTGGCACTAAGACATAGCCAAGTACATGACCAGCGTTTTCTCACACTAATCACTAACAGGTAACACATGGGCGAGAGGAAATTCTGATGTATTCGCGCTCACATTGAATTTCAAGTACGGTGCTGTTTTTAATATTGCGAGTTATCTACGTGATAGTTAACTATTATTATTTTCAGTATTCAGCAACTTTTCCAACTGGTGTCTTGTCATAAAAATTCTTCGTTATTCTAATTATGTATCCTTGCGCTACTACTAATATGAAGTACTCACTACACACGTGACACATTTAGAAGTACATCATTACTATCATCAACAACATCATCACCACCATCATCGTCTTATTACAAAGCCATAGTGTTCCCGCTGCAACCATGTGTTCAGTTTCCTGTTTCGCTTTCTATAACCTCACAGTTTTTGTTTTGTTGTGTGGTCCTCATGTCTTAAAAGAAATGTACCAGCCACTAAAAATTTTACCCACTACTTTTCACTTACAAGAAATAAATGCAAATAAAATGCATAAAACATTGAATTTTTATTTTAATCTTAACATCGTGCCCACTGTTTTTCCCCTAAGATTAGATTTAGTTGTTTTTTTAAACTTGGTAGGTGCGGAGCACGCCAGCAAATTAGCGAAGACATTAACTTATTAGAAGAAGATATTACGCGCTAGATATTGAATCATATGTATATAATGTTTTTTTACACTCTAAAGCTATTATGTAAAGCACCGTTATCTTGTTACTGCTACATGCGGTCTACTGGGGTCATGTTTACCTGCATAACACAAGTTATAATTTCCAGTATTCCTCACTGCGGCACTGGGCCAAGAGGTACCTGGTTCCACTCCCGGCACTTGAGGAAATTATCATTATTAGAATTTGGTAAGGAAAGAGGGAATAAGTAGTGTGAGTCAATGTAAAGTGTTTACGTACCAACACTATCCACAGTTTCTGAATGCATTCTGCGGATGGTGACATTAAGCTCCTGCAGCTCTCGGAAGATGTCTTTTCGTCTGCTACTCGTTTCGTTGTATACTTCAATGTTTGGCACACACATAGAACACCATACCTAACACATTCTCAGCACAGTCATCTACACTGAATAGAAACGTTTGAGACAGAATTCACACATGACACCCTAATGGACGCAGTGCGCGCGAGGGAAGAAATCCTTGTCAGTAGACCGCTGTACAACTCCTTATCATGTCCAATGTAACAATCCCACGCTTTTTTTTTATTCCTAAATAGTGCCAGGCGAAAGTCATGTTGGTTCTTTCGAAGAAAACGAAATTGGAGATGATATTCATGTTCATCCAGTTTTATGTTCAGTCCCCAACGATCACATCTCGACGGTATGTAAATCTGAATCCTTTCTTTTTGTGTTACAATAATTGCAGAGATGCACATTTCTCATATTGACGCGTAGTAGCATTTGGAACAGAAACTTGATCGCTGGAAGTTAGACTAGCTAGCAAACAAGAAGAGAGGTTTTGGATTATCGTATGTACATCTACAACGAGAACAGTCTTATGCTGTGTGACGGAGGGTAGCTTGTGTATCACTGACACTACCGTTTATGGGGATTCTTCCAAAGAATCTCAGTCTGGCCTCTGTCTTACTAGATCTTAGTTTTACGTGACCGTTTCTCTTTAACTCGCTCCGTACGCATGCTTCTAGATACTCTTTGTGGATGTAAGTGATCGTTCTGCAATCGTCTAATCTTACAATAATGGGTGTTTCTTCCTATTTATGCACAGCACACTACAATTGTTTATGCCGATCCACACACCAAGTGCCAGTCCTCTGTAGATCTTCCTCTGTTTCGGTACAACTCTCAACCTTTGCGACTTCTCTGTGCACAACAGCAGATAGCCTCATGGGACATCCCAAGTAATACACAATAATATAATGACATGCTCTTGTTTGCCAGAAGCTCTTCAGTGCAGTTACACAGCTGGTGTGATATTCCGTACACTCTTCATTTTGTTCATCACGCGGCAATGCGGAACTGTATCGAACGCGTTCCAAAAGCGAAGGAACACTGCATCAACCTGGGCGCAGGTATCTACTGCTTTTTGGGATTCGCGGAAAAACAGAGCGAGCAGGATTTCACACGATCATAGTCCATGGAATCCGTGATGGTTCCTGCAGAGGAGATTTTCGCTGTCCAGAAATGCCATAATTCACGAGCTCAAAACATGTTCCACACAAGCAAAAACTAAGAAGTGTTTACTGCTTACGGCATAGCTGGCGAGATAAAAACAGGAATTATAATTGCGAAGGCTCCCGGGGATAGAGACAGCTCATATAAAAGTTTTCTGAAACACGTACCACGTCATAACGTAAACAACTAATCTGGAGAAACCAACGCTTCGGTCACAGTTACAATGATGTCTCCAGTTTCTCGAGTATAGTTTTCCACATTATGACGCTGTTCGACACTCAGAAAACTTTTTTGTTAACAATATTAGGAAGCGCTCTGTTAAAGCGACACCTTTATAGATTTAAATGTTAAAACACTGAATCGGTTACTTTTACATGTACCTTTTCTTCTAAGCTCAACGAGCGTAGAGGGAATTTGTTTTGGTTGTGGTTGTTAACGAATTTGTCGGTGCAGAATGTTGATAGCGTGCGGAACAAATTGCCTAAGCCCCCGCGACAGCGTATGAAATATGGCGGAATTATTATGTGCAAGGGTAGCTCGACCTTCCGCAGCTGTCAATTAGGGTATACAACAGCGGGGGGCGATTCTGGTGGGAGTCTGCAGATAGTCTGCACACACACACACACACACACACACACACACACTACATCGTCTGGAGGGCGTGAGAGCTGGCAGCAGCAAAAACAAGGCCTGCAGTGGTCGCGGCGGTCACTGTTGACGTACAATACAAATTACCGAACTATTGTGCGCCAGATAGGGATCGCAGGAGGGAGGTGGGAAGGGCCGGCTTAACGACGGCTCATTTTCATATCTGGAGTGGGAGGGGTGGTAGGGGGGGAGTGAGTGCGCGCCGAGGGGGCGGGAGCAGGCGGTGGTGCGTATCTGGCTACCATTGTGCGTAGCGCACGCCCGCCGCACAATGGGAGCGGACGAGGACCCGGGCGCTGCTCTGGCGGAGGGCGGGTTATCTGGGCGCCGCCATTGCCGGCATCTTGTAACAACTGTTGCACTTCTGCAGGGCCGGCCCGCGCCCGTTATTATGCTAATGGCCGGGTCCCGGGCCACGTCGCCACCAGGGCGCGCTTGACCGTTGCGACGATACCGGTTCGTTGGCCGACTACCGACACACAGCCTGCCACTCTCAATCCCCGCCTGGACTTGGCATACATTTGGGTGACGGAGGAGTCAATGGGCCCACTCTGAGATAGACGCTGCTGCGCTCGCCTACGTGGCCGATGGCGTGTGGATTGAACATGCATTGGCTCTGACTCGTGACGTTGCGATATGTGCTGTGATGCGTGTGGAAGCAAAGATACAAACTGACAGTATTTATTTTTCCAGAACATTTTCCCTGCAACTTCCAGGCTGTATATAAATATATGCCGGACCGGGATACGAACTCGGAACATTGCCCAACGTGGGCAGTGCTCTTGTCGATTGAACCATCTTTTTTTTTCTTTTCTGCCCTCCGACCCCTACATCCCAGCCTGTCTCTTTGCATATACACTCCAACAATGCAAGACGAGAAAAATAAAATTCCGAAGCACCACCAAGGAATTGTCCGAATGGGTCGTAAATCAGTAGATGTGATGTACATGCACAAAGTGGAAAATTACTGTAGTTTCAAAAAAATTGGATGTTTTAATCAAGAGAAAGAGCTTCACAAATTGAGCAAGTCTCTGGTCCTTACGCAAGCGGCTATTCGGCTGAGAGTTGCTGGATGTCCTTCTGAGAGATATCGTGCCAAATTCTGTCCAATTGGCGCGTTAGATCTCCAAATGCCGAGCTGGTTGAAGGGCAAAGCCCACAATGCTCGAAACGTCCTCGACTGGATAGAGATTTGGCGACACTGCTGGCCAAGGTAGGGATTAGCAAATACGAAGACATGCAGCAGAAACTGTCGCCGTGTGTGGGCGGGCATTGTCTTGCTGAAACATAATACCAGGATGGCTTGCCATGTAGTGCAACGAAATGGGGCTCAGAGTATTGTTGACTTGCCGCTGTATTATAAGGATGCTCCGGATGACATCCGAAGGGTCCTGCTATGAGGAGAAATGGCACCCCAAACCATCATGCCTGGTGTCGGGCCATGTGGCGGGCGGCATTCATCGCCGTATCCCACCATCGTCTGGGATGCCTCCAGACACGGACGTGAAAGCCTTCATTGTATGAATTGCAATTCTTATTATTGCGCTTATTTTATGCGTCGTGGATTTCGAATGCTTGCCGTTATAAAACGCCTTGTTTCGAAGCGATGGGACCTACCGGTAGCTTCAATAGATCCCAATTAATTGTCGGCTCACAACGCTGTGATCATGCTCAGTAGACCACATTTAATAGTTGCTGTATGTGCCTTTCCATGTTTCACTGTACACTGTTCCAACACATGGCAAGGAGTTTGAATGTTTATTTCTGTCACTGAAACTCACCTTTGAAACTTTCGAAGCTATACCTTCACAAGGACAATTTTTTACTTAGTAGTGAAACTTGTATGCCATATTATAACGCAATGGCAGAAAATAACGTAGAAGTGAAATAATTCAGATCTGGGCATTAGAAACCTCTCATTCAAATAGTTTTTCCGTGAGTAGCGTCATGTGATGATTTGAAACATCAGTCGCCATCGGCGCAGGCTGGCTGCGCAGCATGCATCACGTACTGTACTGCCTTGGGCGTGCCTTCCCACGGAGGTATTCTGTGGCCGCAGTAGTGGCCCCCGGCGGCCGCACGCTGTTTCACGGCGGGCATATTAGTTTATGGCTGCCCGAATACAGCCATAAACACATAATAAGACCGCAGCCGCAGCATGATTCTCTGGGAGAATTAATAACCGCCCGCAGCTCCCAGAGGCCATAAACGCCCGCCCATCTCCTGCTGCACAACACTCGTACTTCACACACTTTCCGTGCCCCAAAAGGCGGCGCTGATGGGAACATCGCGTCCTCGGCCCTCTTCCCTATCATCTTTGACTGCCCTGCGATCTTTACTATTTACTCCACTTCTTCTTGATAGGCGCGCTGATTTCTTGGCGTGTCTGTCCGAACGGAGATCAGGCGATGCTTTCAGTCGTGCTTCTATAAAGGATGTAAGATGAAGAGAGAGTAAGAGATGGAACAGCATACGCAAAACTGGTAGTCTTGGCGTGTTTGCTGCTCTCTATTTTGTTTAATGAAGAGAAAAAGAAGAGGAAGCTTAACTACGGTCATAAATATTGAAACAAACTATTACAATAAACTCTGATTGTCAGTGATAATACAGACCAAAGCCTGCCCGAGTAACGGAAGAACACGGACAATTCAAAATAACATGTTTATACCCCGACTGCTACGTGTTACTTTTAGAAGCCCACTGCATTACCCACGCGTCATTAGCCGGAAACTAATTTACTTACAAAATGACACTTA
The DNA here is from genome assembly GCF_023897955.1 of Schistocerca gregaria. Taxonomy (NCBI): domain Eukaryota; kingdom Metazoa; phylum Arthropoda; class Insecta; order Orthoptera; family Acrididae; genus Schistocerca; species Schistocerca gregaria. Next base: position 217,682,232 of record NC_064924.1, read on the forward strand.
ATACACTCAGTATTTCGTGTGACTTGCATTCAGTTCGCTTTCTCGAAGAACCGTTCAATCTTACTGTTTCCAAATTTTGTTTCACTTTTTACCTGACGGCCGCGCATGGTACCATGCAGTTTGGGGCGTCTTGTCGCGGTTCGCCCCCCTCCCCCCCCCCCCCCCCCCCCACACGTCGGGGATTCGAGTCCTCCCTTGGGCATGGTGAAACGTCCCCTTAGAAAAATTATACAAGACTGTGCTTAAACTGACACACAATATCTTTAGCGCAACGCAATCTGACTTCCAAAAATCCCTACGAGAGAATGGCCCTGACTAGCATTAACCTATACGTTTCACAAATCACTTACCTCACAAAAATCTTCGTTACTCAAGCTACTGCAATACAGCGAGCGCCACTACTGCCAGCTAAATAAAAGATTCAAACTACTGAAGGCACTAACTACTGATAGGCATAGTTAGCAAATGAAAGATTTTAATAGAGAACAAACAATGTATTTACCTCACTAGTCATAATATATATAGCAGTTCATGACACCAATTCTTACAAATTTCAAAACTCCGCCATCTCTCTCCCCACGTCCACCGCTGCTGGCGGCTCACCTCCAACTGCGCAACGCTACGCGCTGTTAGCATCCAGCTGCCGCTGCCCAACACTACAATGGTAGACAACAATGCAAACTAGCCACAGACTGCACACAGCACAGCCAGTGATTTTCTTACAGAGCGCTACGTGGCGTTGGCGTTACCAATAAAAAAAACCTAAACAGCCTACTTACAATGGGTGTGTGTGTGTGTGTGTGTGTGTGTGTGTGTGTGTTGTCCTTAGTTCGTTTAAGTTTGATTAACTAGTGCGTAAACCTAGGGACCGATGACCTCAGCAGTTTGGCCCATAGTGCTTATCACAAATTTCCAAATTTATCTGACGACGGTTCTCACTGACATATTCCACAGCGTCAAAGCATCGGTATAATCTAACAAATTCTCTCCTTCATCTAATAACAGATCAATGTATTTCACCGCCACGGCCTTAAGAAAGCTGGATATTATGGTCCTTTAGCTCCTAGTGAAAGTAATCAGATATGCAGACATGAATGTGTCGGGGACATTTCACAAGGACAGAGCCCCTACATTTACCAGAAGACGAAACGGGAAACAATGAAAAAATTTTATAGCGATGTCCGACTGCTGTAATGCGCCCCGCTTCACCTTACGACGGTAAAATACAGCGTGAATTTTATGCGTAATGTGTACTGGAAATTTGGAAATTTGTTGAAAGCTCCTATGGGACCAAACTGCTGAGGTCATCGGTCCCCAGAAACTAATAACATAGAAATTGTAGTAAAATTTTAAAAAAATAGTCAGTTTGGACAACTTTCGAAAAGAACCGTTTTGTTACTAATAGGTTTTCGCGGAGCACTTATTTACCTCTTCCGGAACACCAGTGTCCCGCAGAACACAGGGTGAGAAACCCTTCCACTGACGAAACGGGAAAAGGCAAAGTAGAAATATACAATGCCTGGTTAAATGTAATAGATGGCCTGATGACCCTAAACTTGGCAAGATAAATAAAGAAACAATCAAGTAAAGAATTGTAAGTAAAAAGTGTCGATGATATCGTTCCAAAGGAGTAATAATGAACGGTAAAAGGTAAACGTAAATGATGACGGAGTTTTACTATTCCAAAATAGTAGATACTGATCTAATCTCTCGTAATATTATTTGCGTTGTCAATTAATTAATACGACAGAAACAGCGCGCGTATGCAAGGAAGAATACCGCAAATAATATTACGAGAGTCACAATACCATGCTTCTGTGATATTTCGCAAAAAGTGGCTAACATTTTCAAACCTTTTAAAGCTGATACCGCTTTTCAGACCAATAATACGCTGCGGTTTAAACTAGAAATAATTTACAGCAGGAAAGCGATAAATATGAGAGAGCTGGGGGTCTATAAAATTCAGTGTAACACTTGCAAGGCGAGCTATGTAGGCCAAACTGGTAGGTCCTTTAAAGTACGTTACAAAGAACATAGCGATGCTTTCCGGCTTAATAATTTGGAAAAGTCAGCTGTAGCCACGCATATTTTGGTAACGGGACACCCCATGTTGGAAATAGATCAGGATCTCGTTATTTTACATAGACAGGACAAAGGCAAAAAGCTGGATCTACTAGAACAGCTGGAAATTACGATACATAGCGTGGATAATCAGAACACACTGAATGAACAGCTAACTGGTGATACAAATAACTTTTTCAAACATTTCACTGGTTTCTTTTAGTGACTACATTTTTAGCAATTGGCAGGATACCATCATTTCATGAGGTCCTTGGAACATGTATACGTTATCTGTTTGTATAGACATCTCTGTGACTTCCTTGTTTACTTGCGCGTGAGCTCACTCTCGTTTCAGTGTCGTGTTGGCTACGTGGTGTGTGGTATCAACGAAGAAATACGGGCGGTTTACGACGATAGAGGAGAGAGCCATGTGGTTAGATGTTGAACACCATAGGCGACACCATTTTAGAGTTTTTTTATATTTTGACGACTATGTGGAGATGCACCTTGCAAGACACGGCTGCCACGATGATTTCATTTTATTATCAATTTTATTCTACCTGGTGCATGTTCAATTTTAGCGAGTTTTAACAGGTCTTTTACTTTTTATTATTCTGATGATGGAAGCTTGACTTCCGAAACGTAGCCACGATGTTTTCATTTTATTATCAATTTTATGCTACCTGGCGCATGTTCAATTTAAGCGAGTTTTAACAGGTTCTTTTACTTTTTATTATTCTGATGAAGGAAGCTTGATTTCCGAAACGCGTCAATCTTAGTATTTTACACTATTAACAGGTGGTTGAGCCGATATATTTTTTAACATTAAATCTGAGCTATATTTCATAATTGAAGACACGACGTCTTGTGGAACCTCGACCATCTGCGTTTCTTCGCTGTAAAAAATGCTATATTAGTGTAGTGAAGGATGCAGCTGTCTTCTCAGTAGAAGTGCCCCGCAGCTCCTACGAGCTAGCCTTCCCCGGAAGGCGCGCTAAATACCGGAGCGACGCGAGCGCTACGGCGGTATGACGGCCGTGCGTGCAATGAGCGCCCACAAGTGGCGTGCACTTGCTGGCTAACGGAGTCTGCCTCTGCTCGCTATGCCGTCAATGCAGCCGCGTGCTCAATGGGCACTGTCCGTGCATCGCCAACCGCCGCCGCCGCTTTGTGCTGCTGTAATAGGAACGCGCCTCATATCGCCATTTTCTCGGCGCGTCGCATCAATGAACGTAGGTTAAATATTTATGAAAGCGCTCGCCGCGCCGTGCGGAGCCGGATGTACCTGTAGCCTCAGCCTCCCTGTCCCCCCTCCGTCGCGGATTGTATTTACTGTGCAGGAATAAAGTCTTCCCTTCTGGCGTGCAAGAAATCCGAACTGCTCCTAGCCAACCTGCGGGCCCATAAGGCCTTTTAGAGGCACGGAGATAAAAATCGCGAAAGGGTATGCGCGCGGGCTACCGGTCTGGATCAGAGACGGCCGCCTCGCCATAGACGGCGGCGCCCTGCCTTTCGCGGCCTCGAGGCGCGTCTAATGGCGGCGGGGCTAGCAGACGCTGCTCTACATACTCAGTAAGCGGCTTTCTAGCTGCCTGCGACAGGTGGAAACCGTCATATCTGCGCTCTAATAACTCCCTCGCCGCGTCGGCGCGCACGCGGCTGAGTATTCGCCAATACCGCAGTAATCGGTGACCGCCCGAGCAAAAAGGCCAGTCGGGCCCAACCGAGGAGATGGTATGGTATGCATGGCAACACAGAGAGTAAGTCCCGCCGGCATCGAGCTCATTTGGACAAAAAAACTCCACTACTCCACAATCACTGTTCTCCGTTTAGTGCTCTGCAGATTCAGTAAGCTCAATTGAAGCCGTTGTTTAAACTAAAAGAGTGAAAGAACAATTCAGAAAGTCAGCAATCGCGCAGGAGGAACAGCTACCAATTCTAAGGTTTCCGGACAACGTAGCCGTTTTTAAGCAATAGGTGCAAAGATTTAGAAAAACCGTTGAATAGAAAGAGTAGCAAAGAACTTCGGTTTGAGGCGTAATTAGGCAGGGGTGGCCGAGCGGTTCTAGGCGCTACAGTCTGGAACCACGCGACCGCCACGGTCGCAGATTCGAATCCTGCCTCGGCCATGGCTGTGTGTGATATCCTTAGGTTAGTTAGGTTTAAGTAGTTCTAAGTTCTAGGGCACTTATGACCTCAGAAGTTAAGTCTCATAGTGCTCAGAGCTATTTGAAACATTTTTTGTGGCATAATTCTTCAATAAATTCACAAGTCGAAAAAAATAAAGTTCATTGACTCATAAAAGCTCCTGTCCACAAAGCAGCAGAGATTTAGAAAGAATCGCTCGCGGGAAATTCAGCTTTCCTTTCCTCACAGGACATCCTGCGAAACATGGCTGAAAGGCAACAGGCGGATTCCATATTCCTAAATTTCCGGAAAGTGTTTCATGCGTTGCCCCACTGTACGAGCATACAGAATAGGTGTGTGGCTCTAAGATTTCTTAGGTAATAGAACACAGTATGTTGTCCTCGATGGCGAGTGTTTGTAAGAGGGGAAAAAAATGGCCCGGCCGGAGTGGCCGAGCGGTTCTAGGCGCTACAGTCTGGAACCGCGCGACCGCTACGGTCGCAGGTTCGAATCCTGCCACGGGCATGGATGTGTGTGAAGTCCTTAGGGTAGTTACGTTTAAGTAGTTCTACGTGCTAGTGGACTGATGACCTCAGAAGTTAAGTCCCTTAGTGCTCAGAGCCATTTGAACTTACTTTTTTTCTTTTTTTTTGTGAGGAAGAGGGCGAATTTGGAGGAGAAAGCGGAACAAGAAAGGAAAGGAGAGGAGCACAATAAAGCGGATAATGGGCGGAGATGTATGCAAGGAAATGATATGGAGATTTGAGCTGGACTGTGTTGAGCAACAACTCCGTAAGACCTACTTCTTCCTGAAACAGAGACGCTTGTTTCTTGTTTTAAGCAACTGTACGGAGCCGCTCTCGTTATGCCTAGTGAGGTTTCGCATCGGAAGTGCAAACTTTATCTTTTGATTTTGATGTTTTGTATGTTTCTGCTTTACTTTGATCGACGGTGAAACAATTAAAAATTATCGCGTTATTTAAAGCAAATCGACTTTGGACTGTATGTTGTTCCATGGTTTGAATTCTATGACGCAAAAAAGAATGACTGAAACTTGTACCCTTTATTTCATTGCAAAGTAGTGTTGATCTCAATAAAAAGGCTAATAATTAAATAAGGAACAGGGAGACTATTGCACGCGGACATGGGGGAGAGAGGAACAAAAAATTGAAGTTTGCCCACGTTCTGTTGTCACTCATTGCGTACATACACAGCCAAGCCTGTACAGATAATGGAGAGATACGAAAGAGAGTGAGAGAGAGAGAAAGAGAGAATGGTAAGTGAAAGTAAACTCGCGCTCCCCTGTTTGTGTGTGTGTGTGTGTGTGAGAGAGAGAGAGAGAGAGAGAGAGAGAGAGAGAGAGAGAGAGACCGTAAAGTAAGATTGACATACATCTTCAAACATGTAAAAGAGAGAAAGGGAAATGAACTGGAAAGAAAGAAAGACTGAGCAGGCGATAAGCCGACGTCGGTGGGCGAGCGAGACGTTTTAATTTAAGTAGAGCAACACAAACATCGTTACACACACACACACACACACACACACACACACAGAGCAGCGGCAGTCTTGGCAGCAGACGTTGTTTCCCGCCGTGAGTCACCTGCTATTGTCTCCCGAAATAATACATATCAAGAAAGTGGTGGGATCGGCCATCTGACTGGGCGGGCGGAAGGCTGGCTGCCCGTAGAAACAGCCACTCACTCGCTGCCAGATGCTTCCCAAACGTTAGGATTTAGTTCCACACGCCCCTATCACAGCATATGGCACGGGTTGTCGGCTTTCGTACTCACTGCACGTACTAATGTCATAGCACCTTCAGGGATAAAATTGACCAGAGAACGGCATGAAACGAGGAGGGAAGGTTATAGACCCGCCACGGTGGCCGTGCGGTTCTAGGCGCTTCAGTCCGGAAGCGCGAGACTGCTACGGTCGCAGGTTCGAATCCTACCTCGGGCATGGATGTGTGTGATGTCCTTAGATTAGTTAGGTTTAAGTAGTTCTAAGTTCTAGGGGACTGATGACCTCAGATGTTAAGTCGCATAGTGCTCAGAGCCATTTGAACCATTTGAAGGTTATAATTAAAAGAATTGGCATCCAAGTCTTTACAGATGAAGCGGAAGTTCTGGTTCGGGGTGAAGGGGAAAAAATCTTCCGTACCATTTCGGTTTGAATGGAAGGGTACAGGGAAGCAACTAACAACCAAAATGCGCATGGGTTTGCATACTGCTTTCCTAGTATACTACCGACTGCTGTGTGTCATTGTATGGCTATAATTGACCCTAACATAAGCCTTCTTGGACCTGCCATCTCTGTTGCCATCGTGGTGAATTGGCTAGCATGGACCTTGCGGAGTCGGAACTGCCCGAGTTTCCAGTGCTTTAGCATTGCTTACAAAAGTAATGCGATTTCTCTTTCATTGTTCCATTGCCGATTGTTGTAAAGTCGGCGGTAAGGCAGTCTAGTGGTAAAGTGCGTGCCCTGAAACCAACAGGTCTCAGGATCGAATCCTGGCCGGACCACGGAATATTTCAGTCCTCGTTTAATCTAGCCTTCATCTCTAAGCTATGTGAGGGGTCACCAGAATGGCACGTGGTTCGTATCCCACATCAAGCTGCAGATCCCCTTTCCGCAATTGGATAACTGTAGTAGATTAAGCCATTCCTCGCCTGCAAGCGATCTGCTACCATGTGGATAGTCGCCCACACAGTGCACTCCATCCCTCACCTCGCGACACACTGAGAAATTACAATGTTTGGTCTTACCTATGGGACGAACACGAGAAAAAAAGAAAATACCAAAACACGAAGAAAATTTTATTATATTTAAATCATTTCATTAGACATTGCCTTTAAAAAACTGTGGCAAATGCTGGCAACCAAGTTGATCAACAAATTGTTTAACAAAAACAGCAACAACAAACCGACGGGTTTCTGTCAACATCAAGACGCAGCAACACTGCACGTCAAGATCGGGATAGGAGGAAAGCTGCAGCAGCCAGACGAAAGAGGCACCATTCTACGCGGAGTCAACCTCCCACTAACCCCAAGTCAGAACGAACTGCGTCAAGTGTCAGATTATCTCCAATTTACAGTGTTGAATTAACTATGTAAGTTCACAACATAATAGTAATTTATGTAATATATTACATTATTACATATAGTATATAATATTATATATAATAATATAATATATTATACTATAATTAATAATAACAATTTATCAAAAAAAGATTCAAACATTTGCTCTCGGCCACTGCCCTACACGAAATTATTATTATTATTATTATTATTGTACAGTCGTAACATACTAAAAAACAGACTTAAGAAGTGCTCTTTACGCTTTTGTTGCGCTGCCGTCGTTGACTTGTCGTAAAGAAAGTGTCTCCGTCTAATAGAGGTAGGCCTTACGAAACTATTGCTCAGCAGAGTCCTATTCGAATCTTATCATAATTTCCTTTCGCACATTACACTTCTTTTCCATTTCAGTGCTGTACAATTACACCCCCCTCTTTCTTCTTCTTCATCATCACCTTCTTCCTCTTTCTATTGTTCTTATCCCCCCCCTCCCCACCCTCGTCCTCTCAGTTCACATTGCCTCTGCCCATTTTCTCTGGCGTCTTATACTGGGCGAGGAAGGGTACCTCCATATTAGTTCTAATTTCTCGGATTATCTCGTTGTGGTCCTTTCGCGAGCAATATGTGAAAGGAAGGAATATGCTGCCCGACTTTTCTCGGAGGGTGCTCTCTCGCAGTTTGAATAGCATCCCTTCCTTTGAATAAACAACTCTTTTCTTGTAGCGTCTGTCTACGGAAACTACTCATAATCTCCGTAACGCTTTCGCGTCTACTAATCGTTCTCGTGACGAAATACGTCGCTCGTTCTTTCGATCTTTTCTATGTCATCTATTAATCGAACCGAGTATGGGTCCCAGACTGATGAGAAAAACGCAAGAAACTGTGGAACAACTGTTTTGTAAGCCACTTCAAAATGATTAAAATGGCTCTGAGCACTATGCGACTTAACATCGGAGGTCATCAGTCCCCTAGAACTTAAACTACTTAAACCTAACTAACCTAAGAACATCACACACATCCATGCCCGAGGCAGGATTCGAACCTGCGACCGCAGGAGTAGCGCAGTTCCGGACTGAAGCGCGTAGAACCGCTCGGCCACCGCGGCCGGCGTAAGCCACTTCTTTCGTAGATAAATTCACTTTTCTAATCGTTCTTCCTGCAAATCAGCCTCGCACCTGTTTTTTGTACTACTTGTCTTATATGCCCTTTCCACTTTAGGTCGCTCCCGATGGTTACTCCTTGATATTTTGTGATGGTTACTGTTTCCAGCTAGTTGTGCCAACAATATAATTGTACAGCAGCGGATTTCTTCCCTATTTATACGTACTGCATTACATTTACTTACGTTCAGGGTCAACTGCCAGTCTCTGTGCCAATCAGTAATCCCTTGCAAGTTTTCCTGCAGTTTATACAGTCTTCCGGCGTTGCTATCTCCTTATAGACAACCGCATTATCTTCAACAGCCTTATCGAGCTGCCGGCGTTAATCACAAGATCATTAGTAGTGACAGCAGTGAACCGGCCGAGGTGGCCGAGCGGTTCTAGGCGCTACAGTCTGGAACCGCACGACCGCTACGGTCGCAGGTTCGAATCCTGCCTCGGGCATGGATGTGTGTGATGTCCTTAGTTTACTTAGGTTTAAGTATCTCTAAGTTCTAGGGGACTGATGACCTCAGCAGTTAAGTCCCATAGTGCTCAGAGCCATTTGATTTGACAGCAGTGATCCTATAGAAGTTTCTGGGAGGTACTTCTGAAATTATCTTTACGTCAGTCCTTTCAAAAGGACGCAACCGAGCATGCACTCGTCTGACGCCCGTGTCTTCAGGGCGTTAATCTCAAATTTACCGTCTTTCGAATTGTGACAGACCTAAGTCACTTCAGAGATGTATCACGGAATGGTACAAGTATCAGCCGAGGTAAAGCTTCGTCTCTAGCTACTATAAACCCCAAGATTCAGTCCTTCCGACAGATTTTATCACTGGAGTCACGCCAGTCACCGTACCTGAGGTATCGCAGAGCCGTTCGGGAGGCGAGAAAGACGTGGAGAAGCGGGCAGTGAGAGGCGTGGGCGTTGGGCGACAGCTGCGGGGCATCTGCGCAGCGCGGCGTGGGCGGACAAAGACGCATCCATCTGAGCGCGGCGGACAATGGCCTCTCACTGTGCGCGCCGGCAATTACCGCCGGCTCGCACTTTACTCAAACCTTCGTCATTAGCGGCAGGGCCGGCTAGCCACCCCCGCCGCACAACGAGCTGCAGCTAGGCAACCTAATTGTGCTCAAAATTCTCGGCATAGCTGCCGCATGAAGAGCCAGCTGTCGATAATAAATCGTCGGCCGCCGCCGCCGTAACGGCGAACACTGGTCCCTGCGCGTGCTCAGCCGCTGTCGCAGCCGCGGCATCTGGCTCTCGTCGCCCTTCCTTCCTCTGCTACAGTGTTACCGCGTACCTGCACTGTGCTACATTTTAATCACTCGTGAATACTTCTGCAGACACAACACTGCTACAGGATGTCACAAGTTAATTCTTATGGTTGGACGGTATCTTCAGCCAGGCTCGGTTTCCTTAGCTTTGCTAATCGTCACTGAGGCTGAAACGGTAAAACTTAAAGCGTATTTCACAACACGTGTTAGACGGGCAAGTGCCCAGCGTAATTGTGGCGGTTGGGAAAGACTCCAGCAGAAGTTGAAAGTTGCTGTTTCAGATTTTATCCTTATCGAAGATAAAGTTGAGACTCAGTATGTCTCCAGGAAAATGTAATTTCATTAGATCAGCAGATCACCTATGGTTGCTGTACAGGCAGGATTTCCCAATTACGTACAAAGCTGGGGTGCTATTCCATTACCGGAGAGCCTCGGCAGTACTAACGATTTAAGAAGAGGAAAATCAAGATTGTCTGAAGTGTGAATTGAAGTCTGTGTAAAGGAGGGCATTGGACTAGGGTAATCTATGCATCTGTACTAAGCCACAATGCCAGGGTGATGTACTGCATAATACCTCTACCTAGTAATCAAGCCGGCACGGTAGCTCAGCGTGTTCGGTCAGAGGGTTAGCAGCCCTCTGTAATAAAAAAAAAACTGAGTTAATCGAATAACAACGAACTTAAACGGATGTCTTACGACGTCCGCTCCGAGCAGATGCAACGAACGAAAACGAACAAAATGAAGCATTCGAGAGGACGACGGCTCAATCCCGCGTCCGGCCATCCTGATTTAGGTTTTCCCTGATTTCCCTAAATCACTACAGGCAAATGCCGGGATGGTTCCTTTCGAAGGGCACGGCCGACTTCCTTCTCCGTCATTCCCTAATCCGATGAGACCGATGACCTCACTGTCTGGTCTCCTTCCCCAAAACAACCCCAACCAATGGAGATGCTCGAAGAGCAACTGTAATGGCAAACTTTTGCCGGCACTGTAGTTCAGCGTGTTCGGTCAGAGGGGTAGCTGCCCTCTGCAATAAAAAAAACTGAGTTAATGGAACAACCACGAACTGAAACGGGTGTCTTGCGACATCCGCCCCGAGCAATTACATCGAACTAAAAAAAAAACGAACAAAATGAGATTTTTTTAAAAAAAAAGTAATCAGGAGACCCAGGTTCAAGTACTGGCCATGGCACATATTTTCATTCATTTCTTCACTTCCTATCTTTATCGAAGCTAAAGATGAGACTCAGTATGTCTCCAGGAAAATGTAATTCTATCAGATCAATAAAGCGAATTCAAAATGGGTTTAAGGATAGTAATACGAGATGAATTCATTGAAGAAGAACACAGTATCTGCTCAAGTGAAGTCTACAACTTTTTTTTAAATCCCTTCTGTAGAGACTACACAGATACAGAAAGTCTGGAGTCAAGTCTTACGGCAAGACAGTATGTTCAGACTGGCCACATTTCTTTACATCTACGGACCATCATTGAAGCTTAAAATAGTAAATATGCGAGAGTATTTCGCAACACACCTTATACAGACATGCGCCGAACAAATTTGTGGCTCCAAGGTTCAGTAGCTCTAGTTGAGGGTTACTACAAAATCTCAGAAAACTTTAGCACAATGAACAGAGAAAGCCTTGTTGACAAAGTAAAGCTGGAGGAAGTCATAGTGAACTTAAAGATAGTAATACGAGAAACTTTCAGTAAGCTGGGAAACAATGTTTTATCACGCGAATTGGCGCAGGAACCTAAAAGTATTGGTTTTCCGTAAAGTCAGACGTTCGAAGCCGTCTATGCGGTCACATTTATCACAATGACAGCGAAATGGAAATTTAAAGTGATGAAGACGAAGTATACAGTTTTATCTTCCGAAATGGTTTCACCGGGGATTGTCCAACTCATTGTGGTCCTTTCGATCGTCGTACGAAGGCTGAAACGGGGTAAGCCATTTTGAAACTGAAAACTCAATTCAAATCGGTCAATTGAGAAAAGGTTACTGGACCTAATGGGATACCGGTTCGATTCTGTTCACGTCAGATGCTGTTAATATAAGCAAGGATCAGGTTTTTGTGAAATGCAAAGGATCAACTGGGTCCAAGGCGTGGCAGGTAACTCTCAGCACATATTCATATTAGGCATTCCGTTTGTTTGTCTCCATTATTAGTCATTGGCTTTGTTAGATACAATTTGAATGGCATTTTGTTTCTCCCCATTGTTAATTAAATGCTCCGTTAGTACATCTGGAATTTAGATTCCTGCAGTATTTTCGTTCGTGGTTGGCACCGAAGACATTAATGAGCCTTCTACTGCTGTGACTATATTTCTGACCGTCCTGGATATTAGCATTTGTTTATATATGACGGTCGTAATGGCAAACCAGGCCTGGAGTAAACATCAGGCTATTACGTTTAGGTAATCTGTCTTTAGAGAATGTAGTATGATCTTACAGTTCTGATCTAAAAACCACTGTCAGATAATATGTCTCAGAACTATATAATATCCGAACTATGACCATGAGACTATTAACGCTTATTTCATTGCCATTTTTGGTCAGTAGATGACGACAGTAACTTGTGAATATTGTGTCATTCATAGTAGATAGTACGATGTTTCCGGCAAGTAAATGATAGCACGGAATTAAGCAAAAATTGTCTAACATTGCTGAGTTTGAAATTCCGCTACCCGAGAAGAATGACACACGTCTTCATTTTCTTTACTTTGTGCCGCTGCAGACGGAATGAAATTATCAATACTTGTGTTACACATATTTGTATGCTTACTGAGAAACAGTGGCGCAACGCGCACTTTCTTGGAGGTTACCTGGCACGCACTTGTTCGCTTTCCATTCTATTCCATTCGCGGACAGAATGTGGGGAAACGCTCGTTGAAGTGCTTCCGCATGCGCCGTGCGACCCGATTTCTCTTCCTCGTCATAATCTTTATAGGCAATATCGTTGGTGTCTGCCAACAGCGACTGTCTTCTTTCCTTAGAAAGCTGGTCTACGGTGTCTTTAAAGGCATAATCGTAAGTTACAGTCCTTTGAAATGCACGCACCAGTCTTTCGTACGTTGTGCTTTCTTTATTTTTAAGAACGAAGGAAAGAAGGTCGAAGTGCGCCATGACAACGAAATATTATCGTGGTTATTGGTAGCTATCCTGATTGTGAATTAATATCTAATATACTACAGTGGAGTGGAGATACCATCAAAGGCTGATCTTATTGTCCTAATGCAACTGTCCTGCCTCCCTCCCCCTTTCGCATCACCTTTCAAGTTCTTTTCATGCAAGTATTTAAATATCCTTTTGGAACAAACCCTTGTCAGACTTCCTCTTCTGTCTTTGTTGTCGAGAGCTAGTAATATCAACAGATCAAAAAGTAGCCTGAAGTTCGTTGAATTGAAGGGATGAAGCACCCAGGTAGCCTCTTCCTTCCCGAATTTTATCTGTTTGCGATTATGGTCCAGTTCACGGTGCGTCTTTCACTATTTATCCTGATCCACCATTAACTCACTGCGTCAGAAATCACGAAAAGTTTGTGGATTTAGAACGGTTCAGTGCTTCTGTTATCTAAATGCCTAGTTTCAAGTCTGCTTACTACAGCCTTGCAGTCATCTTTTTCTGGAGACTTGGCAAATAGTATTCCTTTGCTTCTAAGGAGACATCGTCAGGTGCTATATCCTGGAGAACTGAAAATGAATGAAACTGTTTCGTACGGTCAATGCTAAGCGTACAGGATGACACTTTAAAAATGTGGGGATAGGTCCTAACACCAGAACAAGAAAAAAATGTCCAGTAAACATATGCTCTAAAATTAGTAGCTTCAGAGTTATGAACACTTGTTCATCCTCGATAATGTGCAACACAATTCTTCTATTGCAAACTCTTTGCGTTACAAATTTTAGGAGGAGGTAGTGTGGATCAAGACAAGGAAAAAAGTCCAGTAAACATGGCCGTCTAAATAGCATACATTAAGAACTATGCTCAGTAGAAGAGCCGTGTTTCACAGTAGCGAAGATGAAAAAGTTTTATCTGCTCTTATGATATGCCACTTAGAGCTCAGGTTTACTGTTCAGAGGTGTAAGGAACCTGTCACCACATTTTTGAAGCCGCGCGGGATTAGCCGAGTGGTCTAGGGCGCTGCAGTCATGGACTGTGCGGCTGGTCCCGGCGGAGGTTCGAGTCCTCCCTCGGGCATAGGTGTGTGTGTTTGTCCTTACGAGAAATTTGGTTAAGTAGTTTTTAAGCTTAGGGACTGATGACCTTAGCAATTTAGTCCCATAAGATTTCACACACATTTGAACACATTTTTGATACATCGTCCTGAAACACGCTATATATTTATTGCAGTAGACTGCACAAGCAACATTTTGGCGATAGTAAAAAACTCGTGTCACGCTTTAGAGAACCACTCATGAGAATCTCACCTAAGAATTGGAAAAAAATAAAAATAAGTCTTCATAGCTTCGAGAGATGCCTGAGAGGTAACGACATCTTTTACAAAGCCTCCCAAAACAAGGCCTCCAAGTATAAGATTACGATATTGCACTGACCGTGTTGTTCAGAATTACGATGCAGTGTTCCATCACTGCAATATGGTATTTATTCGCTGATACCAGGCAAGCGATTTCAATTACTCCCCTGTATGGGAATAAACGGTACGAGTGCAGGTTGTAGGCACATGGTTAACAACATACGGAAGTTTGGGCCTGGTAGCGGAACGTGCTGGAATAGTGTAATGGTAAGGCGACCGCCCGCGGTATGTGTGAAATTTGGGTTTTAGTCGCGCTCCGGCACAAATTTTCATTTGTAATGGTAAAAAAATGGCTCTGAGCACTATGGGACTTAACATCTGAGGCCATCAGTCCCCTAGAACTTAGAACTACTTAAACCTAACTAACCTAAGGACACACACACCCGTGCCCGAGGGAGATTCGAACCAGCGACCGCAGCAGTCGCGCGGTTCGGGACTGAAGCGTCTAGAACCACTCGGTCATCACCGCCGACTTGTAATGGTAAGGCGATCGCTTGCGATAAGTGCTAAATCTGGCTTCGAATCACGCTCCGGCACAAATTTTCGTTGTCGTCATTCCATTCTACGGGGTATTTAAAAAGTCTCTCCGCAGTGCCGTGTGACTGTTAGCCGCGCGTGCCGTATGCCGCAGTGAATATATCGTAATTAAACTCAGTGAAATACAAGTTATTAATTTAGTGAATATTCATTTTTAGTTACAAATTTACACATTAAATGATGAAAGTGTCCCCCCTGTTGTTGAATACACAATTCAATTCCCAGGCAGGCGAACAGCCACACGGAGCGCGCGGCTAACAATCATACGGCACTGCGGAGAGACTTTTTGAACACCCCGTACATCTGATGGTTGTCCATATTCGCAACTGCGAAAACATTTCATGTAAGTATTAGATTGTGCGACCTTGGTGCCTACGTACGAAATTCAAAATCATGGGTCGTCGACCGAATAATAAAGCTTCGAGATACGTTACGAATAAAAGTTTCATTACCCTGCTTAGCCTTCTGACGTACTTATAACCGGATTGGTAATTGTGAGAAGGAGTTTCATTTACTTTTTATTATATCCTCTACCGTTTCCATTTAGCACCAATGCCCGGTAGTTAAAGCAGCCTTTCTGCTCCCCCGTATAACACAAGGACAGCAGCAACTGAAAAGGTACGATTCGCCGAATGAAGGATCGGGTTTCACGCGCTGGATGGCTCGGCCATTCTGCTGCCCGGGGAACAATCCGCTCATTGCCGGCGCGTTTCAGCGGCGGAAATCGAGCGTAGTGAAGCGGCGAGATCCGCATCTGCGGGGGCGGCCATTAAGGCGAGAGGGTCGAGCGGACTGGCATAACGAGAGGTGACGGCCAGCTGCGTGCGGTGTGAGCAGTCAGTGACAGCTGCGGCTGCGGCTGCGGCCGCGTCCATCTGGCCCGCGGCGGCGCGCTGGCGTCGTTAAGAGCGCGCCGCGGGGAAAAACTCGACCCTTCCGGCGCCGTGTGCCGCAGGCTCCACGCGGTCGCGCCTCGGCGTCAGTCTCAGGCTCCGCCCGTTTTTACGCGTCTGTCGCCCCGTTGCATTCCGGACGACACCTCGCCTGCTACCTGTCGCCAGATCCGCTAGCTGCTCGCTTACTCGCGCTGCGTGCCACGACTGTTTTGCTCCGAGTCGAAGGTCTGTCTTAAATGCGTGCAATAGTTTATATTAATTTTATCGACTTCCTGCTCATCAAGTCCAAGAGACACGAACTCATTTTTGCTATCCAGGCATTCTCAAACATATTGTCGTGTCCTGACATAGGTGGAAGAGGGGAAAAAAGGGGCTACTGGCCAGTCTGCGCTCCCGAGCGGTACAGAGCAGAACGCAGAAGGAGAACTCACAGTGAAGGCATTTGATTGTTTTCGTCTGTCTGAGCCGACACTGGCACAGGTGTTTACTAGAAATGCAGGTGGTCATAGCCGGCACGGTAGATCAGCGTGTTCGGTCAGAGGATTAGCTGCCCTCTGTAATAAAAAAAAACTGAGTTAATCGATCAACAACGAACTTAAACGGATGTCTTACGACGTCCGCCCCGAGCAGATGCACCGAAAGAAAGAGAACAAATTGAGATTAAAAAATAAAAAAAAAGGCGCTACAATCTGGAACCGCGCGACCGCTATAGTCGCAGGTTCGAATCCTGCCTCGGGCATGGATGTGTGTGATGTCCTTAGGTTTAAGTAGTTCTAAGTTCTAGGGGACTGATGACCTCAGAAGTTACGTCGCATAGTGCTCAGAGCCATTTTGAACTCCAAGCGAAGGAGCAGACTTAAGGGGAGCTGGACCGAGGCTGGAGTCGACGGACTCAGATCGTCTGACTGGGAACTCCACCAAAATGCGGAATCTAGGGGTTTTTAAAGAGTCGCGTGGACCGAGGCTGGAGTCGACGGACTCAGATCGTCTGACTGGGAACTCCACCAAAATGCGGAATCTAGGGGTTTTTAAAGAGTCGCGTGGGGGTACTGTTTTCCCACTTAAAGCCACCCAGCCAATCCCCCAGGTCTCTTGTATGCCACGGTTTAGTTAGGTCCCCTCTACTGGTCTTAAGGCGGGGATGTTAATGCAGTTGCACTAAGTCCGTATTTGGTATCAACATTCTTCAGCTGAAAGCTAAACGTAAATGCTCTGCCAAATAAGGCTTGCAACATTATTGTTATATGTCATTTAGCCCCGCCCCTCGGGCTCCCTGGAGTTGGGATTGCTAGGTTAACAGTTTTTGGCGTTTTCGCTCTATTTCTAACCCCTGTGAGATACTGACGTTGCTGTTCTCAGAACTGGTATCAAGTTGGCTTTATACGCTACTACGTGCCTGTTGGTTCAAAGTTCTACGGTGGCAACCTACTGCAGCGTCTAGACGATATATGAAGTTGCATGTTAATTCCTTGAAGAGTAACTAACGCCCTGGGACTGCGCCTTGGGGCGTCTGCATTTTCGCAAGGTTCTCCCCTTGCGGTTTACTTCATGTAACAATATCTCTCCTAGTTTGGTCTGCCCTCAGCATCGTTTCTGCTTCCGCGCCTTGGAACGCCTGTCCTTTTTTCTCGCAGCTTCAACATAACTCTACAGGGGGAAGGATTAATCAATATATTACAATATTCATCACCAATTAAATGCTCATAAGGAGTGAACATAGTTTTTTCCCTTTTCATGCAACGTCTCTCGAGGCAGGTAGCAAATTTTAAAAGCTACCAAGATCGCCGCCTTGTGCCCTTACATAGCACACTAACTGATCTCCCGGTTACCCTCTTTTACAGGATAGTCAGAAACATTCTGAAAGGCGTGTAACGATGTTGCAGGGTAGGTTGACCTGAGAAATAATTGTTAAGGAAAAATGGAGTTACGATGGGTTGTTTCCAAGTTAAGTTGCATTGAAGTTAGCCAGTCAGACTATTGTGTGCCCGAATTCAAGCGGCTTGTCAGAGACGGTGTCACCAAACGTGTTCTTCTTTTGGCTTCCTAAAATCGAACAAGAGAGAGATAAAATAATTTGACATGGGAAGTAGTAAGGATTGAAGCTAAGCCAAAGACTGAGCAATCTCGCGCGCTATCATCCATGCTATGAGAACAACGGACTCTAATTGTATCTGATGGACTGCTTGAATTTGCACGTGCAATGCCTTAATTGGCTAATTTCAATGTTAATTAACTTGGAAACGGCGCAAGATAATTTTTCTTAGCAATTATTTCTCAGGACAATCTACCCTGTAACATCGTTACAAACTTTTCAGACTGTTTCTGACCCCCCTGTATACAGGGTGGTGCATTGATAGTGACCGGGCCAAATACCTCACGAAATAAGCCTCAAACGAAAAAACTAGAAAGAACAAAACTTGTCTAGCTTGAAGGGGGAAACCAGACGGCGCTATGGTTGGCCCTCTAGATGGCGCTGCCACAGGTCAAACGGATATCAACTGCATTTTTTGGAGCTCCTACATTAGTCATTAATAGGTTCTTGATCAAATGGTCAAAATTAATTACGTGTTGATGATGGATTAAGGGAGAGAGGAATAAAAGATTATTTGTTAATCGGTTTTTGTCGTTTAATAGACAAAACGCATTGCTAGTTCCGTGTGAATTTTTTCCTTCCGCTGTTTGTGCACAGCTTAGTATCCAGCCTTAATGGTTCAAAATGGATCAAATGGCTCTGAGCACTATGCGACTTAACTTCTGAGGTCATCAGTCGCCTAGAACTTAGAACTAATTAAACCTAACTAACCTAAGGACATCACACACATCCATGCCCAAGGCAGGATTCGAACCTGCGACGTAGCGGTCGCGCGGTTCCAGACTGTAGCGCCCAGAACCGTACGGCCACTCCGGCCGGCTCCAGCGTTGATGTGACGATATGAAGTTCTTCATATGTGTTGTTAGATACCTGAGCACTTTTGTCAGATTCAGATGATTACTTGCGATTCCCGCAATCTACGCTTAAAAACGGAACCTTGTGACGTCGAAATCGTATGAAATTTAAGTGAAAAGCATACAACTTTTATGATGCAGGAATTAGAAATAATTACTATCCGGTGTCAAAGTATTGGCAGCTGATGTCCTCCACCTCGTCCACCACTGTGTGAGCTACGAGATTATCTTCCTTACGATTGTGGATGAAGACGAAAACCACATTGTCGCTAGCAGCCAAATCCTCCTGACAAATATCCAGGTGTTTCTTGTAAGCGATGCTGCCTCCAGCGGGGGGCCCAGCAGACGCTAGGGAGAAGGCGGCCGGCGCTCCAGCGGCTGGAGACGGTGTGCTGTGACCTGGAGCTGGCCCGTGGCCAGGAGGCACCTGCGACCGAGTCGCCAGTTTTTACCAGCGCCTGCGCCAGGCGCAGAGGCGCTGCGCTGCGCACGTGGTCTGTTGTGTCTCGCGGCCCCTGGACCGCTGCCAGCGGCGCCCGCCTCTGCCGGTGCCGGCGCCAGCTGCTTAGCGACCGACGCTCCCGCAGACCGCCACGCTATCGCATCCCTCGCCGTATCCGTCTAGTTGTACGGCGGCAGGCTAAGCTATTGCTCGCTTGACTACTGATTACTGGTGCTACTTGCCCCAGCTGAAGCGCGATAGAGTGACTGCGCTCGGCCTTGAGGGTATCTAGTTCGAATCCCCGATAGTGCAAAAAAACTTATCATCGGTACAGTTTCTAGAATGAGATTTTCACTCTGCAGTGGAGTGTGCGCTGATATGAAACTTCCTGGCAGATTAAAACTGTGTGCCGGACCGAGACTCGGGACCTTTGCCTTTCGCGGGCAAGTGCTCTACCAACTGAGCCACCCAAGCGCGACTCGCGCCCCGTCCTCACAGCTTTACTTCTGCCAGTATCTCGTCTCCTACCTTCCAAACTTTATAGAAGCTCCCCTGCGAACCTTGCAGAACTAGCACTCCTGAAAGAAAGGATATTGCGGAGACATGGCTTAGCCACAGCCTGGGGGATGTTTCCAGAATGAGATTTCCACTCTGAAACGGAGACACAGCTTAGCCATAGCCTAGGCCATGGGTGTGTGTGATGTCCTTAGGCGAGTTAGGTTTAAGCAGTTCTAAGTTCTAGGGGACTGATGACCACAGCAGTCCCATAGTGCTCAGAGCCATTTGAACCATTTTTTTGAACTGTAAGTCTATTCACAGTGTTTCATGGGTTGAGGACATGTGAGTTATTGATGATTACTAGCTCTCTGGATGGGAGGTCAAATAGTGCAGACCATGTGGTATTATTCGGGCACACTGGGCTATGGGCAGCATTGATCTTCATCCTCTCCCGGCTTTTCACTTACACAAATATTTCTAACTAAACTATGAAATATGAACGGTAACAGGAAAGGTAAGAAGGGCGTAAAATGTCTGAAATATGGTGCTTCTACAGAAGGAGACTAAAATTTACGTGACTAGATCACGTAACTAATAAAAAGGTAGTGAACAGAATTGAGGAAAAATAAATTTATGGCATACTTTGACTGAAAGAAGAAAGAGGTTTGCAGGACGCTTCGTGAGACAAGCAATCGCGATTTTGGTAATGGTGGAAAGTGTGCGTTTTTCTGAGTGAGGTACGGAGGGGATGATATAAATTGTAGAGAGAGATCAATGTTTTACTACATGAAGCAGTTTTAAATGGAGGTGCGTTCCAATATTTATGGAGAAGTGAGGGAACTTGCGGAGGATAGATTTGCTTGGATAGCTGCATCAAACGCCTTTTCAGGTTGAAGATAACGACGGCGGTGACGGCGGCGACGACAACGAACACAACGAGATGACGCAGTGGAAACAAACATAGCCGAATTAGTACACAGGAGTTTGCATTTCCCCCTGTCCTCGCCCAGGTAGGTTTTCGTTAGTTTCCATAAATCATTCGAGGTGAAAACGGAGATGATCGATCAAAACTGTGTGCCAAACCGCGACTCGAACGTAGAACAATGACTTTCGCGGACAAAGCTCTTACCGACTGTCGACCCACTCTCAAAGCTTTACTTCCTCAGTAGCTCACTCCTACCTTCCAAACTTCACTGAAGTTCTCCTGCATATCTCGCTAGTCTAGCATTCCTGGAACAGTCTAAATTACTCCAGCGAAAGCTGGAGCTACTTCTTCAGCAACAATCGCATTCTGCAACATCTTGTCTTGTAACTTATCACTCTTTATCTTACTGTCACGAAGTAATAAATTATAAATAAATGAAGCCAAGTTCTTTATTTTTGTGTACCAGGTAGTCACGGATGTTTCCGAATCTATAACCGTAATGCGCAGCGCGCTAGCTTATGAGACAGCGAGGTGAGCCAGACCAAGATCGAATGTGTGCGGAGGGTTAACGGTCATGGCTGGTGCAGTGCCAGAACGAGTTGGACTTTTAGGCCATTTCCCGCCATCGTTTGGCCGCAGTCAAGACCGGTCCCCGGTTTCCGCCTCAGAAAATACCATACACAAAAAGTTAGAGCTAAGTTTATAGATTTCACTAGCAGTTAGTGCAGATGACTTCTCCCTCTCATGTGACCGGTGGTACAGGAAGGGCATCCGGCCACAAAGTTAAATAAAAATGCCAAATCTTGGATACAGCCCAGTCCGTCCTAGACGGGATGAACGCTAACAAATGAAGTCACAGAGTCTTCCGACGTGGGGAAGACCAGCAGTTCCAAAAAGCGCACAGTGTGCGACACCGGAAACAGTAGGCTTGTAACGTGAGCTCTCTCCAGCCGCTTCTCGCACACCATTTGTTTGCAAACAGTGGAAGAGGTGCGCCACAGACACGTGCCGGCTCGTACTTCCTGTCTGAACTCGAAGCGGTTCGACACCAGTGGGCAAATGATGCGACGAGGAAGAAGTTGGACGCGCGGTTAATAACGATGTGGCGTGGCGGATCTGGCCGGCTGTTTACGGAGCGTGCGACCGCGCTGCGCTCCTTGATATTCGCGGCGGGTTCGGCGACGGGCAGGAAAGCGCGCTGGAAGGGCTCCAACGTCCGCGTGTGGCGCCACGGCCGTAGCTCACGTCGCCCGCTCTCAGAGATGCGCGGACGGGCGGCTCGCGCATGCCAAACGACCGGACCGTACACATCCGACAGTATTTTCATTTACATATTGATACATGCAAGCGCCATTCTCTAGATTCTAAAAGGGACCGTACTACTCACCAATCAGTAGCTACTTTGCACAGTACTACTGTGCTTCCTATTTTATTCACATTTACTTACGTGCAATACAGGGTGTCAAGCAGTGGATTCCATATTTTGGGAGGTGGTAGTATGCACCAAAACAAGACGAATATATGCAATAAATATGGGCTCCAAAATTCATGCATTAAAAGGTGTGAACACTTGCTCAGGGGAAAAGTTGTTTTTTGAAGTGCCGAACTCTTTAACTGCTAGAGACATATGTCCGTGCAAAACCGTTGCGCCTCCAGTGCTAACGGCTTAAATGGGTTACAGGAGAGCCAACGATATGTCTGTCCTCTCGGGCGCTATTCACGTGGGGCTGTTGAGGTACTGCACGGCGCTGAGAATGGCTCACCTAAACTCTGAACAGCAGTACCGCGGAACGATAAACCGCAGTCCCAACTTACGTCTACTTCACTTAAGCGACTGGCAGAGGGTTCATCTTACCACTTTCAGACTATCTCTATACTTCCGCTCTCTAACAGCGGGCGGAAAAAAAGAACACTTAAATCTTTTAGTGTGAGCTCTGATTTCTCTAATTTTGTTACAATGAGTATTTCTCCCCGTGTAGGTAGATGTCAACAAAATATTTTCGCATTCTGAGGAGAACGTTGGAGATTGAAATTTCGTAAAAGGTGTCGCCGGAACGAAAAAGCCTTGTTTTGATGATTGCTACCCCAACTTCCGTGTCATATCCGTGACAATCTCTCCCTTATTTCGCAATAATACACATCGAGAAACCCATCCTTGAGCTTTTTGGATGTTCTCTGTCAATCTTTTCTGGTAAGGATCCCATACAGTACAACAGTAACCCCGCAATGGATGGACAAGCGTAATGTACGCAGTCTCTTTAGTAGATCTGTTGCATCTTCTACGTGTTCTGCCAATAAAATTCAATTTTTAATTTGATTTCCTCACAACATTATCTATGTGGCTGTTCCAATTTAAGTTGTTTATAACTGTAATTCCAAGGTATTTAGTTGAAATGACAGCCTTCTAGGGTAACCGAAATTAAGCGGTCCCTTTTAGTACCATGTGGATGACCCCACAAGTTACCTTATTGAGAGACAGTTGCCACTTCTCGCACCATACACATATCTTGTATAATTCATTTTGCGATAGTTTTTGATCATCTGATGACTTTAATGGACGGTAAATGACAATATCAGCTGCAAACAATATTCGAACAACTGAGACGATACTCCAAAGGCAAGTGATTAGAAGCCCTTTATGATGAACGATACCAAAAGCATTCTGTAAATCTTTAAATGTGGAATCGATCTGAGATCCGCTATTGGTAGCTCTCATTACTTCTAGAGAATAAAGAGCTAGTTGTGTTTCACAAGAACGATGTTTTCTGAATCCTAGCTTACCTTGTGTCAACAGATTGTCCTGCTCGAGGTAGTTCATAGGCTGCGGTCCTCCTTCTGTCGTATTCCGACATGTACACATTTCTCCTTTTTGCAAGAGGCATATAAGGATTTTCTCAAGGATAACCAACATTCAGATGCGACCTCTGAATGAGAAACGTGCTGAGTAGTCTTTCCTTATATGGAGAACGTAGACAGAGTAACTCCTACTTAGTTTTTGCGGTCGCCAGAATTTCCAGTTATTTGCTTGGCGAATCATGTAATGTATTTTTTCCCAGTTTTACGTTTGTTCCATGCCGTCTTCATGCTGTTGAAATTTTAACCCTATAAATGACACTGGTAAATATAGATACCACCTGTCTTTAATGGCGGAGGTTGTGTGTGTTTATCCTTAGGATAATTTAGGTTAAGTGGTGTGTAAGCTTAGAGACTGATACCTTAGTACTTAAGTCCTATAAGGTTTCACACACATATTATTACATGTCTTTAATGGTGCTTATTTCTTTATTTACTGCAAACAGTCAATTGTGTTGGTGTTAATATTTTCACCGTAATTTCTCTGATGAGTATGAATACAATTTTCACGTTTCTGAGTCGGTAACCTTGAGATATAGGCGAACAAATGGTGTGACTATTTACTGGTGGTCTTTGGGGCACTCATCTTCAGAAATGGTTTTGTTTTCACCTAGCTTTTGTCATCTGTGGATTTCCCTTCTGCCATCTTCCGATATAAACAACGGCTAATTAAAATCACAGTCACATTTCGTGCATTATAAATCATAAAATCGATAAGGGAATCGTTTGTAAGCATATTTACAGCTACTTTTCTTCCTTGCGATACATGTAGGGAAATAGATTGATCTGTTCCTAGTTACATTCAGTTTTACTGATTATGTACTGTGTAATTCATCTCCTAATGAACAATTAATATTGCAGGTAATATTGTTTCACAAATTAACTCTAAACTGTTAGCCGCTGAGACAATACAGGTTACTTCTGCCGACAGTGCGCTTGCAGGGTGATTACTGAAAATGTGCAACATGACGAAAACAGATTAAAACTGTGTGCTGGATCGGGATTCGAAGGTGGGACCCTTGCCTTTGGCGGGCATGTGATCTACCAACTGAGCTACCAATGCATGACTCACGTCATGCCCTCATAGCTTTACTTCCGGCAGTACTCATCTCCTACCTTACAAAGGTAAAGGTCCGGGGTCGAGTCCCGGTTCGGCACACAGTTTTAATCTGCCAGGAAGCTTCATATTAGCGCACACTCCATTTTGGTGGGGAAAACAGTTTATGATCGCACTTGAATGTTATTTACTCACTTTTGGTCGGTTTTAATATTTGGAGGGATCACTTTGACATTCGTAAATATTTCCTTTAGATTTATAAGAATGACATGATGAAGGTAGCATAGCTCAACGGCAGGTAAAGTTTTGTCTGATCATGTAATGAACTGCTGGGAAGAGGCTGCGGAAGAGAACGCAGGTGGTTCAGACTCTGGAGAAGTCTCCGTTTGCAGTAAATATAGGTACTACTACCACACTTTCAAACCCTACTGCAGTAGTTGATGTTAGTCTGGGTAACACAGTGCCAAGTGGACCAGTGCGTGAAACATCTAATGCAGATGCAACTGATACGGTGGACTGCTTGTATGTCCATGGAGAAGCGTTTCGTGAAAGTCGTGAAACTGACTGTGGTACTGAGGTGACTGCAGTTACGGATTTATACATTTTAGAATTAAAGATGGGTGTAGTCTAAAGCGGGGTGGCCGCGCGATCTGAGACGTCTTGTCACGGTCCGCGCGGCTCTCAGCTTCGGAGGTACGAGTCCTCCCTCGCGCATGGGTGTGTGTGTCGTCCTTAGCGTAAGTTAAAGTTAGATTAAATAGTGTGTAAGCTTAGGGACTGTTGCCCTCAGCATTTGGGTCCCATAAGACCTTACCACAAATTACGTAAATTTCTAAACCTGGCCGTGAACACCAGCGCTTTGAAAAATATCTTCCTCCTGAGGGCATCTGTTTACTAACACAAGTTGAGACTGCTAAATTCCTGCTCAGATTTTTCAGTTATCTTCAAGCACAGATTCTTTGCTCTTGATTCATTGGTACGAATATTTGCCACCACATAACCCATGGTAGGCGTAGAAATACGTGATAAATTGAGCAGCTTTATTGATTACTCTTTCCAAAGAGTACGTGCTGACGTGTATTTCAATGTTATGCTCAATAAAACATTTCTTCGCTTAAAGGGGGTAGGACGTCAAACGGGCCTACTTGGAGCAGGAGAGGCAACACAGGACATTTTAATTTCCACTGTCAATACTTTTACAAATAAATTCATAAAACTTTGTCAACATCACCAGGAAGGATTCGGAAGTCACACTCATAGCAGTGGAAGTTCGATAACATAACGAAGTAATTTTTTTTACATGTGAAATTTCATCTTTTTTTCACTTACTAATGGCAGCATTTGTTGCTATAGGTACACTTTACTTCATAAGTAAGAGGGAGGGTTCAATGAATTTTGCACAGCATACAAACCATACTTAAAAGGTGTATGAAACTCTAGAATTTTCCAAATCTATTAAAAACTGTGGTAAAAATTGAGGTAATTAACTACAAAATTTGTGTTTTTTCTACACATGTAGTTTAAAATACAACAGATCATTCGTTTTTTCATAAATTAAATAAATTTTACAGTTTCATACACCTGTAAGTATGGTAGTATGCTGTGCAAAATCCATCGAAGAAGCTCTCTAACTTATGAAGAAAAGTGTACCTACAGCAACAAATGCAGCCATTAGTAAGTGAAAAAATGATGAGATTTCACATGTAAAAAAAAATTATTTTGTTATGTTTTCGAACTTCCACTGCAATGAGTGTGAATCCTGAAAAATGGTTCAAATGGCTCTGAGCAATATGAGACTTAACATCTGAGGTCATCAGTCCCCTAGAACTTAGAATTACTTAAACCTAACTAACCGAAGGACACCACACATCCATGCCCGAGGCAGGATTCGAACCTGCGAAGGTAGCGGTCGCGCGGTTCCAGGCTGAAGCGCCTAGAACCGCTCGGCCACACCGGCCGGCTGTGAATCCTGATTTCTTCCTGGTGATGCTGAAAAAGTTTTATGAGGTTATTTGTAAAAGTATAGATACTGGAAATTAAAATGTCCTGTGATGCCTCTCCTGCTCCAAGTCGGCCCGTTTGACGTACTACCCCCCCCCCCCCCCCTTAAAGGGGTGTAGATGAAGAAGCGCTGAGAACCAGAAGGTACGTACGAGACGGTACGTGTCGTTGCGGCTTGCTGTTTCGGGAAGAGCGACTGTGGGCTAGGTTTGTCGGTGCTCTGCGCAAAGCGCCGCGACACGACGATTAGGGGGCTGGACAAGTCGGACCGCGGGCCGTGATTCAGCCTCGGTGAGGAGCGAGGGGCGCGGCCGAGATGTGAAATGACGGGCGGTGGGGCGGCGGAATGCGAGCTATTCATAAGGACGGCTGGCAGCGCATCAAAGCTGACGGCGCGGCCGGTCGCGTTGTGGTTTTACCAGCCAGCCCCTCGCCCGAGGGACGGGCTTTTATTAAATCGGAGGAAGTGGGCTGAATTGTCTTGCTGCCCCTCCATTCCGGCCGCGCATTGTGCCACCGGGGTAGAGGGGAGGAGACGTATCTCATTCCTGGTTGGCCTTGTCATCTCAGCCTCCACTCCGAAATATTCATACACGGCTGGGGGAGAGAGCCTGGTAGGTAGGCAGCGAGTGGGGGTTCTGCAAGCATGGCCTCTACCGCCATGTTAGACCACGCACCGATGTAAACGCCTTAGGCAATGCAAACGCCAGGAACAGTTTGGCGGCAAGTAGTTTCCGAAATTACAAGGGATAAGTAACTAGATAACTACAGATGTGAACTTGAAGAGGCTTTATACGTTAAATTTTTAACTAAACTGAAGTACTATTTTATTTGAAAATGATTATAAGAGAGCGTGGTAATCCGAATTTCCATGGATCAATGCAACTACTATCTCGCCCCATTCCTCAAAGTCAGAGTTTCTGTGTGTGTGCACTAGACGCTACTGGAATTGTGTTTATCAAGTTTTGAAGCATTCCAGATTTTCTATTGTAGTTCTTCAAATAATACGGTATATAGGAGTTACAGGACTATTGAGTTTGTTGATTACATTGTGAGTTACGAGCAAAAAGCAATGAAAAAATCATTTCGAAATGCCTTTGTTAGGGTAATGTTTCATAACAGGTAAAGGTATTTATCACATTTGGTAACTTATGACCAAACTAACGCTAAGTTTCTGGACTGTGTCTTTTGAATGGAGCACAGTATGGAAGCGTGGCTTACGAGTAAATCTAAACGAAACTAGTGAAACTTATACAGGTGTGAAAAATGAAAAGAATTACATATATATATATGTGACCCTAAGATAGTGAGAAAATTTCAAATAGCTCATTTGAGAAGGATTTAAAAACAAAATGTACGTTAATGCTATGGAATGATAGGAAACCAGGCAAATGTGGCAAAGAAAGCTGTAGACATCACAAGCAGAGGAGACGGTTTGTTGATAAATGAAATAAGGCACGAAACTAGGACTAGCAGATAAAAGTTGTGACTGGTGAGAAATATTGATACATACAACGCTCATTATTAAGAAGGTAAGAAGTTAAAAAATTAAATGGTTGTCACAAGTATACATGGAGGCTCTCATCGTTACATACGCTCATTACAGTTTTTTCAAACACAAGTTCGTTATCTTAATTTATTTCTTACGGAGCTATGGATCTGATCAGGTGACCAGGTAAGGTGGTATATTGTGTGGTATCAAGCAAACATGAATAGGACAAAAGGATTTACATTAGGTGATTATGTATTTTGCAGAGCGAGTCTCATACATTACAGGACAGGGTTAGAGCAGTGGACTTACCTAATAACGTCGAGGCTATCGAAAAACTAGACATCTGTAAGCCAAAAGGAGAAGGCTAATTATCTTCACCATTTCACCCATGTCTCCTCCATACCCTTCCCCTTTGACGCTCCTTTTTACGCTCACACATTACTATTGCGGTACTCACACAAGAACAACGAATAAAATACTAAAAAGCTGTAGAGAACTGTATGAGTTAATAAGAAATGTAAGGATAATAAAGTGACAAGCAAATCATGTAGTGTATTCAGCTCATCGTCCAGTCGCAGGAAGGACGAAAATTAGGATTTAACGTACCAACGATGATAAGATCATTAGAGACCGAGTGGTTCAAATGGTTCACATGGCTCTGAGCACTATAGGACTTAACGTCTGAGGTCATCAGTCCCCTAGAATGTAGAACCACTTAAACCTAACTATCCTAAGGACAACACACACACCCATACTCGAGGCAAGTTTCGAACCTGCGACCGGAGCGGTCGCGTGGTTCCAGACTGAAGCGCCTAGAACCGCCCGGCCACACCGGCCGGCAGACCGATTATTTAATTACGTGAAGGAGTGGAAAGGATATTGGCCGTGTCCGTAAGCGATGTAGAAAAACCACTGAAAGCGCCACTTCTCGGTTCGTCCACTCGATGCGCTAGTGACAATTATATCGGGAAAACGACACTGTTTTCCTGCTCCTTTGGCTGAGTTTGAGTTGTGCAAGTGGCCGTATACTCGGAACACAACTGACTCAAAGCTGTCGCTACACAAAACGCCGCCCCAGCTTCCCAGTCGCGCTCCCCAGTGCCGTGCGGAGACGGCGAGTTGGCAGAGCCGAACAAAGACGCTCGGCGCGATCCGCCCTTTTTACGACGCGGACCGCCCCATATTTCCGATGAGAAGTCCTCGGGCAGGAGAAAGGAGGAAGAGCGCGCCGTCGCCGGCGACACACAACATGTTAATCTGCCGAGAGAGGGCCCGGCCCCGTCCCCGGCACCGACGCCCTTATGAACAGATTTTGGGCGTGGCTGCGCCGGCCAGCAGTTTTATGTGGGCTTTCGGCGAGATGAGGCGCCGGTGGCGGTGGCGGCGCACGCTATACGCCTGACACTTATCGGCTGCCGCTGGGGGGTCGCGATCGCAAATCTCCCAGCCGACCTGTCGTTCGGGGAACAGGGGCTGGGCGCGCCGCGGCGGGCTTCACCACTGTCACCCGGGGACACAGTCCGGCCACTGGCGTGAGCATCCTAAATTACGCTGCCTCACACCTGACTTGCCATATTACTACTGGCTCACCTACTTTTGCTTCTCAATATGCACTACTGGCCAAGAAATGCAGATGATAAACGGTTATTCATTGGACAAATATATTATACTAGAACTGACATGTGATTACATTTTCACGCAATTTGGGTGCATAGATCCTGAGAAACAACCACCTCTGGCCGTAATAACGGCCTTGATACGCCTGGACATTGAGTCAAACAGAGCTTGGATGGCGTGTATTGTTACTGCTGCCCATGCAGCTTCAACACTATATCACAGTTCATCAAGAGTAGTGACTGGCGTATTGTGACGAGCCAGTTGCTCGGCCACCATGGACCAGACGTTTTCAGTTGGTGAGAGATTTGGAGAATATGCTGGCTAGGTTATCAGTCGAACATTTTCTGTACACAGAAAGGCCCCTACAGGACCTGTAAACATGCGGTCGTGCATTATCCTGCTGAAATGTAGGGTTTCGCAGGGATCGAATGAAGGGTAGAGCCACGGGTCGTAACACATCTGAAATGTAACGTCCACTGTTCAAAGTGCTGTCAACGCGAGAAAGAGGTGACCGAGACGTGTAACCAGTGGCACCCCATACCATCTCGCTGGGAGATACGCCAGTATGGCGATGACGAATACACGCTTCCAATGTGCGTTCACCGCGATGTCGCCAAACACGGATGTGACCATCACGGTGCTGTAAACAGAACCTGGATTCATCCGAAAAAATGACGTTTTCCCATTCGTGCACCCAGGTTCGTCGTTGAGTACACCTTCGCAGGCGCTCCTGTCTGTGGTAAGGTAAGGTCTTACGGGACCAAACTGCTGAGGTCATCGGTCCCTAAGCCTACACACTACTTATTCTAACTTAAACTAACTTACGTTATGGACAACACAAACACCCATGCCCGAGGGAGGACTCGAACCTCCGACGGGGGAAGCCGCACTGACCGTGACAAGGCGCCTAGACCGCGCGGCTACCCCGAAAGGCGATGAGATTGGAGGTTGATGTGAAAAAAACATGCTTAGTTTGAAATGCAAAACGTGTGCAGCGAAGAGTCGAACAAATCCGCTGAAAGCCCGATGACAGAAAGTCCAAAAGACAGCGGTAAACACGTCACCGACATGACAGGGCGATAATGGAAATGCCCGTGATAATAAGCTATCGCAGAAGCCTTCTGACGCTAATGTGAGCTTTCACAAAAGCGACTTCGCTGGTGGAGATATAAGTACAGTCAGTGTGACAGAAAGTGAAACCCCTTCTTCGGCTAGACAAAGAAATATTTTGAGTCTATTCTTTTCTTCATTAAATAGGACTGGTTAAAGACCCCCAACAGACTGATATGGGAGTAAGGAGGTCTGAGGATTGCAGTATCAACGATTTCAAGTTACAAGGTCGGACTGGGCTAACAATAGGGCAAACCTTGTTAAAATAACCATCTCAGATGCGGTTTAGGGAAACCATGGACAACATAAATTAGGTTGGGCGGACGTAGATGTAGACGCTGCTTCTCCCAAAACTCTTGGGTTCAGTCGCGGGTAGAGAGGCAGGTCCACTTAAACTGGAATCAAATGTATGTGTAAAAGCCAGCTGGGGCGATGCCCCCTCCCTCCCACCCCCCTCCTCCAACCTTTCCCTTCTAGTGCCGCTGCGAAGAAGAGCCTTACTCGGTCAGAGCAATAGCCCGGTCACGCACTTACTACCCAAAAACGAGTCTAGTTCTTAAAACATTCCGCTCGGTCCACTGACTAGTGTGATTGAGGCCATAGTTGGTTTAAATAAATACTTTTAATACATAGTCGTCAACTGATTTAATTTACTACAATAGCTACATTTATTTTAGCTTATTAGAGTAACATGAACAAATTGTTTCAGTAACAGTAGTGAAGTTTATTTGAAAATCACCCGGAACCTGTTGTCAATACGTTCTCCATCTGCTTTTTTTCCGATACTGAGCGCTCAACGAAAGCACATTTGCCAGCTTGTTTGGGTTCATGGATTAGGTAGCACACTTGTGTGGTAGATGTTGAGGAAGAAAGGAGGGTACACAGACATTTCACGTTTCGTCGACGACGATGTGATTAAAGATGGGGCATAACTCGAGATGGGGAAGAAATTCAGGCTTGTCAGTTTTCAAAGGAACTGTTCCGGCTTTTGATTAATCGTTTAGAAGAAACTAGGGAAGATCTATTTCTGGATGAGAGGGAATTGAACCAACGTATCCCGAATGCGAGCCAAGTGTCACACCACTGCTCCACCTCTCTAAGTGCCTGAGAACACAAAGATCTCACCGATTCCTTCGGTAACATCATTCTAAGCGTTTTATCTTTCTTTTATCTTCGTTATACTTCCACTTTTATGTTACAGACCCGTTTAAAAATACATTGGAGCTATCACACTAATGTGTGTATACCTTTCATAGAGAAGACGAAAATGGTAGCGCAAATATTTGATCACCGGGATAAAAAATCCTTATTATCTTCGCTGAGTGTCTTTGACGAGAAGTCACACGTCTTACGCAAATTTTGTGCGTAAAATACAAATAACAGTAATTATGACTGTGGATAAGGAGTGATTTTGTATGTTTAATATACAGAAAGCAGAATTTCATAGACAAAAACATGCGAAATTTTCCTGATGTCATATGTAACACAAAATATGAGTATACGCCTTTCATTCTAAGCTGTTTCTGCAATAATATGTGAAACGAATTCATAAATTTGTTTTTTAATTCCACTTAAAAGCTTTTATTTGTCAGGTACTACCTTTTCCATCTAAATGCACCAAATATAATCTATATCAGATAACCATCGCCTGATCCACTGCTTTGTGTCAAAATGTGTTACTATAGTATGCATGCAGTAATGCAAATGTGAAACAAACGCCAGGTCACGTATCCTGTAGCTTGAGATATTGTTATCGCTGTAGGTATAGATATCTTTCTACGAATTGCTATCGTTTGTTTGCTTCAAGTCTACGGCTGCGACCAGACGTGCGTTATATGTACAGAACTAGTCACAAACAGAGCACAGTTGTCTTAAAACACCTTAGCAGACACATTGTGGATTAAGAAGCAAAGGAATTACACACATTAGCTGCTAGTGGGCACTGATTTAAATTAGTGGAGAACGCTGAAAATATGTGCCGGACCGGAATTCGAACACAGGGCTCTTACTTACTAGGCAGAGGGTCATAGGAACTGCACGGACTACCCTAGCATGTCTCCCGGCATACTCAAATTCTCAACTCATCCTTACACAACTAATGTAGTGTCAGTTGCTCATTGTTCTCATTACTAGCGGCATTTCGTCGATTCCCGTAAGATTTCGATCCGGGCGTGCATCCGCACTGAAGAGATAGATAATCGGCCGTTCAAATGATTCAAATGGCTCTGAGCACTATGGGACTTACATCTGAGGTCGTCAGTCCCCAAGAACTTAGAACTACTTAAACCTAACTAACCTAAGGACATAAAACACATCCATGCCCGAGGCAGGATTCGAAGTAGCAGTCGCGCGGTTCCGGACTGGAGCGCCTAGAACCGCTCGGCCACCGCGGCCGGCATATCGGTCGTCCTCTCGTAAATTATATATGTGTGGTGCCTGTCTTTTCGAATATGTCCACGAAAAAATTTTCGACTTTCTCCATTGATTTAAATCAATCGCAGCCAATGTCTGCACTTCCAAAACTCACAATTGCTGTTGGATAAAAATGGTGTCTGTGTTATTCTGAATTTGGTCTGTGACACTGAAACGTGATGTGTCGGAAGCTTTCGTATTCAGTTCTGTGGTTGCATATGTCTAAGGATAGATAATTTTCCTTAAATTATTGTATTTTGTGTTTCTACGAATTAGCAGCTTTAGCCTTTTGCAAGTATAACTGCAGGTTCAGACAAGCAATTTCCCATTATCTTTCATCTGGGAAATATTATTTCTTTCTAGGTAGTAGACATACATTCGCTCATTCATCCCATTCTTGTTAAATAAGTATCTCTGAACACAATCTGAAGTAATTAGGTGTAAAAAAAAGACCTAAGTAGAAGTATATTGCCGAGTGAAACCCTCACTTCGTGTTTGTATGAACAACAATAGTTGTAACTTAAACCAGGAAAGTGGAAGTTTAGGCTTTAATAACTCAGCGACGGAAGTGTTTTCTGGAGATACTAAGACGCGTATTCGTCTGCTATAATAGAGGCTTGCGTTTAATGTAAATACAAAAAATAATTTTTTGTCTTTCATGTTTAGGCTTCTCTTTTCTGACAGGGGAAAATGAGACGGTGGAACCTTCGTTTCGTCAAAGCACGCTGGACCTCAGAGAACAATAGCGCGATTCAGAAACGCTCCCAAGCCGAGCGGCATTAAGAAGGCGACTGGTAATGGGTTATATGCGATCCCGGAATAATGGCAAGCTGGCAGCGACTGCCTTCTTTGCTGTGCACCCGCTCTCGCAAGGCTGTTCGGAAAGAAGCGAGCAAAAACAAAGGGAAAGTCGTGCGGATTCCTGAAGGTCATAATATCATAATGGGTGAGTCGCACCTGCCCGTGGACAATGCACAAAGGCTGGTTGGACGAGCGGGTGACGGGGACGGGGAATATGCATTCTCAGCGCGGAAAAACGCCGCCGAAGGCCGCCGCTCGCCGTTTCCGCCGGTCGGAGGCTGTCCTACCGCGACCAGCTGCTCCAGCAGGTGCCACGCGGGGACACGAGGAGATACCGCGAAGCAGGACCTCGCAGCAGTTTCCGGAACAGCATTGCATTCACGAGCAAACGGATCTGATTGCAAACACCGATCTGATCTATATCGTATGATGCCGACCATACATCCATGTGCCCAAATCCACCATCAATCACCTTTACAGGATAGCAATGACCAGCGTCTCTCCTGTATGTTCTTAATGTTATCTGTTCTGACACTGCAAATAAATCGTGTTCACCTCGACCATTTCTGAGAAACAGCGAGACGAGAACGGACATGATTGCAAACCTCGATCTGATCTACTTTGCCTAGTCAGATTAATGTGACCACCTGTCAAAAGCCTGAATAACCATATTTGGGAGCACGGAATACTGGGAGCCGTGCAGGAAGCGAGTCACTGAGGTTCTGGAATGTACCGACAGGGAAGTCGAGCCATGTTCAAAAATGTTCAAATGTATGTGAAATCTTATGGGACTTAAATGCTAAGGTCATCAGTCCCTAAGCTTACACACTATTTAACCTAAATTATCCTAAGGACAAACACTCACACCCATGCCCGAGGGAGGACTCGAACCTCCTCTGGGACCAGCCGCACAGTCGATGACTGCAGCGCCCCAGACCGCTCGGATAATCCCGCGCGGAAGTCGAGCCATGCCGACTCCAGTCCCGTGGCCAGTTGTGCTAGGTTTCTGGGATCAGGATCCACGTCGCGAACAATCCTACCAAGGTATTCCCACAGATTCTCCATTGGGTTCTGATCAGGTGAGTTTGGTTGCAAGGGAATCACGCACGTACACTGTGCCACGTTCCATTGTCCTTCTGGTAAACGCCACTGTGCAGGGAAAAACACACTTCATTGTAGGGGTGACATGGTCGCCAAGGATAAATCGATACTTGTGTTGATCCATTGTGCCTCCTAGAATGACGAGATCGCACGGGAAATGCCAGGAAAACATTCCACAGACTATAACGCTGCCCCCTCCGCTTGCTGTCAGACATTTCATGTCGTAGACTCCAATGACCACCTGTCTGATGGAGCAAGCAACGAGATTCATCTGAAAAGGCCACCTGTTGCCACTCAGTTGACGTTAAATTGCGGTACTAGCGAGACTGCATAGTCCACGATCAGCAGTCGGCATGGGCGCTTGAACCAGGTTCGTGCTGCGAAGGCCCCTACTCAGCGACGTTCGCTGAACGGTCGCTAAGGAAACACTCTTGGAAGGTTCTCAGTTCATCTGGGTGGTAGCTGCTTAACAGTTGCACTTTGTAAGTCCGTATACATTTTCTCAGCTGTCACGCGGTACCTCACAGTTGCCTCGTCGCCGGTTTTGTATAGCACCGTTTTCTCTTTCTCTGTACATTTTAACCGTGGCGGAACGCAATCATTAGACAGACTTAACTTCTTCCTTCGGCCAGAAATCCAATAAACATGCTCTATTGGACGCCAGATAAATCGCTCCGTTTCCGCATTACAACAACGACTGCTCTGCTTTCCGCGTCCCCCGATACTGCTAGTGCTGCCACTTCCCGTCTGTGTGTGGTTGTTGCACGTTGACCCCAACATAGGCGATGGTCGCATTAATGTGACGGGACAGTGTATATCGTGTGCGGAAGGCCACTCACCGATAGCTAGTAATTACAGGAGGACACGAATTGCCTTCATAGTGTAGTGGTGCGCTGCTCTGTATGGCTGGCCGGAGTGGCCGAGCGGTTCTAGGCGCTACAGTCTGGAACCGCGCGACCGCTACGATCACAGGTTCAAATCCTGCCTCGTGCATGGATATGTGTGATGTTCTTAGGTTAGTTAGATTTAATTAGTTCCAAGTTCTAGGGTACTGATGACCTCAGATGTTAAGTCCCATAGAGCTCAGAGCCATTTGAACCATTTGCTCTCTATGTTCTAGATGATGTTTTCTATTCGAACAGTGTAAAGAAATTCGAAACTGACTAGATTATTATAGTACGAACTCCTCGTCAACCATACTGGTCGTACCTTGCGGCAATATGAGATGAAAACTATAGTATGGCATTTTCTAGTAACGCCGTATGTCGAATTACGTGAATATCGGATACACAAAACTGTTTGAATAGACTGATCGGATTTCAGTTCTACTCATGAAAGCTTAAGCAGCTGGAATGATGTTAGATATGAAGCAACTGCAGTCGTGTGGCGTTTTGGGTAGGGGGACTCCGAGTAATAGTGCAAGCAATTCTCTGACCTGTTTGTATAGCTTAACGTGCTAGTTTGCAGTACAAGGAGGCCAGGCAGACCCGGATCGATTCAGCACGGTGGATTAACAACCGCTGGTATACAGGCAAGCCTGAGTGTTGTTTCTAGGCAAATCCAACGCTCATTTAAGCGACTGCTGGGTTGGTCCCCAATCTCTGTCTCACAATATACAATACTCGAACAATTAAAAATACGATCCACGAGAAACATAGTTTAAGCGATTCACAGACAGGCGGCGCACACGTTTTTCATCCTCCCTCCCTTAGGTTCACTGCGGAGATTAAAAAGTTGAAATACATATATTAAAAAAAAAACTGCAAAAGCCTGAAAACAGCGAACAGATTACGACCGGATGAAAATTAGAGAGATAGAGGGACGGAGGGAGGAGGTAGGGAGAGAGATAGAGAGAGAGAGGGAAGGGAGGGAGGAAAAAAGAAGGAGAGAGGGAGGGAGAGCGAGCGAGCGAGCGAGCGAGAGAGAGAGAGAGAGAGAGAGAGAGAGAGAGAGACGGAGCACATTTTCTGAAATAATTAAGAGCTGAATCACAGGCGCATTATGGAGAGACTGAAGAACCACTCTCTCAAAGAACTGGAACATTTTCTCTGGGAGTAAGTATGTAAGATCCTCAATAGAATGACATTTCTCTCTTGGTGCAGATGTCACTTTATTTAAGTACCCTTTAAAAATGTTTTATTTTCACATACAGTTTCTACAAGAAACCGTCAAGAGAAAATATATGTGATTGTAAAGCAGAAACAAAGCTCCGCATTCTGGCCCTGATGCTACAGTCGGGCCCGCGTGACAGCCATGTCATCCTCTGTGAAGGCGTCATCGGATGAGGAAGGGGAGGGCAAGAGCTCAGTACTTCGCCCTCTCGGCCGTTCTCGGCTTTCTTGACCTTGGAACCGCTATTTCTCAATGAAGTAGCTCCTCAATTGGCCTCACGAGGTTGAGTGTACCCTGTACCACTGCTCCCGCAAAGGATAAACCCTGGCAGTGCCGAGAATCGAACCTAGCTCCTTCGCGTAGCGGCCAGACATGCTGGCCACTGAACTACGGCGGCTGCCATACACGCTGTTCCGCATAAAAGAACAGCTTTCTAGAGAAGTATCTACGAGAGGCGATCCGTAAGTTACGCAATACATTTTTTTTCTGAAAGCAGATTGGTTTTGGGCAAAGGCCTTGCCGCAGTGGATACACCGGTTACCGTCAGATCACCGAAGTTAAGCGTGTGGCCGGCAGTTGGATGGGAGACCATCCAGGCCGCCATGCGCTGTTGCCGTTTTCCGGGGTGCACTCAGCTTCGTGATGGCAATTGATGACTTACGCGACCGAACAATAGCGGCTCCGTTCACAGAAAACCATCATAACGACCGGGAGAGCGGTGTGCTGACCACACGCCCCTCCAATGCGCATCCTCAGTAGAGGATAACGCGGCTGTCGGATGGTCCCGATGAGCCACTTGTGGCCTGAAGACTGAGTGCTTTTGGGTTGGTTTTATTCAGGATTCCAATACACCGTATTATTCCACACTCTTTTGGCTACAAAGTTCTATTTTTCAATATAATCTCCGTTCAATGCGACGACCTTACTCCATGTTAGTTGGAGGGCCTGTATGCCAGAATGGTACAACTCTGCCTCCCGCAGAGCTGATCCTCCATTCCGCCGAACACATGAAAGTCTCCTGTTCGGCGGCGAGGAATCCAGCGGGCACTCATCTTTGAGTACCCCAACTGGTGAACGAGTGTGTCAGCACTACCAACAGACATCCAGTTGAGTAGTGAGGTGTGTGACTGTGAAACGTCGGTCGTCTCGAATGAAAGCGTCCTCACGTTCGTACACTGCAGTAGTAAAAGCTGTGTGCGGCTGGCCAGCAAGGTCGCAGGTTCGAATCCTGCTTCAGGCATGGATGTGTGTGATGTCCTTCGGCTAGTTAGGTTTAAGTAGTTCTAAGTTCTAGGGGACTGATGACCTCAGAAGTTAAGTCCCATAGTGCTCAGAGCCATTTGCACCATTTTCTGGCCAGCAAGCGGGAGATTGGACAGGTTTGCGCGATCTTGTTGCGATGGTCACAGACGCCTCGCTCGACGACTCACCGTGCTTTTGATCAGTGCTATGTTTCTGTAGACATTCTGCAAGCGCATATGAGTATCTACGATGCCGTGCTTTTCCGCCAATAGAACCTCAATGTTAGCTCCTTGCTTGGAACTATCGTAACTCTATGAAACTACAGGGTTTAAAGCGGGAATATCCCATGAGGACTTACAAAAATTCCGTATTTTTTCAGCCGGAACTGGATGAGGATAAAAATGGTTGCGTTGCTTATTGAACGCCCCTCAGCCGACCAGGGTGGCCGAGCGGTTCTAGGCGCTACAGTCTGGAACCGCGCGACCGCTACGGTCGCAGGTTCGAATCCTGCGTGGATGTGTGTGATGTCCTTAGGTTACTTAGGTTTAAGTATTTCTAAGTCTAGGGGACTGATGACCTCTGAAGTTAAGTCCCATAGTGCTCAGAGCCATTTAACCATTTTGATCGCCCCTCTTTAAGATCTCACTGAACAATCATTCAATGTTTTTCATAGTCTTCTAATAGCTACGGAATTATCGCCAACACTGAGACCGCCACCGAGAGAGGTGGCGCAGTGGTTAGCACACTGGACTCGCATTCGGAAGGACGACGGTTCAAACCCGCGTCCGGCCATCCTGATTTAAGTTTTCTGTGATTTCCCTACATCGCTTCAGGCAAGTGCAGGGATGGTTGCTTTGAAAGGGCACGGCCGTTTTCCCTCCGTATCCTTCCCTAACCCGAGCTCGTGCTCCGTCTCTAATGACTTCGTTTTCGACGGGACGTTAAACAAATAGCAGCTCGTCCTCCTCAGCTTACTGGACCGGTCATAGGAAAAGACGCTTTAAAATCACAAAAAATGGTTCAAATTGTTCTGAGAACTATGGGACTTAACATCTGAGGTCATCAGTCCCCTAGAACTTAGAAGTACTTAAATCTGAGGACATCACACTCATCCATTCCCGCGACGGTAGCAGTCGCGCAGTTCCGGACTGAAGCGCCTAGATAGGCTCGGCCCCGCGGCCGGCTACAATCACATGAGAACGCCGGATTTATGTCGCCCCTTCAAGGAAAGCTCCTTGCGAGCAGAACAGAGACGAGTTTTCGACGTGGCAGTCATATTAGTTGACCAGAGAGCTTTGGAGGTACATTTCTGCGCCGTAGAAAGTGCTAATTTCGTTCCCAGTGATGTTCCGACGATTCTGCGGCCACAGAAGGTGCTCCGCAGAAGCCGGAAGAATCGGCGTCAGTGTCGGCCGAGTGTCACGCAGTAACAAGAGTGGCCGCACGCCGGCGGACGGAATGGCCGACCGCGCTACCGTAAATCGCGTTTATCTGGCGGCGCGCCGGCGGCGGTCAGGTGGCGCCGCCGGTGGACGCCGCCTGGCCGGCCGCCGGATGGATGCGCCGCAGGCGTCGTTGGGCGTCGGCGTAACGCGCGCCTCGCGGCCGCTCGTCACGGCGCGCACTCGATAAACGGCGTAAATTCCGCAGATTACGAGCCTCACCCTAATGGCCGCCGCCGCGCCGTGGCCCCCGCCGCGTTATATCAATCTCCGGCGGCGTGGCGGCGAAGAGCTCGCCGCGCCGCGGGGCGAGGCCGCCGCCAACTTGGATGAGATAGTGGGGACCGACCTCGCCGGTCCGCTCCGCTTTTTACTCGCCTCGCCTCGCGGAGCGTACGTCTCCATTTGCCGGACGTGGCTCCACCCACGGCGGCAGATAAATTTTGATAAGCAGTACCGCCATT
Source organism: Schistocerca gregaria (assembly GCF_023897955.1). Classification (NCBI taxonomy): domain Eukaryota; kingdom Metazoa; phylum Arthropoda; class Insecta; order Orthoptera; family Acrididae; genus Schistocerca; species Schistocerca gregaria. The sequence continues at coordinate 217,722,400 of NC_064924.1, forward strand.
GTTGGTAGCCGGCGCTGCACACCGGTGGGCGTCCTCTGACGGATCGAGACTTACTAACACACGGATGGGAAAAAATCGCAGCACCAATATTTAATCAATGGAGAATAATGAAATCTCGGGAATACAAGAATAAATCTGTCTAGGTAACATATCTGAGTGAGATAAGCCATTACAAATGTGAAATGCTGATAACTGGGTTAGCCGCGCGGGATTAGCCGAGCGGTCGAGGGCCCTGCAACATGGACTGTGCAGCTGGTCCCGGCGGAGGTTCGAGTGCTCCCTCGGGCATGGGTGTGTTTGTTTGTCCTTAGGATAATTTAGGTTAAGTAGTGTGTAAGCTTAGGGACTGATGACCTTAGCAGTTAAGTCCCATAAGATTTCACACACATTTGAACATTTGATAACTGGGTTAATGCGAGGATGTTGATGCGATCATGTAAACGCGAATGATTTGGGATATACAGGTGCTGGCAGTCAGTTTGTGGGATGGAGCTGCCTGCCGCTGTGCCCGAGCGGTTCTTCAGTCCGGAACCGCGCGACTGCTACGGTCGCCGATTCGAGTCCTGCTTTGGACATGGATATGTGTGATGTCCTTAGGTTAGTTACGTTTAAGTAGTTCTGAGTCTAGGGAACTGATGACCTCAGATGTTAAGTCCCATAGTGCTTAGAGCCATTTTGGGATGGAGCTCCATGCCTGTCGCACGTGGTCGGTCAATACAGAGACAATTAATGCTGTTTGTGGATGATGTTGGGATTGTCGTCCGATGATGTCCGATATGTGCTTGACTGGAGGCAGATCTGGTGGTCGAGCAGGCCAAGATGTCGGCACTCTGAAGAGCACTGATCGTTCCTGCCATATACTAGAATGATGATCATTCCTCCTGGGACACACTGTAGAGTCCAAGTTAAGCAATGTACTTCGAAGGTAGATCCGAATGGAAAGAGTAGGACACTAGTGTGGGTGGATGCGGGCAAATAAACTTGAGGATAATTAGCGTTAAAATTAATAGTACATAACTAAACGTCATCGATATTTCTAAATTTAAAAAAAAGTAGTAGTAGTGTAAGTAGGCTGTATAGGTTTTTTTTTATTGGTAACGCCACGTAGCGCTCTGTATGAAAATCACTGGTTGTGCTGTGTGCAGTTTGTGGCTGGGTGGCATTGTTGGAATTTGCTATTGTAGTGTTGGGCAGCTGGATGTGTACAGCGCGTAGCGTTGCGCAGTTGGAGGTGAGCCGCCAGCAGTGGTGGATGTGGGGAGTGAGATGGCGGAGTTTTGAGAGCGGATGATCTGGACAGAGACAGTAAATTTGTAATAATGGATATCATGGACTGATATAGATATTATGACTTTTGAACACTATTAAGGTAAATACATTGTTTGTTCTCTATCAAAATCTTTCATTTGCTAACTATGCCTATCAGTAGTTAGTGCCTTCAGTAGTTTGAATCTTTTATTTAGCTGGCAGTATTGGCGCTCGCTGTATTGCAGTAGTTTGAGTAACGAAGATTTTTGTGAGGTAAGTGATTTGTGAAAGATACAGGTTATTGTTAGTCAGGGCCATTCTTTTGTAGAGATTATTAAAAGTCAGATTGCGTTGCGCTAAAAATATTGTGTGTCAGTTTAAGCACAGTCATTTATAATTTTTCTAAGGGGACGTTTCCGTAGTATCAACAGTAGAAACTGGCCTTTAAAGTTAGGCAGCTGCATCCATTGTTATTGTAAAACGTACTTGTAATTAATTTGACCGGAGCTGAGTAGCTATCGTAACGATTTCACGCAGTAAACAGCTAAGAGGCCAGTGTTCTATGTGCAAAATTCTGATCAAATGCAAAAGTCTTCAAAACAACAACATAGTTTTAAAATAATCATTCGGCTCTATTTTTTACTTGCTTTACTTGTCAGTATCTACCTTCTCATCTTGGTACACTGTCTCGTTATCTCATAAGCTAGTGTTTTTCAGTGGAACCAACAGTTTCCACGTTCATCAAACTGTATAATATATTATTTCATTGGAGGATGGATGTAAATCGAGAGGCTAAATCAAACTACTTTTTAGGGAAACCTCTCAGTCATAAATGGAATTACCTTATTCGGTATACGTATCACTAAAGCAAGCAAAAAATGTTCGACAACTTTTTTTAGTACCGCAGCAACTTGGGATGTGGAGCGTCATTCGTACAACGCATAAGATCTCCAAGTTCGCATCTCCTCAACAAACACATGGTTCAGTCACATTACGTATCCACCGAGATCGTTACCGTCCGCCGCTAAACACGATGCCGTGCGATGTTTTGCAGATCCGGAGCACGACGGGTCCAAGATCTCTTACCACCATTAAGTTCATCAACGAACGGCAAGAGAGATACCTATCTAGTCTCACGATCCAAAATATTATACTTTATATCTGAGGCACTATTTATTGCACATTAACTTTACAGCCTTTTCATGACCCTGCAACCATAAAATTTTATCTGCGACACGCAACTCAAACACGAAACAAAAAGACAACAGGAAAAAAAGAAAGACGAAAGAATAAGAGACTTATTACCCTTTTGATGCCTTCTATAACACGCAAACTATGAAGTCCGGTAAAAAAGCAACGAATTTTCGAGCCGGGGCTGTAAATTTCTGGGATGTTTCCTCGGCGAAGGGGCAGCGTTAATTGGCGGAGAGCTCTTCCGGCTGTTTTCGGTGGTGGGAAGAGAGGAGAGGAGGGGGGGATCACAAATGAGCGGGAGGCGGAGAAGATTGTTCAATAAAAGTGAACGTTATTAATTGCACCTGCGTTCACCGTAAAGTTTTATGCGGCGCGCTCCGTCCGATATGACGCGAATCTATGGGCGCGCAGTAAAGAGATACCCGCACAATTAGGCTCGGGACGAGGCTCGCTGCGTCCCCGTATATCAGCCCAGTATCGGACGCCCGAGGCAATAAAACCAGCCCGCAGGCCGGGCCTTGGGCGTTCCCCGGTTCCCACATCCAACTGCCAAGGCAGTCCGCCGCCTTCATCCGTAGACAACACCTGCTCGCGTGTCATTTCCACATCCAGCTCTCACTTCTTTTTCTGTCACTTGCGCAGCCATCACCCCAGTCTCCATCTTACACACTCATGGGATACCTCGTTATATCATGCCCGGCATTGTGCAACAGCTCAACGTGGCGTGGACTCAACAAGTCGTTGGAGGTCTCCTGCAGAAATATGCACGCTCTCTCTATATTCGTTCGTAATTGCGAAAGTGTTTCCGGTGCAGGATTTTGTGCACGAATTGACCTCTCTATTGTGCCCCATAAATATTCGATAGGATGCACATCAGGCTTTCTGGGTGACCAGATAATCCGATCAAATGGTCCAGAATATTCCTCAAATCGGTGACATGGCGCTTTGACATCTGCAAAAATACCATCGTTGCTTTAGAAGGTGAAATCCACAAATGGCCGCATATGGTCTCCAAGCAGCCGAACGTAACCATTTCTAGTCAATGATCGGTTCAGTTGGGCAAAAGGACCCTTTCCACTCCACCTAAACATAGCCCACACCCGTTATGGAGCCACCACCATCTTGGACAATGCCTTGTTGAAAACTTGAATCTATGGCTTCTTGGGGTCTGCACCACATTCGAACTCTACCATCAGCTCTTACCAACTGAAATCGGGGTTCACCTGATCAGGCCACGGTTTTCCAATCGTCTGGAATCCAACCAATATTGTCACAGGCCCAGGAGGGGCGTTGTAGGGGATGCTGCCACAGCCCATTAATGCCACATTTCGCAGCACTGCCCCGACGGATACGTTCGTAGTACGTTCCACATTGATTTCTGCGGTTATTGCACGCAGTGCTCCTTGTCTGTGACCACTGGCACCTGTACGCAAACACCTCTGCTCTCGGTCGTTAAATGAAGGCCGCTGGCCACTCCCTTGTCCGCGGCGTGAGGTAAAACGTGAAATTTGGTATTCTCGGCACGCTCTTCACGCTTTGGATCTCGGAATACTGAATTGCCTAACGATTTCCGAAATGGAATGTCCCCTCCACGCGTCTAGCTCTAACTACCATTGCGCGTTCAAAGTCTGCTAGCTCCCATCGACGTAGTCACGTCGGAAACCTCTTCACAAGAGTCGCCTGAGTACTAATGACAGCTCCGGCAGTGCGCTGCCCTTTTATACCTTGTGTACGCGATACTACCGCCGTCTTTATATACCGCTAACCCATTTGTCACCTCAGTGTATTGCTGGTCAGTCTGGATCCTGTACCAGATAGAGTTGACAGAGGAAATAGAGGACCAAAGAAGAGCAGCACTTTTCGTCACAGGTATGTTTGGTAAGCACAAAAACGTCACTGAGAAGATCATCCAAATCTGGCGCAAACGTTGTAAGAGAGGCGTCGTGACTCACGGTGTGGTTTACAGTTAAAATTCTCAGAGCGTATTTCCCTAAAAGAAAAGATCGTGAAAGTAAAATGAAAGAGATTCGAGATCTCATGGAGGCGTATCAAAATTCGTTCTTCCAGTGAATCATACGCCAATGGAGCAGGAAACAGTAGAAGAGGGAATGGTACACAAAGCAGCCCCTACTACACATTATGAGGGTGATTACAGAATATGGCTCATATAGGTATAGAAATCTGGACGCAACGTTTCCGGTTGTGTAACCCATATTGCTCAAGTGCCCTTCATCAAGGTGGTCTGTTAGTGAGTCAATGCAGCATTCAAATCTTATACAGGGTGATTTTGCCAAATGAGGACAAAGTGCAGAAAACTATCCCTAGAGGATAAGTAATAAAAAGTGGTCAGTTATTGCCGGAATCGCGTCCCAAGGGAGCTACACCCAACTGAATGTGGACCCTGGTAATAGCACCACGGAGGTGGTTTGCCTCCGCTTCGACCGTTTTGTCGCTGGTTCGTCGCAAAGGCCACCATCGTGCTGATATTTCCGTCATCCACCCTATTCAAAGGTGTGAGTGCCTTTACTAGGAGCGGTATCGCCAACCTTCACCCTTCACAACACCCACCTGTAGACTACGGAGAATCCCCTTGGTACAGTGGCAGCAAACGTCAGCACTTGTTGAACCTTAGTGTGTGGGCGGAGATTGTTGGTGACTGCCTCGGGAAACTAGTCATCTTCCACAACACCTCACAGGCGAAGTATATCTGCACTTCCTATAGGTTATGCTGTCTCTCCTGCTGGTGGAAGTGCCTTGGTGTTACGAAGGTAATGTGGCTACCACATGTTGTACTCCGGATCACTGAACTCTTGAGTGTGGAGATAAAACACTAGCACAAACAGAAGGCTCCCACTTTTCTGGTGTGTTTTCATGGATATTTTCAATCATTGTAACGTAAACTGACAACTATGTTATCTCTCTCTCTTCAAGTGGATGTACCCTCCTTGGAAGCATTTTCCACATGCCGCTTGTTCTCTAAGAAATCGTTTTCTTAAAGTTTCTTGCCATTTAGTAAACGTAGTGTCGATCTGGGCGAAGAGGCAGTTTGTCAGGAACATTAGTGATCTCTAATTTGATGGCTGGCAGGGATGGCAAGGCAGAGGCTGACCATCGCTGTTGGTAATAGGTATTAATTTAATTCGTACCGTCTGGTATCGGCGAACGAAGCGCCAACCTGTGACGTAGTGTTTTGCTCCTGCTGTTCCTGATGAAGCTACATGCAACAGTGTCCAAAACGTTGATTATATAAACAACACAGCGACGCACTCACGTACCCGGAAACCTTTTTCTAAAGGTGTCAACGGCAGCGGAAGCCTGTGCACCCACGACCCTCGAAAGTGCTTAAACGTCGGGCACTAAGACTGGGTAATATTGAACTCCAGCGACTGAGATCAGGAAAGATGCGTTATTTTTGCCTCACATTAATCAAAGCTTGTATACTTCGTGTGTCTCAAACGTGCGGATGATGTGCCTGCTAGAAACAATGCCATTAAAATATAACTGAACTTGGTTACGTTTCATTCTGTCCATGGGATACCTCTGTTATATCTGTTTGCTTCTAATCGTTGTTTGTGTTGCTTGCATTGCTGAAGCTCGTTCTTATATTGCCTTGGTATACGTAATACCTGCAACATCACCTCTATTATGTCTGTTTATCTTTACAGAACTGAGACACTGTTTTGAGTGATGCTGTGTTATCAAGCCTAGACGCATAAAAGTAAGCCCAGCTGTCACTTTCGTAGCACTAGCCTTCTCATTAGAGGTAACACTTCAAATCAAATGGCTCTAAGCACTGTGGGACTTAATATCTGAGTTCACCAGCTCCTAGACTGAGAACTACTTAAGCCTAACTAAGTAAGGACATCACACACATCCATGCCCGAGACAGGATTCGAATCTGCGACCGTAGCAGCAGCGTGGATCCAGACTGAAGAGCCTAGAACCGCTTGATCACATCGGCCGGCAGAGGTAACACTGCTCTTTAACGTTGTTCTTTTGCCTGTAAGGAAAGTCCAGTAATTGTTCATGAACTGAGATTACGTTACTAAGAAGTGATGTTTGTTGGAAATATATATGGATGCCTAGTGCGATTTTTAGCTTAGTATTCCGACGTTTTTAAAAGTGATGAAGTGTTTTCTATGTGATTCAAGTCTGAATCACTATAATTATTTGGCATGCCAACCCAGAGGACGAATGTGATGATGCCATACATTGGATTTATAGAACAAGAAAAAGTGTCATTAATATCGTAAAGAGTACATTCGCTAGTACGTTCTAGATGACCATTAAGTTACAGACTACAGGTCAGTTCTTGCTGGTAATTTCATAAAGTAAATTTGTCGCAAGTCCTGGTGTAGAAATAAGTGAGAACAGCTGTGGTGGTGACGTGAATGAGAACGACCGCAAAATCTCAGGCGTGGGCAAAGCTAACGACAAGCTTCAAGTAACTGGCTCGACGTACAGAAACAAATTTGAAAATGCTATGTATCTGTCAATAGCCTGTAATATTGCTGCGGTGTTGCTGAGTAAGTAAAAGAGGAGAGATAATCTGGAAATACGGGGCATTAAACTCCGCGAAAATCTGCATCGATCTACAACCGTTTATCCTGCCAGCAGAGATGCGAACGATTGAAAATAAAGTAAGACGTTCTTCTTAAAGAACTGCACTAGTAAGCTATATATACTTTTCAAGAAAAGTTCCTTTAGGCATAAAACTTCATCCACCTAGGCGACCTATCTTGTCATCAGCAACACGATAGGCTGGTTTTATTCATCGGTCGGAGACAGGAGAGAAAATCGAGAACATATCAAAAACCTATAAAAATAAACTACTTCTCATTTACAGCCAGTTAAGCGCTCTATGACTTGGTGTAGACAGCGTGAGACACCAATCTTCATAAATAATTTCGATCTCGTGTCCCTTATACGGCACCAGAACCAGCGTCATATCGTTGCCTGCTTAGCAGTGACTCGACGCGTAGCGGCCACGCCGCTGCTGATTCATGACTCACGGCGGTGAGGCACCTCTCACTTTGTGTTTATAGGCTTTGATTCCTTTGTTGACACTAATAGCTTTTGCCAAGTCCGCGACTATTCATCTTTGTTTCTAAGGTTCGCACTGCATTGAATGCGAACAGTGCGAATTACAATGTACACAGCTAACCGCCAATCTTAGGTCGATCTCTGTTAAGAATGCCAATCGAGTTGAATTTATTGTATTAGAGACGGAAATAGCATTGATGTCGATAAGGATGATTATCTAAAGCCTTCTGCATGGACATTAATGTTAAAAGAGCTACTAACGACTCGTTCCTGGGATAGACGCTCCCCATCGAGCATTATTCTGTCTATCACTTCACGAATGTGGTTCATGCAATCTGCAGTGTATAAAACCATGATTTACTTGGTGGTTTAATTCCATTAAGAAATTATTTGTGAGACTACTAAAGAATAGAACGAGTGTCCATTTGCCACTGTGATAAGGGCGTGTAGTATATGCTCTCCATCTTTGCGATTCAAGGGTTGTTTTAACGAAAGAAGAACCAATAGTCCAGCAACGAATACATGTACTCACTTGTAGATATTGTGGTTGTATTTCCACTTTTATTGCTGTGAGAACTTTACGAGCAGCTGTGAATGTCCCATCAAAACGAGTGATTAGATTTTTTCGTAGAAAATATATTTCGTAGATTAAGTCGATATTTCCTCATTCTCGACTGCAGAGGGAAGACAATAGTAAATTAAGTCGATATTTCCTCATTCTCGACTGCAGAGGGAAGACAATAGTAAAATGATTATAACTGCGTCCGATACCATGTTGCCTTCACGGTAACTGCTGTATTAATGAGCTATTCGAGCAACACTTGTCTGTTATCATTGCGCGATACATTAACAACGAATCCAGAACTGCTGAAATGAATCACATCAACAAGCATCAGTAAACTATGCAAACTTAAAGCAAGACTTGGGCCACGGAAATTATTGAGGCAGTTAGCGCTCCACACTGATGTGCAAGTGGCATGTGATCACAGAGTTGTGCAAACTGAACCCTTACAAAAAGAAACGCAGTGCGTCGCCTGGAAGATTCAGATAATTTTGCTCGGCGTCATTATTGCAACTGGTATTTGCACTCTGTTTTTGAGATAGTTTTTGAGGTATGACGTGACAAAGACAGTCAGATTGAGCAGACTCCCAGATTGAGCAGTTAAACAAAGATTACACAACCACTGCCATAATTAAAATTAAGAACAGAATTTTGACATGCTTAGAGATTTTAGAGCGATCCATACCGTGAGTGAATTTAAGACTATTTACGAGATATTTTTTGGGAGAGTGAGACTCTGAAGCGAGATTCTACCGTCTCAGGCAGAGAATGCAGTAGCGGCTGTCTGTAGACAGTGCCAATCGCGACAACATAGCAGCATTGGTACTTAAACTTACGATGTCAGCTAATTTAAATCAGACTGCAGTGCAATTCGTAAACAGAGTTCCATTATGAGATAGCTAGCCGGCGATCCCAGGTAGCGGGAGTGCCGAAGTGCCCGCTCCCGCCCCAGCAGCGCCACCGCTAGCACGCGCGAGCCCCCCGATGCGTCGTATCCGGAACGGTCATAACTCTAATAAACGGCCGCTCCGCCACCGCTGCCGCCTTCCATTTCGTAATGAGGGGCATTATGGATTTATGAAATGATAAGGCGCCCCGTTGTGCGGTCGACCAGGTGGGCGGGCCGTATCTCAGCCGGCCGTGTCAGTCGCGCGCCGAGTCGATAAATATCGAAACAGCGGCCGCGGACTCCTGCCCGCCAGCCGGCGCTGCTGAGAGAGTCGCGCGCCGAAAGCCGGGCCTACCTCCCAGATTGCTGGTGCATATTTGAAACGAGTGGATTGCTCAGAAAGATATTTCTCGCTATAGGGTTTCCGGCCTGGGATGGGGGTGAGCCGTTTTGTGCAGGGGAGAGGAACAAAGAGACAGAGAGAGTGAGAGAGAGAGAGAAGCAGCCCACAGGTTTTGCTGGGCTTGCACGAAGATGAGATTTTCTGCGGAACTAGGGCTCGTCGCGAGATGGAGCCACTCCTCCGAATTGTCAGCGGAGGGGAACGCTCGTCTTGCATGGAGAAGTGCCTGGAGACAGCCAGACAATTTCGCATTTACAGTAGCGTTGTTCATATAAATGTCCCAAAAATTTATGGATACAAGTATTGTTACCGAAACATGAACATTTGCTGCCAATATTTTCTTTACTGAGTCGTGGTAATCGGAAGTATTGGTAGTTACTGGTCCTGCGTAATCTCAAATGAAATGATTTCTGACTATTCGGTGTATTCTTAAGGAGATGCTTCTCTTCTGAGCTGCTCCTCACAGTGCAATCGTCCATTACGATCACAATTGCAATGCGTGCCTGTAAGCCGTACGAATCCAAGAATGTACATTTTGGCAGCAAAACTACGAACCGTGTTTGTTCACAATACTTAAAACTATTAGTCATAGAATAATCAAATGGAGACAACTGTAAACATAACTTATTTTTTCTGTAATGTATAATGCTGTGGTGTAAGTTTTCAGTTAACAGAGAAGCCTGTGTACATTCCGATGTACCTTAACAGTTATCTTTGCACTTAGTGTGTACAAACAGCACTAATCAGTATATGTAAGTGACAGATCTGAAACAAATGGTGACTGTGATATCGTCAGAGAGGAAACAGTACATTAGTCATAAATAACTAATATTCCTATTAGACTCGTCCAATAAGTAATGCGAAATATTTTCTCGACGCAAGATAGTATTACTCATAATTTCAACGCAGCACGCTGTTTCCCAATTTCTTGCCTACAGAACCCTATGTTTCATCGTCACCTCCGTTCAGTTCTGTGATTGTGTGCCACCTTAATGTGACATCCGAAATACCGTTATGGTATCAGTTTACTGGTCTGCGTCCCAGCCAAGTTATTGGAGCATCAACACCTTCCCCATCATTGCTGTAATGTCTCCCTCGGTGTCTACCCTCCAGTGGATCAAAGAGATGGAAGGCAGGAGGTGCGAGATCCGGGCTGCAGGGCGGATGAAAGTTTCGTGATTTCCTCTCGGGTGTGCAGACCTGTGTCTGCGTTGCGGTGTCGAGGAGAAGGAGAAGACCGTCCATATCTTTGTGGCCACGAACGGCCTGTAATAGTATCTTCATTTTCCTAACAATCTCGCAATAGTCTCAAGAGGTCATTTCTTGACTATGAGGAAGGACATCGGACAGACTTACGCTTCAGAAACGCAGAACGGTGTAGCCATAAGTTAACCAGCTGAGGGTACTATTTTGAACTACTACTTTGATGGAGGGGTTCTGTGGACTGCCGTTTTGTTTCAGACTCAAACTGGTAAACCTATCTCTCACCGACTGCGCCAATGCCTGACAAGAAATCGTCACCTTTAGCCTCATAAAGAGCAAGCAGTTAGGCAGGGATGTTCCTTCTTTCCTCATTATGCACTTCAGTTAGACGCCAAGGAACACGGCGAGTGCAAAGCTTTGAATACGCTAACAGGTAGTCAGCACTACCAACAGAGGTATCAAATTGAGCACTGAGTAGCTTGCTGTTATTCGTCGACCAACTCGAATAGAAATGTCTGCACTTTGCAACATTGTAAGCGTCACACCCATGCATGGCCGACCTGCGCTTGCAGATGTGTACCATTTCGGTAACTACGTAAAAAATGATTCAAGATGAAGCCATAAAATACTTCGAAATCGATTGCAAATAAAATAAAAAAGAAGTGATGCTGAGTGAAAGGTAAATATGAAAAAAAAAAAACATTTAAATTTGTAATTCACTGAACATCGTATTCGTTATACTATTCTGTTGATTCAGTGGCAATATCTTCACTGGCGAAATTATCTTCTATAAACCACAGGAAATAGTTGTTCTGCTCTTCAGACTGACGGCGGCTTTGGTGCAGTTCTCCACGCTACTCTATCCTGCCCAAGCCTCTTCATCTGCTGCAACCTACATCCATTTGAAACTGCTTATGTTTTTCGATCCTTGGTCTCCCTCTACAATTTCTAACCCCCCACCTCTTTCAAATGATTCAAATGGCTCTGAGCACTATGGGACTTAACTTCTGAGGTCATCAGTCCCTTAGAACTTAAACTACTTAAACCTAACTAACCTAAAGAGTTCACACACATCCATGCCCAAGGCAAAATTTGAACCTGCGACCGTAGCGGTCTCGCGGTTCCAGACTGTAAGTCTGTAGCGCTCAGAACCGCTCTGCCACTCCGGCCGGCTCACCTCTTTCCATTGTCAAACTGACGATTACTTGAAGCCTCAGGGTTTGTGCCATCAACCGATATTTTCTTTTATTCGAGATTTCCTCTAGTCATGCATTCTTCCTGAATTCGGTTCAGTATCTCCTCATCAGTTACTCGATTTACTGATCACATCCGCAGCATTCTTCCGCAGCCCGAAATTTCTCTTCTTGTCTGAACTGTTTATTCTCTACGTTTCATTTCCGTACAAGGCTACACGCCAGACTAACCGCTTCAGAAAAGATTTCCTAGTATTTAAATTTCTAAATAACAAAATTCTATTTTTCATAAATGTTTTTCGTGTTCTAGCTAGTCTGCATGTCATATCCTCTCTACTTCGCCCATCATCAGTTATTTTGCTGCCCATATAGCAAAACTAATTTACTACATTTAATGTCTCATTTTCTACTCCCATTCCCTCCGCATCCCGTGTTCTGATTGGGTTATATTCTTTCACACTTGCTTTATTTTCGTTCATGTTACAACCTCTTTTCTGTTCATCTACATCTACATGATTACTCTGTAATTCACAATTAAGTGCGTGGCAGACGGTTCATCGGACCACCTTCAAGCTATTTCTCTACCGTTCCATTCTCAAATAGCGCGTGGGAAGAACATTTAAATTTTTCCGTGCAGGCTCTTATTTCTGTTATTTTATGAAGATGATCATTCCTTCCCATGTAAGTAGGCACCAACAAAAAATTTCGAACTCTGAGGGAAAAGTTACTGAATGAAATTTCGTAAGAAGATACTACCCGAAAGAAAATAACTTTTTTTGAATGACTGTCAGCCCAGTTTGTGTATCATATCCGTAACACTCTCTCCCCTATTTCGCGATAATACAAAACGAGCTGTGGTTCTTCGGACTTGTTCCATGTCATCCGTCAATCCTGTCATCCCTATGGTAGACCCGTTGCGTTTTGTTTTGCCAATAAATGGCAGTTTTTGATTCGGTTTCTCCCCAGATTGTCTGTATAATACCAAAGCATTTTTTTGAATTTTCAACCTTTACATTTGTGTGTTTTATCCAGTAACCGAAATGTAGCGGATTTCCTTTCGCACTCACGTGGATGACTTCACGGTTTACCCTATTTAAAGACGACTGCCGCTTTTCGCACCATATAGATATCTTGCCTAAATCGTTTTGCAGTTTGTTTTGATCATATGATGACTTTATAAGATGACAAATGACGTGCCCGAGGCAGGATTCGAAGGATTCGAACCTGCGACCGTAGCAGTCGCGCGGTTCCGCACTGAAGCGCCCCTAGAACCGCTCGGCCACCGCGGCCGCAGGTAGGTATGCACTTAGGATCAATTTCACCCTGTACATAAGAGCTACCATCGCCTCTAGCATGATTACACAGCCAGCAGGTATTCTGAAAATACGGTTGGAGGATGTCGATTGCGAATTGTAGCAGCCGTTTCCCGGAAGCAGCGAGTAGGCAATGATTTCGAGTGTTTTCCGGCTGCTCCGTCTCGCTGCGACGGGCTCGTTCCGAGTCCTGGCCGGCGCCAGGTAGAACGCGCGAAAATGGCATTCCCGTCAAAACGGGCCGTGGGAACGGCCGCGCCACCGGCGCCAGTATTTGCCAATGCGCTTTCGAAACGCGGCCGCATATCGTAACGGCGCGGCGCGCTGGAAAGCCCGGCTCCCGTGATGCCGCGACGGCCGGCGCATACCCATCGCGATCCCGTGGTGGGGGCCGCGATAAAACGGCCATCAGTTCTGCCGCCTGCGGCGATTGGCACCGCTCCTGGGGCAGGCGCTGGACGCAGCTCGGCCGGCCGGAGGCGTCACTTTTTGACACCAGATATTTTACCCCGCTCAGACTTTCTCTAACGGGGTACACACAAAAAGTACAGCGATGGAACCCTGTCCCTCTCACCTGGAACGAAACGCGGAACGTTTTCATTGAAATACTCGATGCACTACATACCACGGGATTTCTTTTCCATCCGTTTTCGCCGAAACTCTGTTTGACGATTTCCACCAGGGCTGTGCCGGTAGTTCAAGCCGTGTGTACCTGCTACTGTCACCATTTCCAGTAAATATGTTACCTGGCCTAACATTTTTGCTATCTAAAGATCGCTCTTCTTTGGGCAAAAGCATGGAAAAAAAAAGAAATCGAAATACTATGACTCTTTTACAGCGAACAGTATCATCTTTGGCCGGCCGGGGTGGCCGGCCGGGGTGGCCGAGCGGTTCTAGGCGCTACAGTCTGGAACCGCGCGACCGCTGCGGTCGTAGGTTCAAATCCTGCCTCGGGCGTGGATGTGTGTGATGTCTTTAGGTTAGTTAGGTTTAAATAGTTCTAAGTTCTAAGGGACTGATGAAATGGTTCAAATGGCTCTGAGCACTTTGCGGCTTAACTTCTGAGGTCATCAGTCGCCTAGAACTTAGAACCAATTAAACATAACTAACCTAAGGACATCACACACATCCATGCCCGAGGCAGGATTCGAACCAGTGACCGTAGCGGTCGCTCGGGTCCAGACTGTAGCGCCTAGAACCGCATGGCCACTCCGGCCGGCGGGACTGATGACCTTAGAAGTTAAGTCCCATTGTGCTCAGAGCCATTTGAACCATTTTTTGAACTAAGAACTTTGACCAAAGGGTGTGAGCCTGTTTTCAATACAACCAGGAAGAATTTTTTAGTCTTGATGGTAATATAAATAACCTTCAGATGAGAGGATATGTGTGTTTCCAGTTAAACTGAGGAATCTGTACTAGTACCATTCTGCCGAAAGAAGAGTGAATTATGGTAAGCCTCTAAGGCTACGCCGTTAGCTAATTTCTCACACAATGACCCGAGCTCGATTCCCGATACCGCCGAGAATTGGTGGTGTCTGGGGGCAGGAACTACGTCCTTTCAGCCTAGTGAATACAACTCCGAAGCTATGCAAATGATAAGTTACTGTTTCTGTTCAAAACTCTGTATATTGCACTCTATGCGTCTGCTTTTTTAGAGATCTTTTAAAATTATGGGGACTCTGCTAATTGTTACAGTTAATACTAAATGAATCATGTGTTGCCAGTTTGATGGCTCAGTAACAGCGCAACAGAATTCAGGGAGTTGGTACGAGAAAGAACAACGAGTGTCCAATCTCGTTGGTGGGCTCCTAGCGTTGGACATCCGTTACCAGTCTTACCCTTTCTTTATAAATGCGATAATTATCTAGACCAGGGTATCCCGCACTGTGTCCTGCGCCAAAAGCTGTTAATAACATGGCGGGTATTTTCTACATTTTTGTGATACGAATTATTCTTTAAAAATTTTATTATGATTTTTGTAGTATTAGTTATGATTTAAAACTGAAGTTATCATGAAAGAAAAATAGTTTTTCTCGTTTTTAAAAAAGTTACTAATCTTCAGAATAAATAAGGTGTTCCATTAAAGTGCACTACCAGGATTGTGAAAATATTACGTCAGAGGAAAAATTTGAGAACCCCCAACTAGTTCATTTTGAAAATTTAGCGTCACTTCATCCAGGAGACGAACAGGGTGGAATACATTACTCT
This sequence comes from Schistocerca gregaria, assembly GCF_023897955.1. Lineage (NCBI taxonomy): Eukaryota > Metazoa > Arthropoda > Insecta > Orthoptera > Acrididae > Schistocerca > Schistocerca gregaria. The sequence goes on from NC_064924.1 coordinate 217,737,656, forward strand.
AAGACGCAAACGACACTCAATGGACGTGAGTTCTAATTATAAACTACTCAGAGACTAGTTTTGTTGCTTCCACAGTGCTGGATATTAGCTGATAAATTCCTCATGGCGGAAAATAAAATTTATTTATTCTTTTTTATCATTATTTTGATCTCTCACTAGCGTGCGCTATTTATTGAATTTTACTATCGGTGACAATAAATCAACTGGTCGGAGAACAAAATAGTAATAAAAGAAAAAATAATTTTCAATTTAGTCTCCGAAATAAAGCCTACAAAGACTAGGAATTTTGAAACACACTGTGCACCGTAGATACTGTAAAAGTAACTTAGAATCAATTTTCTACTCTGGTTTTAGGTTTTTCACGCTGGAAACAAATTTTGGTACTGTTGTTTCCTGTTTTTTTTTATGCTTATTGCTGTCAAAATTTTTTGAAGTTGGGTTTACGGACCAAATATGGAATTATCAAAGTCGTCTGCCGTTTTAAATATAGTTGTGCTGTTTACATGCTCCACTTAAATGACACCGTACGCTGATTATACTAAGGGCAATAAGTACTGCAAAATAATTTTTCCTCCAACTATTTCAGTTGAAAAACTGCGTAATTTGTCGTGGGACACTGTGGAATGCTCCCACTTCAGCCCCTATAGTTACATTAAGTTCCGATATGTAGCCTTGTAGTGGAGATGCGTCCCAAGCACAGACCTGTCAGTGAATTTCTTTTGACGGAATCAGAGTATCGCAGATATACGTAGGCGCTTGTAGAATGTCTACGGAGACTTGACGGTGAACAAAAGCAAGCTGAGCGTTGGGGGAGGCGTCTGTCATTATCGCAACAAGGTCGCGCAAACTTGTCCGATCTCCCGCTTGCTGGCTGGCCACACACAGTTGTGACTCCTGAAATGTTGGAACGTGCGAACACTCTTATTCGAGGTGATGGACAGATCACAGTCAAACACCTCGCTGCTCAGCTGGAGGTCTCTGTTGGTATTGCTGACACACTCTTCCACCATTGGGGTGTTCAAAGGCTGTGTGCCTGCTGGGTTCATCGCCGCCTAACGGAAGACCATAAAGAGCAAGGAACGGTCAGTTGTGAGAAATTGCTTGCTCGTTACGAGGCTGATCGTGCAAATATTTTATCGAACATCGTCACAGGAAATGAAACAAGGGCTCATGGCTTAGAAGCGGAAACAAAACGACAATCGATGAAGTGGCGCCACACCATCTGTCTTCCGAAGAAAAAGTTCAAAGTCACATCTTCGGGAGGCAAAGGCATGGCGACATCTTCTGGGATTCCGAGTGGGTTATTCTGTTTGATGTGCTCGCTCATGGTGCTACAACGTGAATTGTATTGTGGTACCTTCACGAAGAGTGGAGAAACAACTTCAGCGTGCACGTTACCACAGAAATGCAAACGCAAGACCTGAGACAAGTCTGTGCACCCAAGGGGAGCTCGCAAAGCTTCATTGGACCGTTCTTCCTCATCCACCTTACAGCCCGGATCTCGTACCTTTCGACTTGCATCTGTTCGGCCCAATTAAGGATGCAGTCAACGTGGGACGGTACGTGGATTATGGGGATATTAGTTGGCTCTGACGTCGACCAGTAGAGTCGACATATAGGCATATAGGCATATAGGCCCTCTGCATCACATTGAAGAGAAATTGTATGGAAGAATGGTTCAAATGGCTCTGAGCACTATGGGACTTAACAGCTGAGGTCATCAGTCCCCTAGAACTTAGAACTACTTAAACCTAACTAGCCCAAGGACATCACACACATCTATGCTCGAGGCAGGATTCGAGCCTGCGACCGTAGTGGTCGCGTGGTTCCAGACTGAAGCGCCTAGAACCGCTCGGCCATTTGAAGAATTGGTTTTTTAGCCAAAAGAGTGGGGAATAATATGGTGTAGTGGAATCCTGAATAAAACCAACCTGCTTTCAGAAAAAAAAAATGTGTTGCGTTAATTATTGAACGTCACTCATATTATCCTCTTCATGCACCACATATGGTTAGGAGTAGCTTAAAATTTTTTTTGTCGAAACTGAGCACGTATGAGCTGAAAATAAACAACGGCCATCTGTTCCTGCGAAGCTGCGACATTGTTCCTTTTCTTCTGGTGGCAAGTACGCACGCTGCAGCGGGTAGCTGCCGCAGATCGTATCCCGCGCCTCACAGCTGCCGCTAGACGCGGAATAAAGAAATGATCTCTTCCGCGCATGAACGAGCACGGTACGTGCACCGCATGCGGGCCCGCCCGATTCGGCACGCAGATGCATATTAATTTTTGTCGCCCGCGCGCTAACGCAGTCCGTCCCTCGCTTCGCTACGCCGCGTTCAGAAACCGCGGGCCCCGAGGCGGAGGCCGTGTCGTGACTCGGCCGCTGCCCGGCCGCCTACGAAAAACGCAGCAACCGCGTACAAAAGGCAAGTGCCTGTGTACAGGCGCGCCGGCCGGCCAGGAAGCGCTTCGGTTTCCTGTGAAACAGCTGCGGCTAATAATCTATCGTAACGACTGTTCGTCACGCGGGTCGACTAATTGATTTGTTTCTTCGGTGTTTTGCGGACGCCGCCGGAGGGAATTACTCTGTTGTCTGTTTTCCACGGTGCTGGGAATACACATTTCTTCACGCAATATTTCTGGAAGCACCAAAACAGATTTGTCCATACCCTGAAATAACAAAATCTTGAAACACATTCGTAGGGTAACAGAAGACGTTGCCGCAAAGTGACAGGCGTTTAAGAGGAACTGTGTTGTGGCATCCTTCCGTGCTTGAATAGGCAAATCGAAAGGAACATTCATCCCAACGGCAGTGCTACAACCTCGGATTCCTTCACAGCCGTGGTTCATGAGGACACATCTGGACCGATCCACGACTTATACCATCATAAGACTCCGCTTCGATCATCCCTCTTTCCCACAACATCTACATCGGATCAACGTTTACAGTTCACCAGCATGTGAGTGTGATCCTGAGTCGGAACCACATTTTATTTATGTGCCCCAAATTTGACCGTGAACGGTTGGTCTTTCTGAAGACATTGCTGAATATGGGCTACCATCTTCCTCAATTAGCTTTTTCTCTTTTGTGTACTAAAGACGTTCGTCTATATAAAGTGATAGTTAACTTCATCAAGAGTACTGGTGGCCGGCTGAACAAGTCCAACGGGACGCGCGCGGGGTGGAAGCCTCACAGGACGCGGATTCGACGGCCTAAACAAACAGCTATAGGGGCAACGCCAGTGCATTTCCGCGAACAGCAGAAGCCAAGCGCTTACTTGAAGACTACCGCCAATCACTTACAAACTGACTAGCCCATCAACAGCTTCTTCCCTTCAATCTCCTTCATTCATTACTAGCCTATTGTATTATAGGGCCAGTACACTAAACAAAGTCCGACGCTCGTGGTCGTGCGGTAGCGTTCTCGCTTCCCACGCCCGGGTTCCCGGGTTCGATTCCCGGCGGGGTCAGGGATTTTCTCTGCCTCGTGATGACTGGGTGTTGTGTGCTGTCCTTAGGTTAGTTAGGTTTAAGTAGTTCTAGGGGACTGATGACCATGGCTGTTAGGTCCCATAGTGCTCAGAGCCATTTTGACGTTGAACAAAAAGACTAGTACATTACATTTTAGGCCCAATAAAGTTTCAATGTTTAAAGGCACCCATCGACTGCAATAAATAGAGCCATCTTTCTCTCACCAAAACCAGTCTTTTCCTGAGCAACGCCGTTGTAATACGATCGAAACGTTGGTCTTAAGTTTATAATTAACGTATTTTATACAATGACGCGGTGCAACACCCAGAAGAATTTTAATCATCACGACACGGGCTGCGAAAGCCTAAGTGGTTGTGAATTGCAAAGACTGCTCGTCATGCCACCGACTGATCTGTTTCTTTGGTGTTTAGCGGACGCTGGCATAGGAATTTACTCGGGGACGTGCGGTCTATTTTCCGCGGTGGTGGGAACACAAACTTCTTCGTATAACATTTCTGAAGTCGCAAAAAACAGATATGACCACATACACAGAAAGAAAATCTTCAAAAGTGATAATAAGCAACAAAAGACATTGTGGTGACGTACCAAGCGTTTAAGAGGTCTTTTTTATTGTCTCTTCCTGTATTTGAATAGGAAAACCAAAATTAAATTTACTCCACCACCACAAATATCCTGAAATTTGCCTACAATGATGTTTTCGCTATTTGACTTATTGTATTCCTTCTGGATGTTCTACTGGAATTTTGACCTTGTAGTCACTGCCAAATGATTCTGCAATTAACATAGACATACACATTTCATTTTTAGTACATTATTATAACATATATCAATTTACAGCACGAAAAGTCGTACCGAGTACACTATTAAATCGTGACATGCTATTATTGTTCATTCGCAGTTACTTACTTTGCGTGTAATAGTACATCTCAAGAAGATCGCAGTCTTCATTTGATTATAAAGGGATCATAGTGTTGATGCCACTTTCATTGTATGTTAAGAGTACAAAGTGAAAATATCATACGGATTGTCAGCAATTTTACGCATTGATCAAAGGTAGTTCTATACTGAGACATCATACGTAAAGTTTTTCTTTTAAAGTTAGATATTCACTAGCGTTATTTGTAACAGGGTATGCGTTCCATGAATTTTACTAATCACCACAGATTTACGGATAGGAAACAAGATCTTTATCTTTTACTGAATGGTGGTGATAGCATATGTAATACATATAAATAAGACAAACTTTGATGGTGTAATTGTACTGAGATGTGTATATTATTCAGTTGATTATGTTTACAATACAGAAACTGTAATACTGTCTCCAGAACAACTGTAATAACAGTTAAATGGCTCCGGCCGCAGTAGCCGAGCGGTTGTAGGCGCTTCATTCCTGCCCTGCGCTACTGCTACGGTCGCAGGTTCCAATCCTGCCTCGGGGATGGATGAGTGTGATGTCTTTAGGTTAGTTAGGTTTAAGCAGTTCTAAATTCTAGGGCACTGATGACCTCAGATGTTAAGCCCCATAGTGCTCAGAGCCATTTGGGCTATTCTTTTCTTTTTGTTCATTTTAGCATAAGACACTATTTCTCGTCACCAGTACAGACAGAAGACAGGAATGATGGGTGTTGTTCACGAGCCAGCTGATGACGAGCAAGGCATAGATGCACAAATGGCCACCTGCTGATTTTTGTGATTATGGCTCAGAGCATGCCGTACCCGCACATTCGATTTTTGAACCTTCCTCCGCGCAAATGTCGAACGATAGTTGGAACGATTACAGTTCAACACATTTGTCAGTTCTCGAGCACACTCACGTGTATCATTGTGGATTAAAGCGTTTAAATGATCTTCATCAAACCCCGAAAGTCCTCCTGTACGTGGAGAGTCACTACCGTCAAAACGATGCTCTGTCCAACGGCATTATCCCCATACACGGCGCAAATGTTTCTGGCTGCCTTTGTTGCATTCACCCCACTACTGAACTCAAACAGAAGAATATGTGGGAAATGTTTAGATTTCGGCACTTGGCACTCCATTTTCTAGCGTCCACAGCTGTACGCACTACCTCCAAACGACAAAATGTAAACTCAAATAGCAACAGTGGACTACAAATAAAATCGGTAAGTAAACTCATAGCTACAGGAATACCAGCATGTAAACCAAAAAACGCCAACAGCTTTTGCACCAACCTAATACAGTGATGTAACGGTAGAGTTCCCTCGACAACGGGGAAGCGAAGACGGCGGAGTAGACGAATAATCACGCGAGGTGCGGTGATGTAATGCGGACGGACGGAGAGCCGGACGGACAAGTTGGCGTGCGGGGTCCAGCGCAGCCGCGCCGTCTGTCGGGAGACGAGTGCTGAGCAGGGCCTATAAAGCAGCCGTGTAGCGACTCAGCCGCAATTACTGGCCGCGTGCGCCTGCGGGCCAATTACCTGCCAGCGTTCGGCTCTGCGCGTGGTCGGACTGGCCGTTCGGCGATGCGATGCCCGCAACCCCGCGGCTCGTCCCTCCGAGACGCTGTAAGCCTCCCTATTAATCTGTCACAGCCGGGCTGCCCCGCCATAATTGCTGACCGCGGCGCAAGATCTGCCCGGATGCAGCTCTCCACCGTATGACGCGAGGAACAATTCTCTACACAGATTTCACGCTGACGAATTAATCTGTCGAAAAGTAGGTGTGTCTAGACGAATGTTTCAGAACGCGGGTGTACGAGCTACTTCGAGATAAAAACTCCATACAAAGTATTGTCGAAATTCGTGTGGGTGCAGATCAGAACTTGCCTTTGAGAATTAGAAATTTTTTGGATCGGTGCTGGACGGCTCGAACTTATAACAATTTCCGGCAGCAAAGCATGTAGCGTTGCAGTATGTAAAGTCGTGTGTTCAACTCTCGACTACCTAGGGCAGCATAATTAATTTAGAGAGATCCGCTTCCGTTGTACTACTTATTTATTCAAAACACGACCAGGTATTTAGCGTTCCTACCGTGCAGCTGCCCGGCGGAACCAACATGCACTAATTGGAGCTCTTGCACTGACTGGCTCGATCGCATTTTATGTGTTACCAATACAATAATTTCATATACCTGAGGATCGATCGTGGTTTGAATAAGTAACTAGTACAACAGAAGCGGATTTTAAGTGAATTTTATCCACAGTGGATGCTATTGATTTTTGTGACTATTGCTTCATAGGATGTAGAAAAATTTCCGTTGCCAGTCACAATGAAAGATATTTATTCGTCACATGACCGGTTTCGGTCTTGTGCCCATCCTCAGGTGTTTATGCATTCATGTACATGTTTATATTGCTGGAGATCACTGTTTGAATACAAACAAAATTATTTGCTGGTGACTAAACAGATACAAGTGGAACAACTGTAAGTGGCAAGGCAGCATTTGTCGAAAATATATCTATACTTACATAAAGATGAAGTATCCTTTTTATAATTATGCTGTGATGACAGTTTTTCTAACACACCATAATTATAAAAAGGATACTTCACCTTTATGTAAGTATAGATATATTTTCGACAAATGCTGCCTTGCCACTTACAGTTGTTCCACTTGTATCTGTTTAGTCACCAGCAAATAATTTTGTTTGTATTCAAACAGTGATCTCCAGCAATATAAACATGTACATGAATGTATAAAAACCTGAGCATGAGTACAAACCAGAAACCGGTCGTGTGACGGATAAATAATCTTTTATTGTGATTGGTAGCGGAAATATTTCTACACACTATGAAGCAGACCTGTCTAAATTAAGCCGACACGAGTGGCCCAGCGGTTCTAGGCGCTACAGTCTGGAACCGCGCGAACGCTACGGTCACAGGTTCGAATCCTGCCTCGAGCATGAATGTGTGTGATGTCTTTAGGTTAGTTAGGTTTAAATAGTTCTCTAAGTTCTGGGGGACTGATGACCTCAGATGATAAGTCCCATAATGCTCAGAGCCATTTTTGAGCCCACATGTTGCCAAGGTTGTTTCGATTACGTTGCAGAAGTTTCTGTGGAGAGCCCTTACATATCCTCCATACAGTCCCAGTCTCTCCCCACGCGATTTCCAAATTTTTTTGTTCACTGAAGAAATTCATTCGTGGTTGTCGGTTGCTTCGGATGAAGAAGTGCACGCTTGGGTAGAACCATAGTTCCGGAAGTAACTGCAAACATTTTTCCATGAAGGCATTGATTGTCTCGTCTAACAGTGAGGTAAATGTATGAACAGCTATGGCTATTACTTTTGAAATAATAAACAGTTTATTGACTTTGCTGCATCTGTATTTTGTTGGCCAAAAAGTAAAACTCATCTGCTACGTTTAGTGTCTGATTACCAAATTCAATATTCACAGAATCGCATAACTTATTTCGAGTGCATTTCATTATCCTTGTTTTACTTTTGTTGAAATACATCTTATAACCTCTTTGCAGGACACTATCTATTGCTTTCAGCTGATCTTTCAGGTCCTTAGACACATGTGGCAGAACTACAATATCACAGGGAAACTTTGAAATTTTTATTTATTTTACCTGACCTATAATTCCCGTTCCAAATTTCTCCTTGATTTCCTTTATTGCTTGATTATTGTACTGATTGAATAACGTTGGGAAGTGGGTACAATATTCCCTCAATCCCTTCTCAATTACTGCTTCCCTTTCATACCCTTAGAACCTAATAACTACAATCTAATCCGTAAAACGTGTACGTAATTTTTGACTCCCTGTGTTTGACCCCTGCTACCTTCAGAATGAAATGGCGGTAAAAACCGTGCAAGATCGTGAACCTTGTTCGCAGTATTGCGGTACACTTGCAAAATGATAATTGAAATCAACGGCTGTATTATAATCCAACATCGTTTATTCAAAACATGCTACCAGTTTTGACACCAAAAAGCGTCATCTTCAGGCCCTTGTTTATGTAAACATACACAGCATGAGAGTAAAGTATGAGAGGACAAATAACAAAAATAACAGTTTGTGACTGAAATGGCGATTAATCACATCAAAAATGGTTCAAATGGCTCTGTGCACTATGGGACTAAACATCTGAGGTCATCAGTCCCCTAGAACTTAGAACTACTTAAATCTAACTAACCTAAAGACCTCACACACATCCATGCCCGAGGCAGGATTCGAACCTGCGACCGTAGCGGCAGCGCGGTTCCAAACTGAAGCGCCTAGAAATGTTCGGCCACACGGCCGGCTAAATCACATCATAAAATTACATAATAACAGCATACTGTCGTTACCGATGCAACACAAAATTCAGCATCTGTTTCTGTAATGCGTTGCGTGCGTGGGTTCTCCTCTGGTACGTTGCGCCATTGGAGTATGTGATTACTGGACAAAAAAATTAAGCAATATAAATTAGATGTTAAATTTTGCTTTTTATGAATAACGATCCGGCTAGTCCGAGTGGAGGTTCGAGTCCTCCCTCCGGCATGGGTGTGTCTGTTTGTCCTTAGGATGATTTAGGTTAAGTAGTGTGTAAGCTTAGGGACTGGTGACCTTAGCAGTTAGTCCCATAAGATTTCACAGACATTTGAACATTTGAATAACGAGAGTAGGTTTTATTATGTAATTTTGTGACGTAAATTACCACCGATTTAGTCAGAAAATTATTTTTGTTGTCTGTACTCTCTTGCTTTACTATCACGCTATGTCTCTAGATACATGGGCCTGAAGATGACGCTTTTTGGAGTCGAAAGTGGTAGCACGTTTTGAATAAACGACACTAGATTACAATACAGCTACTCGTCCAATTATCATTATTCAAGTAGCGCACGTCAGGCTCCTGTCCCACTGTCCTCGATGGATTACCGCAGTATTACGATGTTCTCAGTGCGATGACAGGAGGGAGACTGGCAAGATAGGTAGCTGTGGGGTTGGGAAGCAAGGAATGAGGACAGTTGCAAAACATAATAAAACAGAGTAATGCTCGTCCAGCGTGACGTCTCTACGAGTAGTGTTTTCGCGCGTAGAAAGCTGCAAGTGGAGAAGCTCGTAGGCACACGCAGGGGGAACAAGGGCGGCGAGACAAGGAGAATTTCACCTCGGCTCGTGTCGGGAGACACGGCGCGCCGGCTCGCACCTGTTTATTCAAGAGCAAGCAACACGCCATCCAAAAATACGCAGTTAGGACCCACACTTTGTCTGAGCGTTTATATATCCTAGCGACTGATGTAAAACAGAGGTAACTGGGATAGCCTAAATAATAGAGAGGCTGTGCTGTGCGCGGCGGCGCGGCGCGCTCGTGCGGCGGCCGCTGTGTGTTGGCCGGGCTGTCCGACTGTCAGGCCGTTACAGCCACGGATTATGACTTAAACGAAAACAATTACACGGCCCGCCGCCATCCGAAATAGTTGCGGCCGATTTTCATCTCTCCCCGACGTCCCTTGTCAAAATATTAACGCAAGCCTGGCAGAACGGCCCGCGGGATTTGTAAATATGAGCGACGGCCGGCTGACACTCGGCTGCCGTGACGTATGGCCGGGACTAATAATACCTGACGTTTAGTGTTTCGTGTTTGTGTTGGTAGCCGCCCGGAACAGCAGCCACTGTGCCCGCCGGTAAACAATCCCACCGGTCGCTCCTCCCGCCGTTTGTAACACTGTGAACTCGCGCGCCCGCTTCGTGTATGATTTGTAGACAGTAGCAAACCTGCGTTATCTTCCGATATGCCGCTCTCCCGCCCCATATATCCCCTTCCTAATTCTGTTTCTCTCTGCTGGTCTACAACTTTTCTCATTACCACAGCGTCTCACAAGGGAAGCATACACCCAACTGGCCACCGATTTTGCTCAACTTTATTACACGATTGTAACACGTACGTAGATGTAACAGATGCTACTCTAGTACGATACGCTTCAGAAGCATCTTCGAGAAATCGAGGTTCAAAGTTATACGACGCATACATTAGCGCCAGCTGCCGAGGAGCGTAGTTATCGCAACCAGTTGTAGCTGCTTACACTACACGGTAGGTGAAGGTAAAGTTTCGGACCAATTGGTCACCGTGTCATCATCTACCAGTGGATGCAGAATGGGTGGGCGCATGATCAGCACGTTGCTCTCCCTGTCGTGGTCGGGTTTCTTGACCTTTTAACCACTGCTACCAGATCAAGTAGCTCTTCAAATGACATCACGAGGCTGAATGCACTCCTTTCCAGTCCTCTCAACAAGGAAAAATTCCTGACAGAACCGGTGATCGAACCTGGGTCCTCCGCATGGCAGTCAGCTGCGCTGATCCCCAACCCTTTTTTTAATCTCATTTTGTTCTTTATCATTCGTTGCAATTACTCGGGGCGGAAGTGCCATGACACCCGTTCAGCTTCATTGTTGATCCATTCACTCAGTTTTTTCCACTACAGAGGGCAGCTAACCCCCTGACCGAACACGCTATGCTACGGTGCCGGCGTCCCCTCTGTTATGGAAGCGGATTTCTATATGAATAGGGGAGAAAAGCTCTAATAAATATGCTTCGTGTAGTTATAAATGGTCGAGTTTCGGCACCTTTCTTTGAATTCCCCCTCCCCTCTCTACGTGGACGATCGCTTACTGCCTTAGGATGTGTGTGTGAGATCACATAAGTACTTCTATAGGCTTCCATCAGCACTGTCTGCGCCCTAACAATCACGTCCTGAGGTAAGCGCGCTTCTCAACAATATTCTCAACCAGAAAATGTGTCTACGCGAAAAATACTTATCTTACAACATTAATGTTCTTACACACACACACACACACACACACACACACACACACACACAGTTTCTATCATCATTATTGGTAGGTTGGTTTAAAAGAGGGGGGAGGGGGGGGGGGAGGAACCAAACTGCTAGGTCATCTGTCCCTGTCATCATTACCGTCTGACATACACTCTTGGATAAAGGTCTCGTCTTGTCATTCCTATTCATTATAATTTTAGCTCCTGTATGTTTTTCTACCGAACTGCTATTACGTTGTCATTTCTGTCTTTTCTTATCTCTTGGAATGGCAGAGAATTTTCTTTCTGCCAGCCTGTGTGTCAGGCACATCAACCACTTCATCTCTTGTCACTATGCCACATTGACTGCTTTCAGTTACGTCACCTATGCCAGCATCAAATAATTTGCCTTTTGTGTTAAACAGTGAACTTCAATACTGAATTTGTGAAAACAACCTGAAGATGGGCATAAGACCGAAACCGTCTTCCGCTGTGACGGGTAGCAGACTTTCATCAGTCTCCCCCTTTAAAGGAACAGTCACTGTGTTCAACAGCGCCCATTACTGCTAAAATTATCTTGATCCATTTGTTTGTTCTCCTGTATTCTAATAATTTCCAAAGTGCACGTCTCAGTTTCTCGCTGAGCAAGCCTCAGTTTCTGAAACGGTTTGACATGTAAAGTCCACATTTCTCTGAGACGTGTCAAAAGTCGAGAAATAAGTACTGATTTTGTAAGCTTTATTTTTCAGACACATCACAGTCTTGGTTTCGAAACTAAGATTAATTTACCGAAGGTACACCAGGCCAATTTGTCTGTTTATTTCTCTTGAGGTCCATACAGTCATTACTTTCACATGCCCTAAATATAAAAATCTACAAGTGAGTTCACGCCTTCAGCGTTAATTTGTAGAACTTTATTTTTTATATACTCGTTGTGCGCTAATTTTGTCTTACTACATTTTCACTTCAGGCCTAGTTCCAAACTTACTATATAATATTTTTTCCGTATGTATTAAAAATCATCTACAGTACAGGCAAACAGTTCACTGCCGTCAGAAAAACGAAAATCGTACAGACACGTTACTCTAAAACATTTTCATTTTCCTATTTCAGAGTCTAGGGATCAGAAATCTTCCTCTACGCCTACTGAGTATTGTGCTGATGACATGGATTCTCGAAACCTGACTGCTGTTTCAGTTCTAAATTTCCCATTATCCTGGTAAAGCCTAATGGGAGCAGTAGTATGAAGTACATTTTCTTTCATATTCTAACGTAGACTGAAAATAAAACTTTATTTCTCGAGTGCTATCAGTACAGATTTTCTGGGATATTTCATGGGGGTGGAGAGGAGAGAGAGAAAGGGGGTTGTGTAAGTGAACAAGTTCTTCCAGAGAGACTTGAACGTATAAAGTACACTCGGTGAGAGGGCCTTATTGTCTTGTGGGCAAGTGGTATAGACAGCAGGCCGCGTGATCTGACAGTTGCTGTTAGGCACTGTATCCGCCGAAGGCTCTGAGACGGAGCCGTGGAGATCCCTCCACCCCCCTCGCCAAAAAACATTTATCAAAATATATTTTTCAGTAATGTACTACGCAATTTAAATTCTGGAGAAGCGTAATGTACTACAGAATTTAAATTATCGAGAAGCTTATCGATTATTTTCTACTTAGTTTTATATAACGAGGGTCAACTTTTTTAGAACTTTTGATGTACACTGACATTTTTCAAACTGGTAGTAGTCAGTCTTAAGGCTAATTATCTCGGTGTAGCAGAGACTTTGGCACGAGGATTTTATGTTCAAAAAGTTCAAATGTGTGTGAAATCTTATGGGACTTAACTGCTAAGGTCATCAGTCCCTAAGCTTACACACTACTTAATCTAAATTATCCTAAGGACAAACACACACACCCATGCCACTCGAACCTCCACCGGCACTAGCCACACAGTCCATGACTGCAGTGCCTTAGACCGCTCGGCTAAGTGACTTTTATGGAGCATTGTGGTTATGAGATCGAGAAGTTCAAGAATAGTACGAAATTCCACGTGATTTTCACGTACCGCTTCTTGCAACGACGGGGGATCAACAGAGTAAGTAAACCTTCAGTCTCGAATTCTTTTCTCTGCTTCATTCTCTTGTGTTTCGAATGGTGAAGGTACGTGGCTCTCAGTAGAACTACGATACGGTAGTCACCATCCAACGAAATTCTTCCGAACGAAATAAGGGTGTGAAACATGTTTCGTTACTAAAAAATACTTTCTTTTCTGACGGCATCTACGCGATACAGTGTGTTATTTGCAAATATCTTCTTGATTCATGAGGTGCACTTCGACAGTTTTACCGAAGTGTGTTAGATAGAACTGCAAGAAATATGAATTCTGACACACAAATTGAGGAGAAAAAAAGTAAGAAATTGGTAAGATTCTGCGGTACTCGAGAATTGGATCTCACTGGTGAAGCTCCACAGCCTTTCCCAGTATGGTCGCCAAGTCCCTCTTGCACCGTGCACCGGGCAGAGTCGGCTCCCTTTTTGGAGGAGGTGACGACAGAGGCGCGGCAATATTGTGATTGCAGGCGGCGCTAGCGCTGTATACGCGGGCCGCGGGGCCAAAGCCGACACCGCTGACGGAAGAGAAGCGTGCGTCGTGACGACGGACAGCCGCCAACGCCTGCTGGCACCATCTCACTTGTTACGGTGGCGCCAGCAGCCAGAGCCTAACCAGCACCTACACAATCGCGAGACGGGCGTATAAACGTGCTTAACATCGTTATGATTTTTCAGAGGGATCGATAATAATCAAACTCTTTGATTCGAACTGATTACCTCTCCATCACAGATGGCAAGTACTGTAATAATCATTCTGACATGTTCTTCAGAAAGCTCACTTAAGGAGCCCTTGTTCTGCTTGTACAACAAAAACATGTATCTTAACAGCACAGTGCAGTAGTTCTTCTCCACGGGCAAGACACATAATAGCTTTACGTAAATCAGCTAAAATGGCCGCCAGAGCGTTTGTGGATGACCGTGTTGGAAAAGTTGGACGTTTGTGTAGTCTTTCCGTCTTCATAGCGAAATATTCAACTAATTAATATTGAAATCTCACTTTTCCAAATACATTTTCTCTGTAGGACCTAGCCAGCTCAAGGACAGTATTTTAAAATGTTTTCATTATATCACTTTCTTGTCTGTCTGTTAGGTAAAAATTTTGCAAATGGATTGCAGTCCAACTTCTCGATGAGCTACAGGCATAAGACTTTCAATATACCTCAGTACTGAGTCATAAGGCAATATTAAATAGCTTTCTTGTCTGGTGTGAAATGGTTCAAATGGCTTTGAGCACTATGGGACTTAACATCTGAGGTCAGCAGTGCCCTAGACTTAGAACTACTTAAACCTAACTAGCCTAAGGACATCACAGACATCCATGCCCGAGGCAGGATTCGAACCTGCGACCGTAGCGCCTAGAACCACTCGGCCACACCGGCCGTCTGTCTGGTGTGAGCGAGGGGTACTTTACCTACCGCAGCTATTTCCTGCATTTCCTGTTACAGTAGCGAATGTTCAGTGGTGAGAACAATTACTTGTAAACCCCCATGTGAAGTCGATTCTCGCTCATTTTTACCTTCATGTTCTTTCCACGAGGTGTACCTATCAGAAAGCAACATATTGTTTGGCTCAGTTGAAGAGAAAGTAGAACAGAAATGAAATTTACCATTATGTTTCTGTTGTACTCTCATCAGAATGTTTAAAATAGATTCATAAATTTAACACACATAAGTCTAAAAAGCAGAAAATGATGATTTCACCAAAAAACTTTCTAATACAACACGTTTTTGAAGTGGATTAAGGAGTATGAAACAATTTCTTCCAGTCCCGTACATATTCCTAGTATCATACAGATAGTCCTGAAAATTTGTGCTTGTGAATTTTTAATACCTATGACAAGAGCTGTAAAATTTAAAAAGAAAAACGTGGGACGTATGCAGCAGATAATAGTAAGAAATGTAGAGAGTAGTTGTTGTTGAAGAAAATCACACAACGGTTCACATTATTTTCAGTGCAGTAAAATAGTTAGTGACTTAGGTGAAATATTCGTACATCAGTTATCTGTTGCATTCACCCCACGTTTTTATTTTTAAATTTTAGAATTAGTGTCATACCTATTAAAATTTCACAAGCACAAATTTTCTGGGCTGTGTGTACAGGGGTAGAAATGTGGATGGGGCTAGCAGAAATTATTTTATGCTCTTTAGTCCGTTTTAAAAACGTGTTATTGTAAAACGTTTTTTATTTAAATAATTATTTATTGCTTTATGACAGAACTAATCCATATATAATTTTAATTTTTCGTAATATTTCTTGCCCACGGAGAAAAACTGCTACACGTACTGTTAAGATAAAATATACATTTTGTAGAAACAGTTATGAGTGAACAGCGAACAAGAAATATGTATGTAAATGATAATTAATCGAAACTCTCAGCTGCCAACAGTTGTTGATATACCTCAATGGGGAAAGCTGCAAATGTGTGCCCCGACTGGGACTCGAATCCGGGATCTCCTGCTTACATGGCAGACGCTCTATCCATCTGAACGACCGAGGACACGGAGCATAGCGCGACTGAAGGGACTTATCCCTAACAAAAACACAACTCCAATGATAGCGCTCTCAAAAATCACATGATTGTTGTACGGAGCTGAAATTCGAACTGAACATCTGGAAGGGATGAATACACTGGTCTACACAAGTTCATAAACAAGTGACCTTGGTTTACTGTGTCATGGAAGTACTCAAACGTGCAAAGCCCTTTTCGATTTTATACGAGTTATGAAATTTGGTGTACTACCAGTTTTGTATTATCAGTGTTCCTCAGTCTCCGTAGAGTTCTTCTTTATATTCTATTTTTCGTCAGTTGGTATTCTTTCGAGATTCTCTAACTGTAGGTTTGTGCCTGCCTATGTGCATACTGTCAAATAATCTTAAATGGTTCAAATGGCTCTGAGCACTGTGGGACTTAACTTCTGAGGTCATCTGTCCCCTAGAACTTAGAACTACTTAAACCAACTAACCTAAGGACATCACACACATCCATGCTCGAGGCAGGATTCGAAACTGCGACGTAGCGCCTAGAACCGGTCGGCCACCCCGGCCGGCTAATCTTTAACCATTTTTCAGACAATTTATATTACGATCTCTCCGTACATGTGCTTTTACTTTTGTACCGAGCTGTGAGCAGTAGTGTTTTTTAAACCCAAGCCAAATGAAAAGCGTTATTTCTTGCCTTTCATGCCTCATTCTGATGATCCATGAACTGTGATAGAATGAAGCATCTAGTTTCCCATTGTGGCCAGTAGGGATTCCAAGTGTTTTGAACGAGGCGCATCATAGGGCGAAGTTGCATTCGGTCAGCATTTCACTGCCAGAGCTCTCTTGCCAGGGGCGGGGGTTGAGAACATATCTGTTTGTTCCAAGCACTATTGGTAGTCAGTTCCTCGGTCGGACCGTCAGTCACGCATGTCGATTCTACTGTTCCCTACATAGAGAATAAGATTAGTGATACAGAAAATAAAAGCATAACACAAATAGAGGATGGACACTACTTTCTACCGGAGAGGTAATAAAACAGATGCCCGCGATGTGTGGCTCCACAAGCGCCGAAAATCAGCGCTGCCCTCTGCTAGTTATGGCCACACTGTTACGTGGTCGGTCGTTTCCGAGGTCACACAATACGAAATGCCCATCTCTGCTTCCTGGCCTCCCTCGGGACAGATGGAAGGATTCGAGGGAAATTTTGATGCGTCGTACATTTCCGCCGCGACAATAAAACATGCGAAAATTCTAGAGTCAGCGCACGGGCCATAACCATATTACAGCAGCAGCAGCCGGAGCTAGCGAGAGACATGTCGCGACTCCATAACCGTAACGCGGAACGCGCATGGTTTATGGGGAGGTCGGCGCGGTCGCCACCATAAAAGCTGACAGTGCCCTGGGGACCGGGATTCCGGGAACCCACGGGGAGGTGGTGGAGGTGGGAGGGGGGGGGGGGGGTTCGCGCTGCCCCGTTTTCTATTCGGCCACCGAGGGGCGGCACCGTTATGAGAAGCCGTGCAGATATCCAGCGCAAAAGGCGGCCAGCATCGTGTTTACACGCAGCATTCTCAGTTTTGTTACATGTTGCAATGTGAAACTGCTTCGCTTTCCATATTTGGCTGAAGTGTAATAAACGAGATGGAACAATACAGAACGAAATAAGTGAAAATTCACTTCTGTGTATGAAAAATGTTGCTCGAACGCAATTTAACTACCAAAATGAGGGAAGAGATATTTTAAAAAAATAATTCCATTGTAAATGAGACACTAAAACTAAATTTTATAAAAGTTATGTCAGTTCCTGTACTTCACTGTAAACAGTGAGAATTGAAGCCTTGTCAAATGACAGAGAAATAAGATTCAAGCGTCTGATACGGGATTTCTAGGAGCTGCGGAAGAATGTACAAAATTAGATAAAGTAAAGATTGAAGATATTAGAAAAAAGTTGAACAAATCAACGATGTAATAGATGAATGTAGAGGTAGATGGAAGGATCATGTAGAATGTAATGTCAGAGCTCCAATTACCCTTACAAATCACCAATTAAACTTCTTTCAGCAGCTCCCTCATACACACCGTGCTTCGGCTAAACTGTCTTATTCTTCATTTTGGCACAATTTGCGAATTACTAAGTTTTATTCCAACGGCTACTTTGTTCTGAAGATGTTTCAATAGCACATACAAAATCTTTGCTTGTTATGTTTTTGTTGATTGAAGCTTTGCACAACTCCGTTATATCTTCTTTGAAAAGATTCGCTCTGGTATTTTTCTTTCGCATTGTGACTCCCATTGTTAACTGCGTAAAACGACATACGAGAGTATTTTTATAGAACGTTTGCTCGTTTCTTAATTATAAGCACTAGGAAACACGTTTCATCAGCGTAACTTTCATTACTAATCAAGTATGTATGCTTGTTAGTTCCGCAGATCGTGGAGAGACCGAAAGGATCCATAGCGAGATAAAAGAAATTATACAGACAGTTAAGGGAGAAGAATATTTAATTGTGATAGAGGGCTAGAATTCGACAGTAGGAAAGGGAGTAGGAAGAGAATATGGACTGCTGAAGAGGAACGAAAAGGAAAAATCTTCAGATTTAATTTAACATCAAGCACAATTTAATCATGCCAATACTTGATTTAAAATCATGAAAAAAGCCTGTACATATAGTAGATATCTGGAGACACCGGCATGTTTGACAATGATTTTATAATGATAAGACAAATACTTTGGATCCATATTTTAAAATGAAAGGCATTTAGAGAGAGATATGTGTCATGATAATAATTTGTTGGCTACAAACTGCAGATTAAAAGTAAAGAGATTGCAGAAAGTTAGGGAATCAATAAGATAGGGCCTGGAAAAGACGACAGAACCAGAAGTTGTGAGTTTCAAAAGGTGCGTTAAACAACGATTGACTGAAGCAGCGATAAGGATGACGAGTGAAGACGAATGGATTAGAGATGAAATAGTGAAGACAGCAGAGGATCAAATAGGCAAAAAAACAAGGCTCGGTAGAAATCCTTGGATGTAAGTGACGAAAAGAGCAAATATCAAAATGCAGTAAATAAAACGCGCAAAAGAGAATACAGACGTTTAAAAAACGAAATTGACAAAACGCAAAGTGGTAAAGAAGGAACGGCTCCACGAGAAAGGCGAGGCTTTACAAGCACACAAGACCATGGGAGTGATTGACGCAGCGCGTAGGAGAATTAAAAGAGAATCATATGTATGAAAATTAAGAGCTCAGGCGGTAAACCCGTACTGAGCACCTGCTGACGCAAACGACACCAGTACACAGTGTCTTCGATCAGCGGCTTCTCATTAGGTTTGGCTACGTTAATTGTGGTCTGATCATGGCCGTTATAGCCGAAACCGCCCGCGACTAATAGGAAAAAATAAACTGCGCTTTGGACTAATACTTTTTTCCTCTTAGTAATGCGTAAAAACACATTTTGTATATAGGAATATTATGTACAATGCCAATAGATAATAATAACAGTCCAGATGCTTGCGCAAAATTATACTACAGGTGGTGAAGTATGCTCCCACAGAGTGCTTGGTCACGTACGCTTGTCAAGCTTGCAGCTACATGTGTATAGTCGAGCTTGCGTAAGAACGTTCCTAACAGTTCATAGCGCTGCTGCGAGCTTCCTGCTGCAAATGCTAGCGGTAGGCTACAGAGCTATGACAACACTGACCATAGAGACGTTTACAAAATCGCGTTACGTTATTGGTTGACGTAGGCCTGCGCTCAGCCCATTGCAGCTGTCAGGGATCAACGTATGCCGACTCAGCTACAGCACCTGCAGCCATTTGCTGATAGTGTGGTGCTATCCTACATATGGTGAAGCATTCTTGCAGTGCGGTGCGTGGCCTCCTTCAGCCGCCTGCTGTGCGAGGCGGTCGCGTTGCGCCTGCGCTGGCGGCCGCTCGCCGCACGGTGCCGCCGTCCCGCTGCCTACACCGAGGCGAAGGTGACGGCGACGCCGACCGCAGGCGTTATTTTCGGCCCACGCCTCCTTGCCGCGACTATAAACCGATTTCTGCCAGTGGCACTTGAGTCTCACGACGTAACCCCCACATACGGAGCGGGCCTGCGTGCCTGACCAACACCTGTGGCGCTCTTGCTGCCGCGCTGCCGGCTGGACACGCTTCGGCACTGGTCAGCCACTACTGCTCTGCTCTGTAAAGTGCGTGGCAGAGGGAACTTCCCACTGCACCGCCTATTAAGGTCTCATTCGTTTACCGATCGCGGACAGGCGATTCCTTAAATATATACGAAGGTAGTATCTGTTCCCGAAAGCACAGTTACCGTTGATGTGCTTCATTGGGGACATGTTGAAAATGTGTGCCCCGACCGGGACTCGAACGCGAGATCTCCTGCTTATATGGCAGACGCTCTATTCATCTGAGCCACCGTGGGCACAGAGAATATTGCGCCTACAGGGAGTTATCCATTGCACGCTCCCCGTGAGACCCACATTCCCAACATGTCCACACCATTACATCCGTAGTGCGCCTAATAGATGTCTGCCCGTCATACTCATTACTACGAATGTAGTTGTGTGGACATGTTGAGAATGTGGATCTCACGGGGAGCGTGCAAGTGATCCCTGTAGGTGCAATATTCTCTGTGCCCTCGTTGCTCTACCAATTTGCCCGCGAAAGGCAAAGGTCCCGAGTTCGAGTCTCGGTCCGGCACACAGTTTTAATCTGCCAGGAAGTTTCATATCAGCGCACACTCCACTGCAGAGTGAAAATCTCATTCTACTTTCCACCTTGTTTGCTCCCGGTTCTTCTGACTCCAATATTGCATCACAAACTATTTCTAAAACAACACCCACTACTGCTGCGGTACAAAGTATTTTTTCGGGATTTCTAAAATCTATGTAGGACGTGGCAAACAAATGATTAGTCAAATTAGTGTATAGAATCTATGATCCTGGAGACATAGCATCGAAGTTCCTGAAGTATATCATGCACCCAATTGCGAACATATCAAAGGAAAGTAATTGGGAGAACTGTAGTACACTCGGCTTAACAGCTCATCGATCTTAGTTGCTAACAAGAGTAACACACAAAAGAATGGAAAACAAAGTTGAGAATCTATTAGATGAGGATTAGTTTGGGTTTAGAAGAGAGTACGGTGCTAGAGAGGCGGTAATAACAAGGTGCTTGGTAATACAGGCAAGGCTTAGGAAACATCAAGACGCCTTCAGAGGATTAGTCGACTTAGTAGAAGCGTTCGACAATGCAAAATGTTGTAAGATAAGTACGAGGGCTACTTTTATTTCATCCTACTGTCGGTTGCGAAATCAAAACCACACAGAAAAGTCGGTGACGCTTTGTGCAGATGTGTTGCGGAGTGTCTCTAGTACGTCCATCTATCGCGTCTCGTCACGCTTTTCAGTTCGAGCGCACAGAGAGCACGTAAAAATGCCTAGAAAATAGTGTCTCCCGCTGTTTGTGAAGTGCTGCTGAGGGGTTTCGCCCGATTTCGTGCAGCTCAAATAATGTAACCGTGATGCGTTTACTTCTTCATGACAATTCTCGTCCGCACACTGCACGTGCAACGAAGACGTTCCTGCTGAGTCTTCGATGGAACGTATTTGACCACTCTCCACACAGGCAGACTTGTCCCCCTCCGATTTTCATCTCTTCGCTCATATGAGCCTCCGGCTATGAGGACAGCATTCTGGCACAGCGGCTGCCTTCTGTAAGGAGGGTATTGGAAACTTGGTACCACGTTACGACAGATGTCTAAGTCGGAGAGGCGACTGCGTAGAGAAGGCTACGTCTGGGTGAGGACCAAGTAACTTGCGTACTTTACTGGTCATGGATATAACGCAGACTACGGAAAAGTGAGAAATTTGCTTAAAGAAAATGAAGTATACACCTTTAGCACAGGACCGAAAAAGAAAGCTCAGTCTTTATCCACAAAAAATTGAAACATTCGAAGTATCCACCTTGAGAGGAAACTGTTTCTATGTCGAAAATAGAAACACTTAGGTTAAGACAGCGTAACTGTAAAATTCTCGCACTTAATTACACACTAAAACAAAAAAGAAAGCAGCGAACGACTAAAGAGAAGTCAAATGCTCCGCTTTGTTTTCAGATGGTGGGTGTAAAGTGCGTGCGTGCGTGCTTGTTCGTGTGTGTGTGTGTGTGTGTGTGTGTGTGTGTGTGTGTGTGTGTGTGTGTGTGTGTGAGAGAGAGAGAGAGAGAGAGAGAGAGAGAGAGAGAGAGAGAGAGAGAGAGAACTGTGTTCCTACAAAGATGCCTGTCAGAGAGGCTATACTCTCTGAAATTCGTGTTGAATATCCAAGGGATGTTAATGGCCTCTGCGTTCAAAGAAACGGCCAACTGCTCGCACCCGTTCCTTTCAGTTCACATTAAAATACATTTTTTACTGATGGAAACGTGTAAATGTTTGCGCAGGGGAAACCTCCGAACAAAAGCGCTTTATGATGGATTGAATTAGCGCTTCGTCCCACTTCCAGCGAGCGGATTACGACGAAATATCAACATTCGCCGTTTCTATGTCGCGAATATCTCGCTGACAACCGGATATACGAAATTAATGTCTGTACTGTTTTTAAGAACATTACGCCTAACAGTCCGAAATTAGCATACTTTACGTATGCAACAACTGATATTGAAATTGACAGCCGTCAACAGCAATTTACTGTGTACAAAATATCTCTAAAACACCTAATGGAACCACAAAACGAAATATATTAACAATACCGGGCTGAAATTGTGGAAAATTTGATTTAAATTATTGCTCCGGAAAAATTTAGAGTTCACAATACTCTGTGCGCAGTGCTCAGTGCTGTGAATCGGAGCGACAAATGGTAACTCCGACTCGCGGTAAGTTATATTGACATCCCTTGTAGCATCGAGTGCCGTGGCTCTGCAGCTTGCCAATTTTAAGAACCCATTAGCGCGATTCACAAATAGAAAATAAATGTTTTATAACTGACTATCGGAGTGAGTACTCAGTATTTATTCGATAAGCTAGCGTTCTCCCAATAAATGTTTCATTCCCGCAGTCGTCAATTATGCTCCGTCCTGGTGGGAAAAACCCTCTTCGTGTGGATAGTATCGAACGGTCGCAATTATCGCTCTACTGGAAACTTGATTGGCATGGGTATGTTGGTCTGATTTTTACTATACGTTCTCGTCAAGTTCGTATGTGCACTAGTGGTAACGTAAACTTCAGTTTCCGTGGGTGTTCGGTGAATGGAGAAGCGATGTTAGGTTTGTAATGCCCTAAAAGGGAAGGAACAAGCATCTACAAATTCTTAGTTATCAGTTTTTAATGAAGATGTCTGAAAATGTACTAATTTCTCGGACGACATCGCTATTAGTTGTTGTATGCACAGTTGTTCGAAAATTATTTTTATCTACATTCTCCGCAAAGTTAACACAGAACGGGTTAGCTGTGTGACTCAGATAGTTTTATTCCTTAATTAGGAATAATTCCACATTCATTTAAGTATATAGCTATCGCTCATTTCACTGTGCATTGTCAGTGGGTTGTTGAAAATGCTGTATTTATGGAAAACAATGAGATTCGTTGTTTCCTTGACTATCCTAACTACATTAGGTTAACTGTAACATTTTCAGACTGTGTGTCTTGTGCAAACTCGCATGGATGCGATAACGGACACATGCTCCGACCCTTCTCTCTCTCTCTCTTCTCTCTCTCTCTCTCTCTCTCTCACTCTCTCTCTCTCTCTCACACACACACACACACACACACAAACAGACGCCAAAGTTCTTACTTAACTGTTTTCTCAGTTTCTGACATTGCTTTCGTTCAAATAACGTAACCATTATTATTGGATACTCTGAAATTGAGACAGTTTGGTGTAGAGTGGTTGGTAAATTAGAGTAGATTTTAACTACATTAGATTAATCATAATATTTTGAGACTACGTATTTTCTCAAATGTGTATGTGCAAGATTAAGAGGAAACTGTATTCAGAATTTATCGCCTTTTTCTCAATCACTCTCGTGCCAAATAATCATTTCAGTGATTAATACGTAGCCTTGCTCAACGACGCTCTCCGTTTGTCTGTTTATCCTGCTTCTGGTTTACGAATCATCTCACCATACGATCACATTCTAGGAGAACATGGGTCACTACGTAAATTTTTTTTATTATACAAGAGCTTACCAGCTGTCGCTGGAAATCCATGCCCTGATAAGTTGGAAAACTTAATAACAATAATAAAATAGGACTTAATGACTTCAAGCATTTTTGCTATGTGAATGAACATGTCGAAGTTGCAACTTCATAATCAGAGCTTTCTGTTGTTACGTAAGGACCTTCACCGCTATGTCAACATGCCAGAAACGCACATCTATGGGAGGTACAGCGCACTCTTAAGTGCACTTTCCTAAACTGTGTAGGAATATATAAACATTTAAAGTAGATTGCAAGAAAACATTTGTTGAAAATCACAGCATACATGTGAATTTTATTAATTTCTTTCGTAAATGACATAGCAATGAAGTTTTCAAACATGAGATTACAGGTAAAAAGAAGAGCTCCCACAGACATGCTCTTCTGAAGTGTTAACATCACATTGAAGGTCCTTGCATTACAATAAAAAAAAGCTCTGATGATGAATCTATGGCTTCGAAGTACAGGGTGATCAAAAAGTCAGTATAAATTTGAAAACTTAATAAACCACGGAATATTGTAGATAGAGAGGTAAAAATTGACACATATGCTTAGAATGGCAAGGGGTTTTATTGGGAAAAAAACCAAAGTTCACAAAATGTCCGACAGATGGCGCGTGAAGGATCTCTTGAGCGCGTCATTTGGTGATGATCGTTTGCTCAGCCGCCACTTTCGTCATGCTTGGCCTCCCAGGTCCCCAGACCTCAGTCCGTGCGATTATTGGCTTTGCGGTTACCTGAAGCTGCAAGTGTATCGTGATCGACCGACATCTCTAGGGATGCTGAAAGATAACATCCGACGCCAAGGCCTCACCATCACTGCGGACATGCTTTACAGTGCTGTTCACAACATTATTCCTCGACTACAGCTATTGTTGAGGAGTGATGGTGGACATATTGAGCATTTCCTGTAAAGAATATCATCTTTGCTTTGCCTTACTTTGTTATGCTAATTATTGCTATTCTGATCAGATGAAGCGTCATCTGTCGGACATTTTTTGAACTTTTGTATTTTTTTTTTTTTTGTTCTAATAAAACCCAATGTCATTCCAAGCATGTGTGTCAATTTGTACCTCTCTATCTACATTATTCCGTGATTTATTCAGTTTTCAAATTTATACTGACCTTTTGATCAGCCGGTATATATCGGCACAGTGAAAATGCTAATTGTGACATTAGACGGATTTAATTATTAAATTTTGCAATTATTTGATTGTCGCGGTTTACCAAGAACAGCCACTATGGTTACCACGAAAGCTGACGAGTTGACTTTTAGTTACATCGTTTTAGGTGACGTTTAGTACGTGCAAGGTTTGGCAATCCACAGATCAAATATTTTCCTGCTACATATATCTTGTACAAGGACATTGTTATTTCCCGTGCAGTGATACGAGAGAGCGGAGCTTGCATCTTCACAGGCCCCTGTGGCTCGAGGCAGCAGGAACGAGAGCAGGAGAGCGAGCCGCAGCCGCAGCCGCAACCGTGGCGGCAACAGCGGCAGCGTCTGCTCTCGAGTGGGCGACCAGCAGCTGGTTAATTACGGCGAGCAGCTTATGATGCGCTATGATATGTGGCCCGGAAGTTGTCACTTAGGCGCGCCCCCCACGGCCGCGCGCTCTCACGCCCACATCGGAGTTATGGCTCCGCCGTTACGTCCGCTGCCGCGCTGTGACCACTTGCCGCAACAAGCACTGACTGCCCGCCTGCGCCACATCCCCCCCAAAAACTAAAAACTATCACTATCATCTTTTTTGGAGCACTCGGTTACTTTTCGCAATACTTTTCCGCTCAGCTGGTTTGTTGTTACATTATCTGTACGTACTTGACACTCTGCAATTCATCCTTAAGTGTTTATGGTCATTTCTCCCTTTTTACGTGGGAGCCAACAAAATATTTTCACACTCGGAGGAGAAAGTTTTTGATCGTAATTTCGTGACAAGTGCTCACGGCAACGAAAAAGTCTTTGTATTAATGATCGCCATCCGAACTCGCGTATCATATCCGTGAAACTCTCTCCTCTCTTTCGTAATCAAACTTTCCCGATGTCCTCCGCCAATAATATCTGATAAGGATACCAAACCGCGCAGCACTACTCGAGAAGAGGACAGACAAGCGTATGTTGCATCTTCTAAGTGTTCTGCCAATAAAATGCGATCATTTGTTCGTCTTCTCCACAACATTTTCTTTGTGATGCTTCCAATTTAAGTTGTTCGTAATTCTAGTACCTCGGTGCCTAGTTGAACTGACAAGTACCCATCTCAAGTACCTCACACTTTTTATTATTTGGATTCAATTTCCACAAGCAGATATCTGGTCTAAATCATTTAACAATTCCTTTTGATCTCCTTAAGACTTTAATAGGCGGTAAATGACATTATCGCCTGTAAACATCCGAAATGGGCTGCTCACATTGTCTCCTAAATCGCTTGCACAATTAAGAACATCTGAGGGTCTATAATGCTTCCTTGGCAAACTCGGATACCACTTCTGTCCGTGCCAGTTACTACCTGTGACCTTCCTGACACTCGATTTCGGAGTATTTCATCACTTCATCACAATGAATTTGAG
Organism: Schistocerca gregaria; assembly: GCF_023897955.1. NCBI lineage: Eukaryota > Metazoa > Arthropoda > Insecta > Orthoptera > Acrididae > Schistocerca > Schistocerca gregaria. The sequence goes on from NC_064924.1 coordinate 217,764,193, forward strand.
CAGTTATCGAAATGAAATATAGCTGCACGTATACCGTATGTTATTGGTGCACTACAGAATCCACTAATATAGTAAATATAACACTTATTATAGGAGAGGATGGTCTGTTAAGGCAACAAGACATTCTTGACGACGCATTATATTTAGATAAGTCTCTAAATGCCTGAGAATCGAAATCGACTGCAAATAAAGTAAACAACAAACACAGCACAATGGAAAATTAGTAAAGAAATAGCCTGTGTGCTCCAAAACAAAATAATTCGCAACTGAAGTCCCCATTATCCTTGGAGGCATCAAGACAATCAACATTATTAGCTTATCTGACCTTTACTTGCTTTTACGAAGGCATTGAAACTCAAGTATAAACAAATGATTATTGCGTTACACCAATTATATCTGAAAAGGCTTTAGATGTAATTCCAGATATAAAAAGAAAAAGCATAAGCCACCCACTGGCGAATGCTGTCCTCCATAAATGAGAATAAAAATGTTTCTGCTGTACACACAGACGCGGAAAAAGAAGTTGCAAGTTAAAAGTTGTATATATCGAAATAATCAGCAATCATTTACGAGCTTTTGTGGTATTAATGGCTGCATTATTGTATTGCTCATTGCATTTTTTTAAAGACCACAGCAATATGCTGCATGCATTTATTGGTGGCACTCGCAAATAATGCGATAATTATAAGTATTTACCATTTATTATCTTTAAATTTTTCGTCCTTAATTTTAATACTCTTCTCTAACATCTGCTTATTTGTGTATTTTTCTGTACAGCCTTCTGAAGAAGGACATTAAGTGCCTGAAACCGGATAAGAAATTAAATTTCCTTTATGCAACGGGTTACTGATTATTTTGATATCTAGTATTACGTTATTGTTATCAAGATACAAGTGAGCTCTGGCGGCGTGTCACTTGAAACAATGACAATAATCCGTGACTGCAGAGCGAGTAGGAGGGGGGGGGCGAGGGGTGAAGGGGACACTGAAAGTAGGCCACATGCTGAATAATAGAAAACGAAATTGCAGTGTGAGGTTAAGAGTCTCTCTCTCATCGCCCCTGACCATAACAAAGACGCCAAAACTGGGACATATTTTGAAAATTAGCCTAATCACGAATAATCGGTGGACAACATGAGAACGGAACCCTGCATCCGTCTCTGATGGGTGACAGCTCGAAACGCCTCTTAGGTTCAATAAAGCTACACAAAAAATGGCCGGCTGTTGTATTTCTTCAGATAAGTTAATCCACAGCCACGGAACTCGACCACGGCTACGTGGGTAAATTAATTTAAATCGTTTACTGAGCATACGACGGGAATATTCAGTTCTTAAATGACTCGCATTGTTCAAGATTGCTCCAAATTATACTTGGGGCAACCTGCAGTATTTGCGTACCATCTCAAAGTCTGCTTTACCTTCGCTACGGGTTTATCTGTTAGTGAAAAATACAACCACAAAACAGAATTTAAAAAATCCAAATCAGTTTCGTTTACGCTAGCGAAGTGACTATTCAGATAAGGCAAGAACGGGAGTGGTCCCAGAACTGAACCCTGTGGGACACCATTAGTAATTTGTCACCATAAAAAAATAGTTGTGATTTAGAAGTAAGTTGTACTCTACAATTAATTGACGAAATTTGTTAGTGAACATGAAGTCTTTGAAGCCAGCAAAAGAGGGCAGTAAGAAAGAATAGAACGAGGAAGGTCACAAGCGCGGACGAACGAATTAGAATTCACTTTGCTATCTGTGCCACAAAGGTGCTTTAGTAGGAGGAGGAGGGGATCGAGGAGGAGGAAGGGTGGGAAGAGGTCGAAAAGTGGGAGGAAGGAATAGAGGGCGGGTAGCCCTTATTAATTTCAGCCTGGCAGCCGCTACTGGTAGGAGAAAGAGAAGTAGCAGCAGGAGAGAGAGAGAGAGAGAGAGAGAGAGAGAGAAGAGCGAGAGGAGAGTGGTAGATAGGGCTGTGCCGGGAGATTTACACTGGCGATACGCGTTAATAAATAAGCAGTCGCGAGCCCGCGATAACCCGGTCCGAAATGGCGTGATGTATGCCCGCCGGCCGGCCGGGGGCGGAGGCAAAGTGTGTAATATCTGTACGCCGGCCGCCGGGGGCCAAATTCATTTTCCGAGCGGCGCCAAGTAGAGCACAGCGGCGCTGGGTAGCGCGGCCGGAGGGGGCGGGGGCGGGCGGGGGTGGACAGCAGGAAGCCGCCGCGGGGGCGGGGAGGCAGTAAATTGGAATCCGCCAGCGGCCGGCGTGACCGGCGGCGTGGAAACGGAGTAATTTGAGCCCGCGCCCGGCCTTATGACACGCGCGCGTGCGTATGCGCGCCGCGCCGGCCACGCAATAACGCACGGGGCGCAGGTGCCGCTCGCCGACCAATTCGCAGGCGCAGTCCCAGAAATTGTTTAATGCCGAATCGCGGCAGCCGGCGATTAATGATGCAGCCCGCGGCGCGCCCCTGTGCTGGCCACAATTCCCGCCGTACATATACGTCGCGTTCGGCAGCGCGAGGCGAGAAATGTTGCCGACAGTGTCACGCCAATTGCTCTGCCAGTAGCACCATGTCGGTTGACGAATTACGCTACGCTACTTTCTATTACACAGTAGACGGGATACCTAGCTTCCGTACTTTTACTGTGCTTTCTCAAAATATTTTTTACCTTCGCTACAGGCTTATTTATTGCCAAGAAACACAGCTACAAAAAATCCAGCAGATCGGGTTCAGTTTCGTTTACACTTTCCAGGAGAGAGTACGGAAATACAGGGTGAATCACCTAAAACTCGCTCCGCAAAAATTACGAAAGTGGAAGTTGCTTTTGGTGTGCGATTTTTACACAGTTTATTGGTAATCAAGAATACGTATTGTTTGCCAATAAACAGATTTTAACGATATCTAGAAAGCGTATTTTTTGTGCAAACATATACGTTTTAAAATGGAACAATGTCTATTGACATTAACTAACTAAAGTTGGGTACATTAGAATGTCAGTGGTCTTTGTTGCAGGATTCTAGTGAGCCATTTAAAGGATATCATATTTTGAAAAATTTCCACTTCGAAGCTCGTTTGCGCAATTCAAATGCGTACTTGCTAGGTATGACGTTGCTACGTTTGTTACAGTATGGTTATGTGTTCCATGAGTGCACTGCAACATGGTATTCAGTTAATGTAAGACAGTCCAAGCAGTAGGCCGTGTGTGGACGATGATATTTTGCAATGGAGTTATCAACCTCTTCAAACAGTCACTTGAAAGTAGTAGTATAACACGTAGACAATAAACAGAGGAAACAAACAGACGACAAGCCGGCCGGGTGGCCGAGCGGTTTTATGCGCTTCAGTCCGTTAACGCGCTGCTGCTACGGTCGCAGGTTCGAATCCTGCCTCGGGCATGCATGTGTGTGATGTCCTTAGGTTAGTTAGGTTTACGTAGTTCTAAGTTCTAGGGGACTGATGACCTCAGAAGTTAAGTCCCATAGTGCTCAGAGCCATTTGAACCAAGTGACGACAGAAGAGGGGGTAATTAACGTTTTGCTGCTGTAGCAGTTGATCCGAGCGTCAACTCCCGCGCTAATCACATGAGGATGTGTCATGAGTAGGGCAAGTGTCCTACGCTTTTTCCATCGATATAGGTCCCATCCCTGTCACAACTCTCACCATCAAGAGCTGCATGAATATCTCGTTAACAACTCGCACTAGAATCCTGCAAACAAAACACCACTGACATTCTAATTTCTCCAACTTTTAGTTTCTTTATGTCAATAGCCATTGTTCCATTTAAAAAAAAGTGTAATTTTGCACAAAACTGTACTGGCTAAGTATTACTGCAATCTTTTGGTTGGCTAATAGGACGAGCCCCTGACCAAGAATACATTCTGTGAAAACCGCACATCAGTAGCACTTTCCCTTACTGCAATATTTGCTGTGGAAGTTTTAGCCGATTCACCTGTATAGCAAGAACGGGACAGGTCCCAGAATTTAACTCGGTGGAACACCGGTAGTAGTTTCGTCATGAGAGCTGGATGAGCTATCTAACATGGCGCCTTGGTTCCTATCAGTTAAATATGAAGTGAATGAATTATTCAGTATTGGCCAGGAGTCCCAAACTTTACCCTTGGCGGAACACACTGAGGACGCCGGTACTCCCATGGAACACTTTTTTTTGTTTTGAAGGTTAATAAAATTTTTAAAAATTAAAAAAACTTGTTCTATCTTGTGATTAATTCAATTTTAAATCACAAATAATAACACATAAACATAATAAAATTTTTATATAAATTAGTATTGTCTTCCAGCGGAAAATGAAATCACTTTTCAATCATCAAATAAAATTTGAGATTTATGAGAAATATGCACAACTGGATCTAGCAGATAAAGAGTGAATAACACAAATATAAAACGCTTGTTCAGTTTACGTACGCGTGAAATAGGGAGATACAGCGAAATGTTCAAGAAAAGGTAGTGCGTTCAAACCCTGGCATTTAAATAGTATGTTTGTTTGCAAGACCATCTTCAGCTGTAGCTATTATTATTGGTATTTGCGTATTAAGGCCGGTGCAGTTAAAGTGTCTGCTTCTCCAGACTAGTTTCAATTTTATTTATAAAGTATCTTTGTGATCATTCTCGAAATATGATACAGATAATATGCACCTGCAATTTGGTACTTATAGGTTAAAAGCATTATTTATTTATAAAATTGATGCACAATTAATTACAGTATTCTGAAGTTGAAATTACTGCCCTGGTAAGTGAAATGTAATATTTGGTTTAGGTGTCCGCAAAGGAGCAGCATTTTTACAGTGTTATTTTACAGAAATTGCGTCTTATGTGGTTTCTATAGTCAAATTTTGTTTCTTGTACGTACAGCGCACCATAGCAAAATTGGAATTCATAAAACCGCAATATTGGGTTTGTTAGAGAGGAACGGATGTTGGAGGGCATCTTGATGTCGAGAAACTGCTGAATTTGGAAACAGACACAGAGAGAAACAAAACCTCTTTCTGGACAGGTACAGTACGTGTGAACCTGAAATATTACCACCACGAAAGCTAAACGCATCAAAACCTGCGTTAAACCTATGAAGACGCTATTCATACATTGCAGTCATTTACGATAGTTATGTTTATTTAACAAGAATTACTCACGATTAATGTGCAGTTTCTTAAAAAGAATTGAAATCAGGTGATACTGCTCTGATATTTTTTTTACTACACCGTATCATCGCAAGTGTCTCCACTATGATTACCAGTTTCGTTCACATTGTGAAGATCTCCAGATTTGTCAAAACAAATAAAAGACATGCAGCGTTTAATGTTAAATAACTAATCTAAAACATATGTTACTATGAGTTAACTATAAATAACATGGAAATCAGCATATTTTTTTCACATTTTCTGTCACCTCACACATACAACACATAATTCTGTTTTTAATTCTTCAATTATTTTCACAGACATCAAAACTGAGCTAATCACATAGCCATATCTGATACACCGTAACAGCAGGCGAGATCATGGATAAGACTAAAATTGAGACATCAGAAGATAAGCATTGCTATTTGGAAACAGCTTATTCTCGAAACAGGGAAAGGAATTTCGTGGAATAATGACTGTTGAAGCGTTGTTTCATCATGAAACAGAGTGACGAAGTTAGATAAAGTGATGATAACGTCGTTTGACTAGGACCTCCCGTCGGGTAGACCGTTCACCGGCTGCAAGTCTTCCGATTTGACGGCACTTCGGCGACTTGCGCGTCGATGGGGATGAAATGACGATGATTAGGACAACACAACACCCAGTCCCTGAACGGAGGAAATCTGCGACCCAGCCGGGAATCGAACCCGTGCCCTTAGGATTGACAATCTGTCGCGCTGACTACTCAGCTAACGGGGGCGGAGAGATCAAGTGACGAAAATCCTTGGATGTTCTACGCAGTTTCTATGCACTACGCGTAAAACTAATGCCCTGTGGAATTGTGCAGCATGTAGCCTACCGCCACCGAAAAACTTTGAAGTACGAGTAATTAAGTGACATTTTCAGAGTATTTTGGAACAAGGGACCTGCTCTCAGACAATATCCTTGGACAATTTCCGAAATTTCGGACAGACACATGGTCGCTCATTTTCCTATGTACCTGTAAGAGGCGTGTGACACTACAACCTTCAAAAAGCTTCATTGTATCGCTGAAACAATAATTCGTCAACAAGGTGCAGGCTGAGACTTGATAACGCGGCGAGAGAGCAACTGACTTGCCGGACTTAGCAATTGGGAAACTCCGCCTGTTTCGAGGGACGACATATGGTGCGCCATGAACTGCGAGCTACATTTCCTGCTCTTTTTGCACATTTAAGTTTTACAACCTGACGCACCCGGCCGCATACATTGCGTTCCGCACACAAAGAGCCGGCGGTTATCGCGCCACAAATTATTCCGGCCAGAGCTTCCTGTAAGCGAAGGAGCAGCGCGAAGTAGTTAATGCTGCCCCTCAATTAACGCATTCGCATGCGAGTTAGTGAGTTTGCGGGCTGGATGAAGAGTTCAGGTGCGAAACGGCGGCTAGTCGCTGTCCCGAGTAGTGTGACACGTCGCTGTTTATACGTTAGTAGGCCTGGCCAGTTGCTAAGTGGGAAAAGCGCAGCCCCCGGCGGGGCGGAGAGTAATGCGGGAATTGCTGTGCACGATGCGTGCGGCATTCGCGCCGCGGTGCGTGGCGTGCGTTTCCATGCAAAGCGGCGGCGTGAGAGCGCACCGCGCCGCCTCTCGGCCGGCGGGCATCGCCTTCCCGCAGATACATCAGCGCCAGCAGAGGCCGAGCATTGCTATGCGCGCACAGCACAACACACTACAGTACACACCGTACTGCGGGCCGCCTAGGCAGCGCCAGTAGCCAGCCACAGCCTCTCCTCCAAGCGTCCTTTATCTCAGCGCACCCTGGTAAACTCCCCCATCGCATCGCACTTTTTTCAGTAAAAATTGGCCAGGTGCGGGTAGCACTCGCGCTCCGAGGGTTCCGTGCAAACTTAATTACGCACACAGATATTTCACCCATCCCTGAAATGGAGAATCCCGACTACTTTTGCCTCTTACCGACACTGATACTGGCAAGATGACGGTTCCGGGAATTCCAAGACTTTCGAGAATGTTTTAATTTTATGGTTGAATTAGGATAACAAACACAAAAGAATTTTTTTTCGTGTGCTGCAATAAAAAAATTAATAATTTTCCGATTTTTCCCATTTACTTTTTCTGTGAAACCTTGCTCCTTGCCAAATTCGGTAATTCTAGGTCAGTCCGAAGCTCGTGGTCGTGCGGTAGCGTTCTCGCTTCCCACGCCCGGGTTCCCGGGTTCGATTCCCGGCAGAGTCAGGGATTTTCTCTGCCTCGTGATGACTGGGTGTTGTGTGATGTCAAAAATGGTTCAAATGGCTCTGAGCACTATGGGATTTAACATCTGTGGTCATGAATCCCCTAGAACTTAGAACTAATTAAACCTAATTAAGCTAAGGACATGACACACATCCATGCCCGAGGCAGGATTCGAACCTGCAACCGTAGCAGTCCCGCGGTTCCGGACTGAGCGCCTAGAACCGCGAGTCCACCGCGGCCGGCTGTGTGATGTCCTTAGGTTAGTTAGGTTTAAGTAGTTCTAAGTTCTAGCGGACTGATGACCATAGATGTTAAGTCCCACAGTGCTCAGAGCCATTTGAACCATTTAATTCTAGGTCAACCGGAAGTACCCTATAGTTGCAGATGAGTGAGTTTGCGAGTACACCTTTGGGTTCAGTTCAGAACCCTGTGCAGCCGAGTCCGCTTCAGGAACGTTATTGTCCACAAACCATTGCCTCTTAGTTGTTGTTATGTGAGAGAGTGTGTTGTGATGCTGATATAAGCAACGCCTTCGAACTGTTCCCATATTGTATGCACTATCCAATGCTGTAAAATGTGTTCCTGTCTCTTCGTATTTAGCGTTTTCCTCAGCTCAATAACTGGAACACACCATAACCCCGGAAAACACCGCAATACCGCAACACACTTCCTCCGTATTTCACATTGATCCTACTGTTCATTCGTGTCTCTCGTTATACCACCTCAGGCACCACTTAGCGTTAACTGCAGAGATTTATAGCTTGTGAAGAGTACCTCGACCATAGAACCCAGTCCTTATTACCTCTATACGGACACTCACTGCGCCACTTGGATTGCTGTTAGCACTTCGGAACTCTCAAGTGTTTTTTTTCCGCTGATTTCTCGCGATTTTTTACAACCACACTCCGGAATGCTCGACGCCCCTCTCAGTCAATAATCTTGTTTTAGTTGTGGTCGTTCCTTGACGCTTCCGCTTTACAGTCGCATCAGCAACAGTTGACTTGGGCGGCTTTGGAAGGTCTGAATTGTCCCTGATGGAGTTGATGTTCAGGTCCCTGATGGAGTTGATGTTCAGATGACATCCGGTGACAGGCCCACTTCAAAGTCACCGATCTCTCCTAACCTGCCCATTCTGCTGCTGCTACTATTACTATAGTGACGTCACAATACTCCACTAGGAGGTCCGACATGCGTGACATCTAGTGGTCAATTCTGCATTACTTTAGGCAGTCAGAATACTTCAGATCAGATTGTGTTAGCAGAAGAGGTGGTCAAAGCTCTACAAGCCGGCCATAATTGCGGGTCGCGGGTCGCTGCCGCGAAGCCAGGCAGCAGCAGGTGTTTGCGCTGCTAACAGGATCTGCCGGCCAAAGCCGATCGCTGCTGCTACTGCGTGCTGGCAGCGCGCCAGCGGCGCCCATTCAGCCGCGTCGCCACCCACGTCTCATTGTTACCAGGCCTGCGGCGTACACCGTAGTAAAAACGCTACCAAGATGCTACGTCTGCTGGCGACTTAAGTACGGAAGGGAGATTAGGGTCTAATGTTCCATCGACGACGAGACTAATAGCAATGCAGCACCAGCATGGGTTGAGAAAGTTTGGGCCATACCAGCAGTCACGTAACAATTTAAGAAATTAAAAATCACATAAACACCTAAATCTGTATGCCGGGATGGGGACCTGAACCACCATCTGCCGAAGACCTCGCTCGGTAGGTATCTGTACAATGAGACAGGTCTGTATTTCGTTCACTGCTGCCTTGGCTACAGGATGAAATTTACCCGAGGTGCGAAAGGATGTTTAACTGTTTATACAGGTTGCAGTGTCTTGAAAGGAGGATATAAGATGAACATCAACAACAGCAATATGAGTATAATGGAATGTAGTCGAATTAGGTGATGCTGAGGGAATTAGATTAGTAAATGAGACACTTAAAGTAGTAAAGGAGTTTTGCTATTTGGGGAGCAAAATAACTGATGATAGTCGACGTAGAGAAGATATAAAATGTAGACTGGCAATGGTAAGGAAAACGTTTTTGAAGAAGAGAAGTTTGTTAACATCGAGTATGGATTTAAGTGTCAGGAAGTCGTTTCTGAAAGTATTTGTATTGTGTGTGGCCATGCATGGAAATGAAACATGGGCGATAAATAATAGAAGAGAATAGAAGCTATCGAAATGTGGTGCTACAGAAGAATGCTGAAGATTAGATTGGTAGATCAAATAACTAATGAGGAAGTATTGAATAGAATTGGGGAGAAGCGGAGTTTGTGGCACAACTTGACAAGAAGAAGGGATATGTTAGTAGGAGATGTTCTGAGGCATCAAGGGATCAGAAATTTAGTACTGGAGGGCAGCGTGGAAGGTAAAAATCGTAGAGGGAGACCAAGAGATGAATATATTAAGCAGATTCAGAAGGATGTAGGTTGCAGTAAGTACTGGGAGACGAAGAAGCTTGCACAGGATAGGGAAGCACGGAGAGCTGCATCAAACCAGTCTCAGGACTGAAGACCACAACGACAGCAACAACAGATTGCTCTAAAATTTCCTTCACAACTTCGAGGAGCAGACAATATTTAGAATCGGAACCCACGTCCAGAAACGTATCATTTCCGTGCTACAGCCATTTCTAAACATGTTTTGAAATTTAGAAATTTGTGTTAAGGACTATGGGACCAATTTTGCTGAGATCATCGGTCCCTAGGTTTACGCACTACTTAATATAACTTAGACTAACTTACGCTGACAACACACACCCCCATTCCCGAGGGAGGACTCGAACCTCCGACGGGGAGAGCCGTGCGAACCGTGGCAGGACGCCTGAGACCGCACGGCTACCCCGCACGGCCGCAACATGTTTGTTACTTAGGTGTGCAACAGGGCAGTCATGGTATGCGGTGCTTACATAGAATTGGCTGATGTCATTTGATAGCCGGCTGGAATGGCCAAGCGGTTCTAGGCGCTACAATCTGGAACCGCGCGACAGCTACGATCGCAGGTCGAATCCTGCCTCGGACATTGATTGTTTGATGTCCTTAGGTTAGTTAGGTTTAATTAGTTCTAAGTTCTAGGGGACTGATGACCACAGCAGTTAAGTCCCGTGGTGCTCAGAGCCATTTGAACCATTTGATGTCATTTGACGTCTGACCTACCTCTATGACCTGATTCGAGGTTCATTCACGTATCAAGACATGTGGTTCCAGCATGACGGCGCATCCGTACACTTTTCACGCCATGTTCGCTTACACCTGGTCCAACTATTCGGATTCAGATGGGTAGACCTAGATGGTCCAGTCACATGGCGTTTGCGATCATCGGATGTGATTCAAATGGTTCAAATGGCTCTGAGCAGTGTGGGACTTAACATCTGTGGTCATCAGTCCCCTATAACTTAGAACTACTTAAACCTAACTAACCTAAGGACATCACACACATCCATGCCCCAGGCAGGATTCGAACCAGCGACAGTAGCAGTCGCGCGGTTCCGGACTAAGCGCCTAGAACCGCTAGACCACCGCGGCCGGCATCGGATCTGAGACCATTACACTTTTTCTTCTGGGGTCCAATGAAGAGTGTGTTTTATTAGACTCCTCTGGAGACAAAGAATATCTGGTGGGACGAGTTGCGTCCGCTGCAGGACAGATTGCAGAGACAACAGGTGTTACAGAGCGTGTGTACTACGACATCATTCGTAGATACAATGTTTCGCTCCGATATTGGTGGTCGCCACATCGAACCTTTCACAAGTCGTCCGTGGGAAGGGCGACTGTCGGTATTCCTCCGTATATGGTCTCGTTTCTATAATTTTTACCACCATGATGGAAATTTCGTGAGAGGTAATATGGCGCTTCACTCTCCTTGGAACTTATGCTCTCGGGATCTAGACAAAAAAAAACTCGTCCATGCCTCAGTGATACACAATGCTTCTCTTGTAGCGTCTGGAACTGGATGAGCATCTCCGTAATGTTCACCCGCTTTCCAAACAAACCCGCGAGAAGACACCCTACTCTTCTTTAGATCATCTCCAATTCCTCTATTTCACCTACCTAGTAAAGGTCCCAGACTGAGGAATAGTATTCATGAACTGATCGAATGAATGTTTTGTAAGCCACTTCTTTCGTGGATAAATTACATTTCCACAAGATTCTTATACTGATTCTCAGCCTGTTATCAGCTTTTGCTACAACCGGTAGTATGCGCTCGTCCCACATTAGGTGACTCCGAATGGACCCTCCTACATATTTTACGGTTGTTACTGTTCACGGTGGCCCAAGTTCGTACTTAGCGGTCTGGCGGCTGAGTTCCATACGGCGGAACCTGGTTCAGTTCCTGGTACTGCCATAGATTTTTCCTTGGTAAGAATCCCATGATGATAGCGAATAGCGAATAGCGGCTGAACGGTTTGCAAAGCCAACAACGGCACGGAGATCGGTGTGCCAACGCCACATCCTTCCATCTGCATCCAAATGACGCCATTGGCAGAGGATGATACGACCGTCAGTCGATCCCGATTGACTAGTCTGGGTCAGAACGACGACGCTATGCTATCCTATTTGCAGTGATTTTTGTCCAATAGTGTATTTGGGTTCAAATGGCTCTGAGCACTATGGGACTTAACTTCTAAGGTCATCAGTACCCTAGAACGTAGAAATACTTAAACCTAACTAACCTACGGACATCACACACATCCATGCCCGAGGTAGGATTTGAACCTGAGATCGTAGCGGTCGCTCGGTTCCAGACTGTAGCACCTAGAACCGCTCGGCAGCCTTTGGTCTTTCTCCGTACTTATTCACAGTGCTTTGCATTTATCTATGTTGATGTTCAATTGTCGATTCCTGCAGCAAGTATCAGCTCTCCAGAGGTTATCCTGCACTTCGCATGAAGGTAGCCTTCTGAAAGATCTAAGGAACTACCGCTTACTCTACCACAACCTCCAGGCACCGGCAGATTCGAAGCTTGTAGAAGATTTTCTTACTTGAAGGAATATGTGGATGGAGATGGACGTTTTCCTCTAAGAAACAGCCTTGTGATGTTTCTAAGACGAGAAGCTACAGAAACCTAAAGGAGCATGACTAGACTTCGAGTTGAGTACTGCTCCTTCAGAATACAAACTAGTATCGCCTGAATAGACCTAAAAACATTTTACTACCTCTATCAGTGAAAGTAGTAATTTTGGTCAGTCTAAGCAGAAAATTCGGGAAAATAAAGCAGTCTAGGCTTATCAGACGCATAGAGCAGCACGATGTGTGGGATAAGAAATGACTCAAGCTCGACGAGGCTGAGATGAATTCGATAATAGTACAACCAGGGTTTCAATGTCTTGTACCTTCACCTCACTGTTTTGCTCAAGGCAGCCAAAGCTCCATGTAAGCATCGAACTTGTCATACGAAAGAGAAAGGCAAAAGGTAAAATTCTCTGTGTCTAGAATGTACGGAAAGATCGGACGGCTGGATTTATTGCGGCTACCTGAAACTGCAAAGGAAAAGAGACGAGTGTTGATGAGAAGGTGTCAGAGAGAAGTGTGAGTCTCATCTGAGTTCCTTCTCTAAACTAGGAGGACGTTTCTGAAGAGTGCACGCGAAGGCAGCCAGGTCCTTAACAACGTGTATACAAACAAGGTGCTAAATAGCAGGAGCGTCGCTGCAGACGGGCGCCGGTCGCGGCGACCGCCGCCGACGCCTTCCACCGCCGCTGCCGCCGGTGGCTAATGACAGAATTCCGGCGCTCGTGCTTGGCCGCGCTCCAGGCGACACGCCGCACGTCGCCTGTGTTATTCTCGCTTTATTACCGCCGCCGTCTGACAAAAAACCTCGCGGCGCGGCTCGGACGGCTCGCTGTGGCCACCGCGTTGCCTAGCAACGTGTGGCTGTGGCACTCGCCGTGCCTTCGTCCCAACTTCTTTGATCAGCCCATATGACTAACTACCTACATGCATCGAAAAGTGACGAAGGTCGAGGTGCTGCTGTAGCGGCTCTAAGTGATGAAAATACTTTGGTGCGAAATTCGGGCTGTGTGGAAGGTGAGACCCTCGGGCCAACCCAAACCACGCAAAACCGAGTCGCCTTCTGCAACAGTTTTAGAGTGATACAATAATTGGCATCTTTCACTGACTGCGTGCTTAGGGAAAGATTGTGTGGGTAAGGAAAAATTGTGCCCATAACTTTGTTCAGGGGTACCACTGGTTTCAACTTCTAATGGGAAGAGACAAGGTATATCTCATGCTCTCTTCCACGACGCACCCACTATTCGTCCCATTTGACAATACGATGCAGGAATGGACTACACATACACCTGATACCGCAGTAAGAGCTTGGCTTTTGAGCCGTGCCGGCTCGTATCGATAACGGTTGTCCACTGTTATCTGTGATAGTTACCCAGCAACGGGTTCAGCTGAATCCGGTAATTTCCAAGAATGATTGCCTATCGAAGTCGCGGGGTCCAAACGATACATATCGAACGTGCGATCTAATTCGATCATGCGACCCTGTTGGCGGGCGTTGTGATCGTCATATTTATTTGTTTTCCGTCGTTCCCTTACTTGCTCTAAATTACGTCCCTCCGCAAATTATTTGTGAGTTGTTAGGGAAACCCAGACGATTTATGTCGTTAGTGAGTGGGATGTCTGGTGTTCTTGACGTTTCTTCGGCGGATTCTCTCACATGCAAGAACCTAATTCCATGTTTACGCAGCGTAGAGTTCGACTTTTTGTAGCAAATATGGAGTACTACCGGACGAGGAAACAAGGAACTGTGTAGACTGTGGTGTTCGTAAGAACAGTTTCGACGCTGAAATACTGTTACAATTTCATTGTGGACAGTGCGAAAAACGAAAGAGTATCAGGAAGAATACATGGTTCCTCTCTTCCAAATTATCCACTCATACCACCATAATGGACTTTCACATGACGACAACAGCGACGACGAGTAAGGTAAGTCGTCTCATTTGCAATTACAAGTATGTTTGTAACGCTCTTCTTTTGTCGTTGCTGTAGTAAACAACGTAAACATACTGATAATGCGCCGAGTGGGATTAGCCGAGCGGTCTACGCGCTGCAGTCATGGACTGTGCTGCTGGTCCCGGCGCAGGTTCCAGTCCTCCCTCGGGCATGGGTGCGCGTGTTTGTCCTTAGGATAATTTAGGTTAAGTTGTATGTAAGCTTAGGGACTGATGACCTTAGCAGTTAAGTCCCATAAGATTTCACACACATTTGTCATACTCATAACGCCCGCCAAAGTCTCATGATCGATTTACGATCGCACGTTAGATATGTACTGTTTGGACCCCGCGACTTCAATAGGCAATCATTCTTGGAAATTACCCAAATCCCACGAGAGTGGGAGAGCTGTCCACTTGCGAGGATTTTACAGGGTGTGCCGCGGAAGCTGGGATTGATTCTTTCTTGGCGTTCGGATTCGAGCGGATGGACCACGCTCTGGGACTGTGCAGACAAGCAAGATCAAGCGAACGTTCTGGCAGGACTCTACTATGCGAAAATATGTGGTACTCTGAGAGCACCGGACTGAGGAAATCGCTGCTGTGGATTCCATCTCATATGTCAGCTGCCCCCACCAGAGTAACAAAAATTGGCGAGTGCGTTTCTATACATTCGCTTCCGATGCTTCCACGCTCTGCAACCCGAGCCTGATGACACTCATCCTAGCCAGTTTTGGTTAGGCTGTCAAGCTTTATCAGTCGCTGTAACGTATTAGGTGCGTTGACCTGCCTTTGCTTTTCGTTATAGCAGGAGCCTATGAAGTTGCATTAATTGATGGCTCTTCTATGTTTTGGAGCGTGACAAACCGATTAACCTTACCTGTTTCTTTTTTTTTTTTCTAGGGTTCAAAAATATTATCTCATAAAATATGCTGCGTGGTTTGGAACTTAAAAAACTGACTGACTTCACCTAGTGTCAGAATTGTAATTTCGTGAATTCTGATGGGTGCATCCCGCAGGTTAACCGCCCTTTGATTGTATTAGTCAAAATAACGCAGTTTTTTAATGTTTGTTGATGTTTAATTTCTTTCTAAATACTTCTGCGCGCAAGAGTTCATGCAGGTGTACGTAATGTTTATTTTGTGAAAAATTGTTATGCCTAGGTTTTAATGATTTTCTCATAAATGTAATTTAATGTGGTAGCCAGACACCTAAATTTGATCGTATTTACTCAAAAAACCAAATGTATGACCACATCCGTCGAACCAATTAAATGCAAACTGGAAGTGTAAGGAAAATTTATTCAACGGGTAGTGGCATTTAAATATCTTAGTATTGAACTATCCAGCAGTGAATATGTCGAAAAGGAAGTTAGAGAACAAGCAGCGGCAGCAAACAAAATTGCACGGGGCAAGGTGTTAAAAGATACTATTTGGAAAAACAAGCATATAGGAAAAGACACAAAAGCGAGAATATGCAAATCAATAGTGAGTGCAACTATAAGATACACAGTTGAAACCAGACCGGAAACATCAAAAACAAGAAGACTTTTGGTAACTGCGTAAATGAAAATTCTGTGAAGTATTGTAGGGGAGACACTGAGAGACAGAGAAGTGAAAGCATTAGAACCATGGAGTAAAGTTGACTCCGTTAATGAGTGGGTACATAAGAGAAAGCAAGAATGGTACGAACAAATAGACAGGACGGACGAACGGAAGACTGTTGAAATCGTAAGAAATAAATCACCAGCTGGTAAAAGAAATATAGCCGCTCAAGGAAAAAATGGAGCAACAACATCAAGATAGACGGATGGATACTGAAGGAAACAGGCTTTAGCTTAGGAGGAAAGGAAGAAGAAGAAAACTCTTGTTTCATTACCTATCGATCCACCCTGGTACGTGTAGGCGTTACCAGCTGATTGCGATGGAAGGCGACTGGACTCGCCGCGGCGCGTGACGCGGGATGACGAGCAGGAACGCCTGCTTGGGTAGGTCAATCGGCGACAAGTAGCTTCGGTTTCGCAGAGGTGTCGCTGGCCGCGGCACCCGCCATAGTACTTACTGCCGGCCGCGGCAGGCGGGGGCGGGCGCCGTCATTAATTGATTATCGCGGCGGACGTTATTCCAATTGGGCTAATTGCTTTTTCGAAGCGGGTCGGGGAGGCTTGTCGCAGCTGGCACCCGGGCGCGCGCTACACGTCACGTCCATCAGGCTGACACGGGCCCGCTCATTTAGTCGGCCGCCGCGCAGGTTAACGCAAACGGCTCATTTCGCAACCTGTTCCGCTTTTTTATAACGGCGCTGCTCTTCTAATATCGTTAAAGGCGGGAGCGGCTGCCGATCGCCTAATTGCGCGGACCCGCCATTTACGACGCGGCGGGCGGGGGAGAGATGCATTAGTATCCGTTGCTCATCTGGGGCACACTCTCGAGTTAAGAAATTAATGTGGGCAGGCGGGAGGCGCGGTAAGCACCACTGGGGAAGAAAAATAGCTAATTATACGTAGTTAGCGTCCAGTGAGATTGCGGTTTACGTTAGCTTTGGAACGCAGGCATCATAGTTAACTACCGCGGAGCTGTATGAAGTCAGAGTACACGCCAGGGAGACGCTTGGTAGCAAAACGCGTAATCCACTTCTACGTCTACAGCTGCAAGTGCACACAGCGAGCTTGGTGCGGTACGCAGCGGGAGGGTACACAGTGAACAGCAATTAACCTCTCTCGAATCAATTCGCGGATGACAGGAATCCGTTGCACCTGCTTCCGACAATGGTAAAATGAAACAGTCAACCGTGAATCTCCTCTTTTTCCTTAGCACAGTCTTTTTAGTATCTAAGGACCGACTCCGACACTGGAAGTATCCTCAGCTTTCATTACGAAAAAGGAAACTGCCTAGCAGTACATTTCATCACACCATGATCAAATTCGAGGTTTCAAATACTCTTCAAATGTGTGTGAAATCTTATGGGACTTAACTGCTAAGGTCATCAGTCCCTAAGCTTACACACTACTTAACCTATATTATACTAAGGACAAACACATACACCCATGCCCGAGGGAGGACTCGAACCTCCGCCGGAACCAGCCGGAATTCGAGGTTTCTAGCCTCGTAATATGTTTCTGGTACATTCTGGGTGTTTCACAATTCCTATTCTTGTAGCGTTTCTAGAGAGCACTAATCTACTAAGACCATCTCGGAAATGTACTGTTTGGCTGTAAAATAAGTCCACTGAGCTCTGACCTGTGTGCTACACAGAACACATGACTTGAGCAATGTTTCTGGCGCTCACAGTCGAGTTCTCTCGAAAATGACGAAGGACGTCTTCTACAAAGACAAGAGCGCTGCACGTCTGTGTAGCACCACAGTCAACCCTACTAGCTGCGAAAGTACCAGTTTATCGCAACGGCTAATGTAGTGAAAACGAAAATGATATATGATGTAATTACACCTGGAACTCAAAACTAATTTCCAGACAGGGATCCTTATCGACACTTTTATCTACTAAGTCCCCTCTACAACCTCTACAATAGTGTAATACGAGTTGTAAAACACCATGAATACATCGAATCGATACATCTTATTGACATCAAATGCTCTTCAATAACGTACACTGTCGCTCGGCGCCTCACTTCGTCAATGGTGCTGTGGGTCCTTGGTTCGACAGGGGGACTTAAAGCCTTATGTGTAGATGACTCTGCAACAGGGAAAGTGCTATCGACGTTCGAAAATGCCATAGTTGTTAGATACTGTATACTTCGTTATTGTCATCTACTGTTAGGATAATAAATATTTTCTTTCTATTCGGAGCATTTGGAACATTTTATGTGTTAGGACTCGAAACAAACCTCCGGCTGGTTTCCTGAAAATTCAATGAACGACTAACATCTTCGACAATGCCACATTCCTTGACACAAAGCGCAGACATTTGGGACTAAATGCAGGGGTTTCACGTAGAATCTGCCAATGAAGGATTGCACGCTACCAGTCCTCGTCTCATTCCCGCCAAAATGAAGAAACTTTTAGACCAGTCTTCGAACCGGCCACTTCGTGAGTCGAGGGCCACAGCACAATCGTACCTTACCGCTCCCATCTACGGATGCTGATACGTACACAATCTAATCAAAAGTGTGCGGACATCATAATGGCGAAGGGTGGACACCTTCCTCCCCCCTGCCTCCCCCGGATTAATGCCCACTAAAAGAGGGCCATGTACTTTTGATCAAGTAGTGTATGTATGTTATCGATATTAATCTATTGTGTGATTTCAACGTATGTGATCTACCGCCAAGCTTCTCTTTGGCAACTGTCTTTCGACAACCTGCAGAGCGTGTCTATTGGTTGGCGGCGAAGTAGCAGCGGCTAACGTTGTTCCCTCCTGGCGAAGCGCCAAGGTGCGGAAGGAACGGAGCCGACGTGAGAGAGGGGTGAGGGCGGTAAAGAAAGAGGCGAGATGCTGATATAAAATTTGCAATCCCAGTCCCCGGCCACAGTCTGCCTTATCTCCAGCTCGGGGCGAGTCTAGGTGGTTCCGGCTGCGCTGCGCCGATGCGTAAGCGCCCGCCGGTGTATTAAGGCCGTAATGGCACCGGGGGCGGGCGCCTGATGAAGGTCGCATATTACCGCCGATATCCCCATTCCGGAGTTACGGGAAACGATGATGATCACGAGATGAGGCAATCAGGAAAATGAAATAACTTCTGCGTCGACTCCTCGTGCTCACGAACCCGCAATAAACTCCAGAAGCGCTCTCCGCCCGAACAGTCTGCTCAAGTCAGAAGCACTCGAAAATGCTTCCACGGATGATAGTGTTATACATGAGATTTACAGCAAAAGCATCAACAAGGAGCGAATTATTGCCATGAAATATTTTTTGCCCTGTAAGCAGTGACACCAACGCAGAATTGTCGACATATGGTAACATTTACAGAACAGAATTTGATGTCCCACGAGGACATTCTTCTGGTCATTGTCTATGAAATTTCTTCGTCCTAGGAGAATGAGCGATGTCCAATTTTGTGAGAATGGAATGAAAAATCATTATTACAGCATTCGTAACGCGTAGCCTAGAATTAGAAAGAAAATATATTTCCCTCCTTTTTTTCTGTTCATGAGCCCTTCTGCGACTTTCTCGTTTTCTCTCATTATTATTATTATTATTATTATTACTATTTAGTTTGACCCTCTAAATGTCCTGTAGAACCTCTAGTTGGCCTTGGTCTTTTTGTTCTTATCTTCCCAAAGCTTCTTCACCCTGCTATTTAAAAAGAGTCTGTCTTCATCTAGGACCCATGTTTCTTTAGTTTCTGTCTTCTTTCGGTTAGGTGTTTTGGCGTGAACTTACGAGAGCCACTCTTCCGTCTGGATGTCATCCGCTTAATTGCTAGCGGGTCAACAGCGATTTCCTTGACGCTCTAGCCATTGTACTTCAGGTCCCATTTATGATGCTGAAAATGTTTTCGCCTAATTGTGAGTAATCCGTTCGTGCTACATATATATAAAATTTTAGACATCTTTTCCGTACAATGGAACCATTTTTTTTTCCCTCAGGGAATATAATTCTTCTGAAATTTTTCGCGCCGACATACTTTCTTCCATGTTGGATCTGAATATTTTCCGCAATATCTGTCGTTCCATTAATTCGATGACATTGGGAGCAGCGGTTAATGGTGATGTCTTAACTGTATTGAGTGCTTCTGAGAGAACGACTGTTTGGTAATAGCGTATTTTGACTTTGGTGGAAAGGGATTTATTGTTATTAGTAATTAAAATGATTATGTACACTGTATGCGTTATTCTGCACAAGTTTTATTACTCACCTTGCCTTTGTCATTTTTCCCAATAACGTTGCCTAAGTACTTGAAGTGCTGAAGCTGACTCAGTTGCCATATTTCGTAGTGAGGGATTTCATGGCTGGTTGTTTGGGGTCCATGTGCTGTCTCTTCTGTCGTTCATATACAAATACAGTTGCTTTGTGACCATTAAACAAGACTGACAGTTAACCGATTAGTTACACACACTAAAGATTTGATAATAGTGCTCCCACATTTGGCAAAGGCATATGGGAGTGCGCCGAAGCATAAAATATGGGCTTCTTGGAAAAACGGAATGTCTCACATGGTCTAATTGCAAACATTCAGATACTATTTGATAATTATGGGAGCAGTGTAGAATAGGAGATGAGAAGTCAAAAGGGGTTTAAAAAAAGAGAGATATGTCATACCATAGTTTCCTTTCATCATAACTCCTCATCACACCCATGGATACCATAACGAAATGGAGAAAGAAGACCTAAATGCTCTTGTACTTGCGGGCCACCTCTCCATTTTAAGTGAAACCAACGTGCATATACAGAGGAAGGTTATCAGTGGAAGATCGAATTCAAAGAGTTCGGGTTAGTTATGAGCAAAAACAACAGAGGAAATGCGAACGCGTAGAACCCCCACTTCCTGTAACCCATTTTTAGAGGGTAAGAAGATTGGAAATGTGGACGTATCTAGGCAGAGTTATGGCAAATGACGGGAGGGGCAATTGTTTAGTTCTGATAAAGGTAATCGAAGGATCGAAATTCTTCAGTCTAATACGAAGACTTGTCTGGAATATGTGATCATGCTGGAAAGACTGAGTGCAGACGGACTAAAGTGATTTGGTCATGTGACACGGATGCAGCCTAACCGAATTCCCCATCAGTTCTTGGAAAGAAACCAGCCAGGACGAAGACCAATCGTGCGTTCAAGAAAGAGGTGGCACGTCCACCTCTCTGTTGGACCAAATTAAAGAAAACTCTTGAAAGGAAAGGAGAGAGATGCGATACTGTGGTGAGGGAGGAAGTCTACCAAGACGGAAACAGGTGGAACAAATCGTTCGGAAACATACTACCCGGATAGCTCAGTGGACCGCCTGATGAGCATGGTGATGGTGATGACAACGAATGAAGCTCCATGTCACAGGCTGATAGGAGAACCGGGTCAGTACGCGTGACCCAGCCGCTGCTGAGAAAGATCGTTGGTGACGGTAATAAAAATATTAACAGGACGGTCGCCGAGGTAATTAAGTGTAATTATATAGCGGCTGCTCGGCGTGCAGCGTGCCGCTTTCTCAGAAACACTCTGCGCGGGACTGCGCCGTATGCGTTCGACGAAAAGCCCAGCAGTCGGCGGCTGTGACCGACTTACTTCAAATCTGAACTCACCCACTGCCAGCTCGCGCAAATCAGCCTGCAAGCTACACTCTCAGTACCAAATGTGGTTTCGAAGGTCAGTGTTGCGCATTTTGTTCAGTAAACAAGTAAGCACGGGTTCAGTGGCGCAGAGAAGGGCGAAGGAAATGGTTTGGCTTTTGCTAAGGAACTACACCATCACTGAAGTGGAAGCCGTTAGCGGACACAACGAAAACCACCACTCATTATAGTCGGAAAGGGACTTTAACTACGTACTGAGCGAAATGGCTCAGTCGATGTGGGGGGGGGGGGGGGGGGGGTTGGTTGGGGGAAGAGACCAAACAGCGAGGTCATCGGTCTCGTCCGATTAGGGAAGGACGAGGAAGGATGTCGGCCGTGCCCTTTCAAAGAAACCATTCCAGCATTTGCCTGGAGCGATTTAGGGAAATCACGGAAAACCTAAATCAGGATGGCCGGACACGGGATAGAACCGTCGTCCTCCCGAATGCGAGTCCAGTGTGCTAACCACTGCGCCACCTCGCTCGGTGTTTAGCACGCTGGACTCTCAATGAAGTTCAGGTTCTCGTCTGGACATCGAATATACCTATCCGTGATTTTTGCCTCTTAGCGCTAATGCCAGGCTAGGCAATAGCCGGTTTCCTGCCCCCTCCTTGTCCTTTCCGAGCAGCTCTCTTATTATCACGTCGTCGACATTGCCTTGAAACCTAATCTTCCTCGCTTCACCTGTTGTCTTGCATCCCGCTTCTCTGGAGTTTGAGTTCTACGACCTAACAACAGCACTTTCTTATTCAGTTTGAAAAGCAGAGACAAGACTTTTCTTCTTTGTTTCATCTACGATTATTTCGCTCATTTTAAACTTCCTGACAGATTAAAATTGTGTGCTGGACGGGAACTAGAACAAGAATCATTGCTCGTACACGGTCAAAATATTTTGACAACTCTTTATAAAAGCTAAGACGAAACCTACTTTTATAATAAACATGACAAAAGTACCCCAATACACAATGAAAAATATTATAAAACGCCTTTATAAAAAAACGTTTGCGAAAGTGCTTTCCTATCTCCACAGACTCTACGGGTCACTTCCCGAAAAAAATCTCCCACTCTTCTGTCTTGTATACTTTCGCAAGAGTGTCAAACGTCTAACAATGTTGGTCAGAATGAAAACTCGTGACTAACCGCAAGCTCGAACCGTTTTTCAGTTGAGAACTTGAACTAAAAGTAGTAAACAAAGACATTTTCCTCACTGACTTTGCTTTCCAGCTTCGGATAGTGTATATGACCGTCTATGAACAAAGTTTGTCTCGCCTCCATCATGTTGTGAAAGGTATGTCTTAGGAACATATTTGCGGTATCGTCCAGAGACACAGATGCCACATCAAAATCGGCAATGCAAATCGGTACCACAGACATTAGCGAAGGCTCGTTACAGTCCACAACGATGCACGGGAGACCCTCCAGAAGACACCACCCCCTTCCCAGGAACAGCAGTGCCCCCACACTGAGGTCAATATAGTGATGAGCATGCAGGAGGTCGACCCTAGTTCGAGACCTCAGCTATAGGCAGTCAACATCATCGTATAGGATCAATGAATCACGAAAGTTTCAGATGACCTTGTAGTGTTGATAATGTTGAACATTGTGTACCCAAGAGAACAGTTTGTTAATTAGTGCACAAAGTGATGTTTCGTAAGCCCATGACAGTTGTAAATTACCCAGTACTCTTATAGCAAGGCAGTGTTTCAATGCCAAGTAAATCTTTTGTTCATTCATGTAATAAAGTGAACTTATATTTCATGTGTTCTGCTTTAATAAGCCTTCTCACAGAACAATGAAAGAATTTACAGTTGTAGCTGGACGAAAGTAGTTTCGCCTGGTCACAACAGCATTACTTTAGTTAACGAGGGAATAATTCAAAAGCATATGAACGGCTTTTCTATATCTTTGTTGGTCTCTGGGCAGAGATGCTTCATACGAAATTTACGCGTATTTTCGATAGTAATGTAGATTTCTATAAGATGGCAAAACGGGCAATGATATTCGACTTGTGTAGTTACGAAACGCAGGTGCGTTGTAACAAGTACAGTGCGTTCAATAATTACAGTAAGCTGTAGTCTCCCCAGATCATCAAAGCACTGAAACTATGTTAACGTTTACAACAGTATGTAGGCACACTTAAAATCCGTTGCGAAATTCTTCGAATGACAAAGTCACCTTTTGTGGAGCTATATCTGTGGTATAAATTACAAACTGCAACATGTTAATACTGAATTACGAAGATTAAAAATGGAGCATGTCAAACAAGGCGCTGTTGTATCGTAAAAAAGAAGTGAAATAGAGGCTTTTTGTGTTTACTTTTGTCATTTGTTAACTAATAGTATGAATTCCAATTGTGTTCTGCTTATACTAGCAAAAGTGTCTCACAAAGGAGACAATGCACTCACGAGTATAATTAAAAAATAAATTCGCTCCAAATGATACTAAGTAACTAGAACTTGAGTCCTTTCTTGAAGGCAAAATGTAACGTGGAACGCTGAAGTTTGCTTCACTACATAGAATTACAGTGTTTTAAATTACTGTTAAACAACAGACTTACTGGACGAGACGTAATTATGAATAGCTAAATTGATTATGATCGGAAAGTATAACTAGTAGAAGAAAAGCTTATTCACTCAACCGCAAACTGCTCGCTGAGGTATTTATTTTCTGGAAATTCTGTAATGGTGAACTAACTCCCATTACTTTTTCTTGCATTAGAAAATGCAGAGGAATTTTTCCTTCTATTCCGTTGTCACTGTTCGATGCAACTAAAAGAAAGACGAAACAAAAAAGAAAATATTTATCTGATGTTATGCGTAAGTACACTGTATTGCATCCAATGCTGACAACTCGAGAAGCAGAAATCAGGGTCCAAATAGGGTTGCAAATCATAACAGTCAGATAGAGTCATACGCCACATTGGCAACATTTAATTACTTCATAAGAATAAATGTTTTCTGCTTACGTGCAGCGGCGAAGGTCAGCCTCGAAGTCTTTGGCGATGCGACGCATTGCAGATGACGCTGGGGTTGTAAGTCTCTTTTATCGTGATTTCGAGAGCGAATACTGAACTGGTAACAGGCCACTTCAGAACACGGCGAAGCTTGCTCCGACTTACCTGAAACAAGCAAAGAGTACGTAAGTTTTTATATATTTACTTACAATGGAAAATTGTAATTGTTGTTTCTTAACAAACTATGTGTAATCTTCAGATGTCTGACGAGCAGTAACGAGAGAAACCAACAGATAACACAGATGACACGACGGTGAGATAAGGGTAAGATGACACGAGTTTGGCGAAACTGTTGTTAGGTTCCCGGCGTGGTCTGCTCGGTGGCATCTGTTCCATAGTTTCAAATTGTTGCAAGAGGGCATCCAGCAGATCTTTGGTGTGAAGATAGGTTAACAAAATCAGACTGCATAGAAATGTTACTCCGAGCTGTGTGCTATATTTGGTCTATCACTGACAACGGCAGTGAGGAAATAGCCGGAATAAAGGAATGTGAAAACGTACGATATGCGTTGTTAGCACCAGTTTCGTTATTACTAAAAAGAAACAGGATAAACGTTTATCCACAGTTCTAAAGTGAAAATACGAATGTATCAGCGTTTTACTTCTATCAGAAGGAATTTTTTTTCAGAATTTTCGCGCAATTACAGAGACCGTAAGTTGCAGTACACATGCAACTTAGGAGCATAAAGTTCCCGATGGTAACGCCCCACGAAAAAAGACAGCTTTTGATGAAATTAGCAAACAAACAACGACTCAGTGATAGAGCAGTCACTTGATTGTATAACTACCTTTTGGAACACTGTTCCAGCGTCTGAAAACTTGAAACAGTTACGCCTCTGACCTTTGTCAGATTTGTAATCGACATACAATCGCCTTTAATACTACAGATTTTTCGAAGGTGTAGTGGATTAGTGTTTTAAACAATTCCTCTTGTTTCACTTGAAACTGAATTATATAAAGGATATTGGAATAGTCCGTACTCGACAATGAAGATTTTATTTGACACTTGCTTCATTTTAATTCAGTTACATATACCATAAAAATATATGTAAAAAATTCCAAATCGTACCCCGTTCTATGCGAAGTGTGCTGGACTAGCTTCAGTGAGAGAAAGGATGCAGCAGGTATCTAGGCGCGAGATTTCATTCTGCACAATATCAGCTTTTTTGCAGCGTGCACTTTGCGGCACAGAAAACAAAAGAAATATGGGCTACGCATAATGCATTACCTGTCACGTATTTTCTCCAAAGAGTGGTAGTACACCAGAGGTTGATGGTTTGAGCAGAGTCATTAAAGGTGCTCCAGGTCCTTACTGCATCGTTGCCCCCCCCCCCCTTCCCCCCCCCCTCCCCACCACCCGCTCCACCAATATTTTTTGATAAGCAATTTTTTTCGTCTTAGTTGACAAAGGTAACACCGTTGAACGAATATATCCGAACTTAATTAATTATACACATGTATAAGCTGTACTGCAGTAAGAATTGATGCTTTGTAGGATTTGCTAATGTGCCAGTAAATCAAATACATATATATTATCCACTAAAAAGACAGTATTCTAAGTTTTAGTGGACCTGCGTTAGTACGACTATGAATGATTAAGGGGCTTGGTGGATAAGCACGAATCTGCTTGGTTTTGCTGTACGTTTTAGTATGAGGAATGGATAGGAGACACGGCTAACAATCGAGCCCCACGCGACAATCGCTTAAAGTCTGGTATTGGTATAACAATAGTCAGTGCATCTATCAAGAGGAATTACTATGAACAGAGTTCGAGACAAATTAGCCGGTCTTCGTGACCGAGCGGTTTTAGGAGCCGCGCGACCGTTACGGTCAAATGGCTCTGAGCACTATGGGACTTAACATATGAGGTCATCAGTCCCCTAGAACTTAGAACTAACTACCTAAGGACATCACACACATTCATGCCCGAGGCAGGATTCGAGCCTGCGTCTAGAACCGCTCGGCCACAGCGGCCAGCCCCGCTACGGTCGCAGGTACGAATCCTGCCTCGGGCATGGATGTGTGTGATGTCCTTAGGTTAGTTAGGTCTGACTATTTCTAAGTTCTAGGGGACTAATGGCCTCAGAAGTTGAGTCCCATAGCACTCAGAGCCATTTGAACCAATTAGTTAAGTTTAAGTAGTTCTAAGTTCTAGGGGACTGATGACGTCAGAAGTCAAGTCCCATAGAGCTCAGAGCCATTTTGAAATTATCAATATTGTCTTTTCTTAACACAGGAATGATACTAAGTAAAAATTCATTGGAAAATATACCCCAATTTATTCATTTTTGCCACTAGAATGTGGTATCAACCAAGTCAAGCAGAATTTAATCTGAAAAACAGTTTCCATGGTTCGTTAAGACACAATAGATAATAATCATACACACAGCGATTAAAAAATTTGCATATTAATAACATATAACTTTTTTTACTCTCTGCTCGCAAAATTCTTTTTAGTCCAGGCTTAAACTGGCACGCTTTAAAGAGTTTTAAGTCTGGTCTGAGGCATCAACCATGTTCCAAAATATGGTTCTAGGGCCTAATTTATTCAACGTTTTTCAAGGGGATCTGCCGTTTAGACCCCCTTATGATCTATACTCGATCTGTTGAGTCGTGGTCGGCAGTAACTTAGTGCATGTGGCACCCACGGTGTTTTACCAAATGGAAGCCTCCGAGACTGTGTCCCCCCCCCCCCCTCCCCCCGGCGGGAAATGTCGAAACCTATGGGAGCCTCTGGCGCTCTGCTGCTCTCATTTCGGTCTGGGGTAGAAAATACGTCGTATGGCAGCGCAGTGAGCGCGACGGCCACGGCGTGAGCACGCGGCGTCGGGTAACGGTGCAGCGCAGTAGCGCACGTGGCGCCAGGCGTCCTCCGACCGCTGGCCACTGGCTGCCTCCTGCGCTGGCTGCGCGCTGCGTTCCCACGTCACGCCGCGGAGCCGCGGCCAGCGGGAAACACGGGCCCCGCGACCAACTTGTGACGTCACACTAGTCGCCTTGTCCGCCACGCTTCGTGAACGCTCGGCTCCGTGCAAGGGCCACGGGGAACCAATATGAAATTCAGAAGGTACCCACTACTGGTCTTAATTTTGTCGTGTGCTATCGAGAGCTTGCATGCATTTAAACGAGCTGTCAAGAATTAAATTCGTCTCCCCGCAGTGCAGACACTAGTAAAGCCGTCGGCACACGGACCGTGCATCCGAACGTTGAGCGTGCCCAGTTTCTGACGTCATAGCGTGGAATTGCACGCTCGGGAGTCTTTTCGAACGTGCAGAGCAATATCTGGCATGTCAGATATTCTGAGCGTGCGTCTGAGCGTTGACCAATGAGATGGCACAACGCCACCTACGTCACACACCCGCCGTCTCCCTTCAGTACAGAGTTGTGGGGCGCCATATTGGCATTCATTACAAGCTTATACGTATCTATGCCGTTTCTGAGCATCAGCAACTTGAGAATCACTGGAAAACTCGTTGTTAACTCTGTGATTAATTCCAATAAAATAATGAGAAACATCATACTCGTGACAAAACAATTATTGTAACTTGCGTATTATGAGAGTAGGCTATTTGAAGGCGGCCACACATTGAAGATCCACCCAAAACGCATTGTTCTTGGTACAATTTGTTATAATTAAATTTCAATTAGTAACATAGCCACGATTAAGGTTTCCAGCAAGGGTAAGACAATATAATTAATTACTAAGGGTCCGTTGCTGGTTTAGCGTAGTGAGCAGCGTCACTGTCCCTTGATAAATGTTTGTTGGGGCGGTAGTTCGCGTTTTGACATTGCCAATGTTTTTTTCCCTAACATTGGCGTTTTTATTAGATGCTGATACTTTATTATTAGTTTAATATAAGTATATACTATAACATTCGATGTTATGTAAATATAAGTTCACCTCTTTTTCAGGGGTGACTTTGTTCCATTGGCTTAATTTAAAGAACAGCTTGCCCTATTTGTATAAAGATATTTTGCTCCTTTTTCTTTTAGGCTTCGTAATTCGCATGTTGCAAAGATTCTGCTATTGGGCAGGAACAGTGATCAAGTAAGACTGACCTTGGGGTTTTACTAAAAAGTGGGAATGATGAAATAATGTATATCTTCTGTAGAGAAGTATTCCAAATTTGTACCGCATTGTTTGTAATGGAACTTTTATAAGCCTATGTCCTTATTGATTGGTCATGGTACTTTCCTTTTCGTGGACGATGGAGGAAATGTGCGTTTTAATAGAGATAACGTGGGAATTTTACGCTGGCCCGTACAGTACAAGGTCCAATCAATAAGGACACAGGCTTATAAAACTTTCATCACAAACAGTGCGGTGCAGATTTGGAATACTTCTCCGCATAAGAATAATAAATAATGTTTATTATTTCATCATTCCCACATTTTAGTGAAACCCCAAGTTCAGTCTTACTTGATCACTGTTCCTACCCAGTAGCAGAATCTTTGCAACATGTGAATTAGGAAGCGTAAAAGAAAAAGGAGCAAAATATCTTTATACAAGTAGCGCAAGCTGTTTAGAGGATTAAGCCAATCGAACAGTCACCCCTCAAAAAAAGGTGAACTCATATTTACATAACATCAAATATTATAGTATATACTTATATTAAACTAATAATAAAGTATCAGAAACTAATAACAACGCGAATGTTAGAAAAAAAATCTGGAAGTGTCTAGACGCGAACATGTGGTGACTCTACTCATAACGCTAAACCAATAACCATCTCTCCGTACGACTGATAGTTTCTTACTCCATGATGGAAACCGTAATCGTAGATAATTACTAATTGAAATTTAATTTTAACAAATTGTACCAAGAACGATGCGTTTTGGGTGGATCTTCAGTGTGCCGGTGCCTTGAAATAGCCTACTCTCATAATACGCAAGTTACAATGATTCTTTTGCCACGATTATGATGTTTGTCATTATTTTATTCGAACGGATCACACAGTTAACAACAGGTTTTCCAGTGATTCTCAATTTGCTGGTGCTCAGAAACGGCATATATACATATAGACTTGAAATGAATGCCAATATGGCTCCTCACAACTCTGTACTGAAGAGAGACGGCGTGCGTGTGACGTAGGTGGCGTTGTGCCATCTCATTGGTCAACGCTCAGACGCACGCTCAGAATATCTGACATGCCAGATATTGCTCTGCACGTTCGGAAAGACTCCCGAACGTGCTGCTCCACGCTATGACGTCAGAAACTCGGCACGCTCAACGTTCGGATGCACGGTCCGTGTGCCGACGGCTTAAGACCTGCAGTGTCACGTGCTGTGACGTACGCGCCACGGGCTGTCTTTCTCGTGGGCCTCGGTCGAGCGCAGTGGCCGACCGACGCGACACCTATTTTCGTAGTGACACCAGCCTACCAGCGGTTAATTTACGCGTTTTCCTCGCGGAATGAAATTTATACGCCCGCCAGACAACTACCCTTAATATATAAGGTGATAAATTCGACGTCGTTGTTTTAATGCGGCGCGAGAGACGGATGTCTGCGAGCGACTGGCTGGCTCGCGAGCGAACGGGAATGAATGGCTCTTCTGCTTAGCGTCACTCAGCCTGTGTTCGCTGAAGTGGTGGAGAGTCCTTCCTGAAGCGCGATGCTTCGTTTGTGGTCTACGTTAACCACAAATGCCCTCACAGGTTTACTTTCGCCACAACCTCATCTCCTTTCATCGTCGAATGATAATCACACAAAGTATGCAAGAGACGCCTGTGAAGTTTCGATGGTAGGGAATGAACTACTGGCGGAATTAAATCAGTGAGGATTGGTCCTAAGTCTTGTTCAGATAGGGTTCGGTCAGCTGCCTGGCACAGCGTTTTAGTCTTCCAAGAAATCACAAAATCAGCGCACACACCGCTGGAGAGAGAAAATTGATTCTGGGAACTCGGGGGTACCGGCCGGGGTGGCCGAGCCGTTCTAGGCGCTTCAGTCTGGAACCGCGCGACCGCTACGGTCGCAGGTTCGAATCCTGCCTCGGGCATGGATGTGTGTGGTGTCCTTAGGTTAGTTAGGTTTAAGTAGTTCTAAGTTCTAGGGGACTGATGACCTGAGATGTTGAGTCCCATAGTGCTCAGAGCCATTAGCCAACTCGGAGGTAGGTGGTTCCAATAACAGTCGTGAAAAAAGTTTCGTGGTCAGTACTTACTCAGTAAGAAGTCCCCAATAACAAGACATTGCGCATTTATTCATAATCTTCTAGTTTCTGTTCATTATGTTCTCCTTTCATATTTTCCACATTTGGAAATGCGAATTTCACATTTTCATAAACATCACATTTTTTTTTTTCATTTAAATGAATTAAACGAAACGGAAAGGCTATGGTAAACTGAATACAGTTTTCAGCAGTTTCGCATGCCTATGCCAGTTTTGTTGGCTGTTCAGTGTATAATGTATGTATCTTTGTATGTGTGTATGGTATGTAGTATGGTATTTTCTGGGATTACATATAATTCCCATAGTCTCGTCTTTCACTCTCATATCACTTCTTATGTTAATTCTTACGTCTTTCTTCATGAAGATTCCGTGCATTGCCTTGGATGATATCGGTGGTAGAAACATTAGAAATATGGAAATTCCGAACACAATGAGCATCGCGCGAAGGGAGGTTTGACGCAGTGACATTTCTTCGCATGAATATTACTCCAGAGAAGAACGTCGTTAACATCACTGAAGATTGCGCTAGTTGGCAATAATTTCGCGGCAAACCACGCATAACCGATCTTTTTTCCGAAAACTGGCGGTAGCAATCATTTATGAATCACGACACACTACAGGAATTTCACCGAAGACAGGTTCAAATAACTTTCTCATTCATTTAGTTTTTTAAACCCATTCACCAGACAGACAGTAGTAGGTGAATAAGAACAACGTCACTTCAACATACATTGGTGAACATTCGTGTAGTAATCTTCTACAGGTATGTGTAGATAATTGAAAAAATGAAATAAAATACAAACAATAATTGCATTTACAACCGCAATGTGTCACCACTTCGTTTGAACTTGTGTGCTAAAAGGTACATAAATTACAGTAGACCCTTTATCATTTAGCTACAATATAGCAGGTCAGCAACTGGAAGCAGTTAATTCCATACATTATCTGGGAGTAGGCATTAGGAGTGATTTAAAATGGAATGATCATATCAAGTTGATCGTCGGTAAAGCAGATGCCAGACTGACATTTATTGGAAGAGTCCTAAGGAAATGCAATACGAAAACAAAACAAGTAGGTTACAGTACACTTGTTCGCCCACTGCTTGAATATTGCTCACCAGTGTGGAATCCGTACCAGATAGGGTTGATAGAGGAGATAGAGAAGATCCAACGGAGAGCAGCGCGCTTCGTTACAGGATCATTTGGTAATCGCGAACGCGTTACGGAGATGATAGATAAACTCCAGTGGAAAACTTTGCAGGAGAGACACTCAGTAGCTCGGTACGGGCTTTTGTTGAAGTTTCGAGAACATACCTTCACCGAGGAGTCAAGCAGTATATTGCTCCCTCCTACGTATATCTCGCGAAGAGACCATGAGGATAAAGTCAGAGAGATTAGAGCCTACACAGAGGCATACCGACAACATTTCTTTCCAAGAACAATACGAGACTGGAATAGAAGGGAGAACCGATAGAGGTACTCAAAGTACCCTCCGCCACACACCGCCAGCTGGCTTGCGGAGTATGGGTGTAGATGTAGAAAATTTGAAAGTCGTTTTATCATAAATGGTCCAGTATCCGCGGATTAGCTGGACACCAGTTGGCCTAATTTGGTCCCTCTTTCACTGAGCGAACTTTGTGAGAGATCGGGTGACGGCGCGTGCCGAGTTCCCCTCAGGTGTAAGAAATGAAAGGTTAAGACGCATTATTTACCTGGTTTCTCGACCACCGAAAAAAAACTATCTAAGCATTACCGACAATCGAACCCGGCTCCTCCGTTTGGCAGTATGCGCGAATGTGACCGCCCAGCTACATGTTAGGGAGAATTCGAAACGGTTCATATGTCTCTCACATCGAACCAGCCACGGAGCAGCAGGGGAGTCTGTCCTCCGCCTTGAGTAATGTCAGGCGTCTGAGGGCTGTCATAACGCTTCAGACGCCGCACCGAGATGCGCTAACACGGCGCCGCCGGCAACAGGACGAGCAAAACCGCGGCGGGCAGCACTCAGTCATAAGTCAGCGCCGGCGAGAATGAGATGTTTTAATAAGCGGCCGTAAACATGCGCCGCGTCCCACAAAGCAAATAATCGCCGGCACCGCCGTCAGTGTTTTGAAAATATATCAGCCGCGTGTGGCGCCGAGACGCGCCGCTCCGCTACAAAGCGACGCCGACGCCGACGTCTGCGTTGGCCGGCCGGCGCTGTCCCGCGTGTTATTTCGTCCGTGATGTCTGGAGATCACTGCGACTGTTCATAGTTATAACGATCAGGTGGCTCCAGTTCTAATTCGAGCTTCTAGATTTGATGCCACTTCGGTGTGGCGGGCTTGTCCATCTCGCTGCTTATTTCTTCGGACAGCTGCTCATCCGGCTAACCGCTAGTCCACCGAGGTGGAAAACAGCTAACCGTCTTACTTTCGTTAAATTACTGACGTACGTCCCTTTAATTACTTTTGCACACGGACCTATATTTCTTGTACAAATTACATTTCTTCCTTTTATATTATGTTCAACTTGAATTTCAATTGAAATTTCAATTTGCAATCCGCACGTGCAACTGCTGAAAACTGTATTCAGTTTACCATAGCCTTTCCGTTTCGTCTAATTCATTTAAAACATCTATAGCAGTATGGAGTGAAATACACCCTAGAGAAAATGTGAAGCGTGTGAAAATGTGAAATTCGCATTTCCAAATATGGAAAATATGAAAAGTGAACATCATGAACAAGAACTAGAAAAATATGAACAAATAAATGTTCCGTATCGTGCACGCAAATATATTAAATTTATTTGAAATTTGAGATATTTACGTGCAAGAAACGCATTCTTTTTTTTCGCCTTTCGATAAATTTATCTTATGTGTATGCAAGTAATACACAAAAGAGTACAAAGGAAACTGAGGTTCTGTTAGATGACTATCTGGATCGTTTTCATAAAGATAAATTCAACAGTGAGACAGCTGTCACTGAGATTGAGAGTGAAAGCAAGACTGAAGAAAAATCGAGACACCCTCATAAGATTCATCCATACAGAAAAAAAGGGTCAGCAGTGTAAAAAAGGGCAAGGAGTACGAAATTCTGAGAGAAAGTGGGGTACGCTAAACGGCAAAATTGTTAATGTACACAATAAACCAGGACCACGAGGGAAAATAGGAGTGGAAGACCAAGAACGAAGTACTCGGATTGAACAGCGTGCAGTCTTTCGCTTCTACTGTTATATATCGAAGAACAATGGTAGAAATGAAAGAAAATTTGAAGATTGGGATTCTCACTGAAAGTGACGAAGAAATACAGGAGGTGTTGAATGGATTAAGAATCTAATGAGCACAGAATCTGGATTGAGAGTGAGCCAAAAAAAAGGCGAAAGTAATGAGGGGTAGCAGAAATGTTGACATCAAAACTGGAGACCATGAAGTAGACGAAATGAAGGAATTCTGCTAGCTTGGAAGCAAAAAGCACATGACTAAACAAGGAAGGAGCGAATGAAAAGAAGACTAGCACAGGCAAAGAGGGAATTTATGGCCAAAAGAAGTCTACTACTACCGAACATCTGGGTTAACTTGAGGAAGAAAATTCTGAGGATGTGCTTTTGGAGCTTAGCGTTGTGTGGCAGTGTCATGGACTGTTGGGAAAAACGGGAAAGAAGTGCATGCAAACGTTTCGGATGCGGTGTTATATAACGATGTTGAAAATTGGGTGGGCTGATGACATCAGGAATGAACAGGTTCTCAGCAGAACTGAAGAAGAAAGGAACGAATGAAAAAAAAAAAAAACTGACTAGAAAAAGGAACAGGATGACTGGACATCTCTTATGGCACCGGGAAGTGGCTTCCAGAGTGGTAGAGGGCGTTGAGGAGGGTAAAAACTGCGCGGGAAGAGAAGGGAGTGGAATATATTCAACAAATAATGGACAATGTGTGGTGCAAGTGGTACTCTGAGATGAAAAGGTTGACATAAAAGACAAATTCGTAGCGGGCTGTATCAAACCAGTCAGCAGACTGATGGTCCAAGAATGCAATTAAGCACCTATATTCTTCCGTAATAAAGCGGAATGAATAGGCAATTTTCACAAGAAATGCTTGCTTAGTTTTCAAACTAGTTTCACCAAAATAAATCGATGATGCGACGCAACGGACTGTCGATAGTACTTTGCGGTTAATACCACAGTGTTTAGTGATTTCAGGACAGGGCAAACGACGGCAGGGTGGCAAGACAAGAGTCCCTGCTGGCGAGCTTAGGCCTTGCGGCGAGCTGATACGAGGCCGTGATTCAGTGCGACTGCGGCAAAGCGCGCTGGCGCCAGTAGCACGTGCTCGCCGGACATTCCTGTGGCGCCAGCGCGCCGTCGCGCTGTTTAACACGGCGCGCACCAGCGCGGCATTCTTCTCTGGTAAAAATTACGCGGCAGCCGAGCTTCTTTCCGGCGCTATCGAGCTAGCTCTTTCATAGTTCGTGCGCACCGACAACGGCGTTAAATAACTACAATGATTAATGTTAACCGTGGTTCAACTATTGTTACTCCAAGTCTGCAGATACGATTTCAGCGGGCCCACCTGTCACGCGGCGGATCCGGAGTTTGCTCCGTAGCAAAGAACTTGGTGGGAAGACTAAAAGTAGTATGAATCACATTTCTTATGTCGTGTCCGGGTATGACCTCATCCAGGCAAATAAATGAAATAAATATGAAATATGCGCATACGCAGGCCGGTGGGGGCAGTATTATGCTAGAGGGAGATTCAGTTGTGCTTCCGTGGGACCTGGGTAAGTAACTGAAGGCACCATGAGAGCTGTTGATTACGTGAACTTACTTGCAAATCTCCTGCGATCTATCCATGCTTGATGTCTTCCTCAACGGCGACAGCATTTACAACAGGATAACTGCATGATATCGTGCTACAGTCGTTTGATGAGAAAGATGGTGAACTCGCGTTAATATTTCTGTCACCAAATTCGCCAGATCCGAATCCGATGGCTGTCGGGCGCTAGCTCGTCATGTAGAGAACAGCGTTACGGAAAATGAGTGATATTTCTTTAGATACAGGGTGATCAAAAGGTCAGTTTAAATTTGAAAACTTAATAAACCACGGAATAATGTAGATAGAGAGGTAAAAATTGGCACACATGCTTGGAATGACATGGGGTTTTATTAGGATGGCGCTCCACCCCATACTGCTAGACGCGTGAAAGGTCTCGTCCGCGCATCGTTTGGTGATGATCGTGAGCTCAGCCGCCACTTTTGCCATGCTTGGCCTCCCACGTCCCCAGACCTCAGTCCGTGCGATTATTGGCTTTGGGGTTACCTGAAGTCGCAAGTTTATCGTGATCGACCGACATCTCTAGGGATACTGAAAGACAACATCCGACGCCAATGACTCACCATAACTCCGGACATGCTTTACAGTGATGTTCACAACATTATTCCTCGACTACAGCTATTGTTGGTGTACATATTGAGCACTTCCTGTAAAGAACATCATCTTTGTTTTGTCTTACTTTGTTATGCTGATTATTGCTACTCTGATCAGATGTAGCGGTATCTGTCGGACATTTGTGAACTTATGTATTTTTTGGTTCTAATAAAACCCCATGCCATTCCAAGCATGTGTGTCAATTTGTACCTCTCTACCTACATTATTCCGTGATTCATTCAGTTTTCAAATTTATACTGACATTTTGATCACCCGGTATATCTGGTGCCACATACCTCCGGAAACTTAAGTAGGACTTGCCACAACCATGCTACCCAGAATAGCTGCTATATTTGGTTCCAAGGGTGGACGGACATGCTATCAACCAAAGGTCATAATGCTATGGCTCATCAGTGTATTGTTCAAGATACAAACTGAAAATAGTTCTAATCCTCTTATTCCGAATAGTTTTCGGGGAGTGTCCCTTGGTTTTAAGGCAAGTACGACAACTGGAAATTCCTTCCCAGATATACCGGACTAATATTCAAAAATGGTTCAAATGGCTCTGAGCACTATGGGACTTAACTTCTGAGGTCATCAGTCTCCTAGAACTTAGAACTACTTAAACCTAACTAACCTAAGGACATCACACACACACCCATGCCCGAGGCAGGATTCGAACTTGCGACCGTAGCGGTCGCGCTGTTCCAGACTATAGCTCCTAGAACTGCTCGTCCACTCCGGCCGGCGACTAATCATCTATCGCAGTTCCAGTTCGATGGTAATAGGTAAAAATACCGCAGCTCTCGAATGGACCAACATCACAAAGTCTCTCGTCTGCAAGAGATGAAAAAAAATTAACGAAAATAAAATGTATCTAGAGTTGTGGCATGTTGTAAATCAGATGATACCAGACGGCTATACGTTTAAACGGAACAAAGTTGACAGACTTACTTGCCAGATACTGCGAACCTACGAACATGATCTTTTATACTACACTTGACAAAAGGGAATCGATGACTGACGGATTTCCTAACCCATTCTGAAGCCGAACTACCATTCTACGTGCTGTCTTTTTTTAAGTTGCCATGCGACTTGGATGTAGCGTGAGACGGCGAACGCTTTTCCCCCTAACAAACGATCGTGGCCACATCAGATCGTCGCTTGTTCCCTAATGTTTATTTCGTTACCTGAGCCGCGTCGAACATCTGTGCGCCGTCCCGAACTAGCGCCGAACGGCGGATCGAATTACATCGTTGCACTTCCTGCGCACCTGCAGTATTTTTCCAGCCGTCGGAAGCGGATGAAGCGTAAAACAAGGAGCAGGCGAATAAAATGTACTCTGTTACGCATTAAATGAAGCTTCTTTAGGTCTATTTGCCTTTGAGTACTGCGAATAACGGTAATATGAAAGTACTGCTCCTGACTCCTTCTGACGAAAATGGCGCCAATTACTTACGAACGTTTTTTGCAGGAAAATGTGCAGTTTTCGTATAATTATTTTTAGTTCTAGACATACAAAATTTTACAGTGCCTTGTCATAAGCTGGCAGCTGTCCCTGTCTGGTTTCAATCTATAGTTCTGTTTGTTAGCATTATTGTAGTTCCCCCTCACAAAAGATGTTTATTTGTGTACAGAATAGCACAAGAATAAGTAAACATACTAAGAACTGGACTACACAAAGCCAGTAATTACCACTTCTCTCCCACTTATTTAATTTCTTCGAGCTGCCTATTTCCGACAGCCTCCGGCCATTCTGTTACTGCTTGTGTATGCGTTTTTGCAAAGCACTTGGCAGCGAGCCACTTCATTTCTGTGCCTCCTGTCTGCAAATGCATTTCAGAGAGAAATGAGCCTTTGGGATGAGAAGGGCACGCCGTTAAATAGTTTACGTTTCCAATTCCAAGAAAATGCGAGTGCGCCTGAGAATCCGAACGAGTTTCGTCGGGAGCAATGCATCGCGCGAAGGACGAGAAAAGACAAACGGACTTGAGACTTACTTGAAACTTTACTTTAAATGGCATCATTTCAAGAGTACACCTGTAAGTGATGACTATTGTGTACAGGCAGTTCGACCCAGGTAATGGTCAATTTGTCAGAAGTCGAGAACTTAGCTTAATCAGAACGATAGAAGAAAAACGTGCTATTTTCGACGAGCAAAACTGACAGCTACCTGTAGCAAGAACGGCTGCAGGGTGTTAATTGTTGCTCTAGCTCGCTCGATGCTGTCAGCTCGGTCAGCCTGATCAGCAAATTATAATCATTTACGACAGTTGTCTGCACTGACGCAGGATTATATTATTGTTATGTATTCTCTAGCTAGCGTTGCAATATATTACCACAAACAGTTCTTTGTTTGGAAGTAGAAAGGTGCTGTCTCATAATTATTGAAAACCAGGTCGTGCGCGATTGTCATAGGGTAAAACTCTAGTCTCTTCGCAGTGTTTCATAGAATGAGTGAAATGAAATTATTAATGGTGATTGGTCCATCGGACTGTCACTTTCGGTGGCTCCCACACTGTTATTTGAGTAGGCTGTGTGCGAGCACTAGCTCCCCCCCCCCCCACCCCCACCTCTCATCCAAACCCCTCAACAACACTGCACTGCACAAAGAGTCGTCATCCACCAACACACTCTTATCCGTAACAGGTCGGAGTAAAACAACGGCAAACCACCTCCACTACCAACTTGACGACGCTATTAATGAGCTATTCGCTGGAACGCACTACTCAGCATCATCCCTATCAACAGTGATCA
Source organism: Schistocerca gregaria (assembly GCF_023897955.1). Lineage (NCBI taxonomy): Eukaryota > Metazoa > Arthropoda > Insecta > Orthoptera > Acrididae > Schistocerca > Schistocerca gregaria. Next base: position 217,803,050 of record NC_064924.1, read on the forward strand.
TTGCAGTGACTCAGTAGAACACGAGAAGCCTTGAGGAGCATGTTCATCTGAAGACATGAGAAAATGACACCTCCCAACAGACGGAACAGTAACCTTATTTTGACCAAACTGATGTAGTGAAACCACGAAAAGCTAAATGAGGATGGCCTGATGAGATTTTGAACTGTGGGTCCCCCGAATACGAGTTCAGCTTCTAAACTACTCCATCATTTCTCTAGTTCAGTGCTGATCCACGATGAATCCATAGTAGACTAGAGCTAGTAAAGATTTGATGGACAACAGTCTTATGCATCCACGTTCCGCTCATCAGTGTTCTGTGCAACTGAGATCATTTGTCTACACCATCTCGGCACGGTCGACGCTGATCTAATGTCAAAAATTAGAATTTTATATCACTCGGCGCTGGAAAATAAACATTCAGAACAAAAAAAGGAACTAAAACACACATCACAATATATAAATCTATATTTATTTAGAAAATTTAAGTATGAAACAGCGTTTTCAGCGGCTGACGAAGTTTGAAAGGCGCTTCATTGCACATTTCCACTTGGCCGGATGGTTGAATCGTGCAATATCCACATTCTTGGGGCATTCATATGTGACAGTGACCTGAGGCTGGATTGCATGAGAACCTAAGGACAGATATACTCGCTGTCAAGGATCCGACTGACGACGCCCAACCACCCCTAGGGAGAAGAGTCGTATTGTGCACCAGCCACATAGCAGTTGCTTCACTTCTGTGCCTGTCATTGGAGAAAAAGTACTCTGTGTTATCCCGCACCACTGGTCGGAGACAAGCAGCGGCCAGACTAGGGAATTACTGTCCAGTGAACGTCTAAACATAAACGTTTGTTTTTGGAGTTGTGCCATGGCCGGGACGCATTGTGTGTAGCTACTGTCGTGAGTGCGCCAGCGACCTCAGGAGGGATTTCATTCCCCCAGTGTTTTGGAGAGGCACAAAGGTGCTACTCCTGGAGTCACGGTGTGGAGAGTCATGATGTGTGACTACACGTCACGGCCGGTAGTGATTGAGGTAACTCTGACAGCACAACGGTACGTCACGAAGGTCCTGGATCTTCATGTGTTGCCTCTCTTGCGATAGTATCGTGGTGTCAATTTTCGACAGGACTATGGTCGTGCACATACGCACGTGTCTCTATGAACTGTCAGAGTCACGCTGAGGTGTCCTCGTGCCCAGCGAGATACCCAGTTCGCACGTCGGTTTGTTAACCAGCTGTTGAGCCACCTTACCTCACGGGAGGATACAACGGCTTTACGACACCCTTAACAAGCGAATCAATCCATGTAACCAGGCCAGACTGGGTGCGACGTCGTACTGACAAGTGTCCTCATACTTGCAATTATTTCGTAAATTTTACTCGATTTTGTAATTATAGCATCAGATATAAGGGTATCGTCAGGAGTGGCCTAGGGAGGTGTGATTTGGATGACAGGGTGGGCAGCAATCTGCGGTTGTTTGCTGATGATGCCGTGGTGTGCGTAAGGGGTCGAAGTTGAGTGATTATAGGAAGATGCAAGGCGACTTAGGCAAAATTTCCAATTGGTGTGATGAATGTGGAAAAATGTAAGTTAATGCGAATCAGTACGGAGATCAAACTTGTAATGTTCGGATGCAGTAAGTGTCCTACTTGATCCAGTCAAGTCGTTTAAATATCTGGGCACACCTCTGAAAAGCGATCTGGGGTGTAACGGGCATGTGAGAATGCGATAGGGAAGGCGAATGATCGACTTCAGTTTACTGGGAGAATTTTAGGTTCAAATAATGACTCTGAGCACTATGGGACTTAACTTCCGAGGTGATCAGTCCCCTAGAACTACTTAAACCTAACTAACCCAAGGGCATCACACACATCCATACCCGAGGCAGGATTCGAACCTGCGACCGTAGTAGTTGCGCTATTCCAGACTGTAGCGCCAGAACCGCTGGACCACCCCGGCCGGCGAGAATTTTAGGAAAGAGTGCTTCAGCTATAAAGGAGACCGCATATAGGACTCTGGTGCGACCTATTCTTCGCTACTACTGCAGTATTTGGGATCCGTTCCAGGGCGGATTGAAGGAAGACATTGACGCAATTCAGCAGCGGGCTGCTAAATTTGTTACCGGTAGGATCGAACAACGCTTACGGAGATGCTTCTGGAACTCAAAAGGGAATCCTTGGAGAGAAGGCGACATTCTTTTCGAGAAATACTTCCGAGAAAATTTAGAGAACCGGCATCTGAAGCTGACTGCAAAACGATACTACTGCATCCAAAAAAACACCAAGAAGGCACGAGAAATTAGGACTCATACTGAGACACCCAGATAGTTGTTTTTCCAGGAGGAAATCACAAGTAGTAGTAGAGGGTACCCTCCGCCACGCACCGTACGGCGACTTGTGGAGTACCTGTGTAGATGCAGATTAACATCACATTGAAGGTCAGTCCCTCAAGCTCCATTCCGTTTCTTCCTCCCTTTCCGAGTGATTAATTTTTTTGGTGTGTATTTCGTCATTGACCACGAAATTATCGTGAGTGTCCTCCATCCCTCCCCCATCCCCACGCCCACCCCCACATTCCTCCTAGCTTAGACCCTGGATGCGCTGCTGATGGTAGTTGGATACTGATCAACTACTCTTGTCAGTGCATTTTCGTTATTGTCAGTGAAACTGCAGGTAGGCTCTCGCCCTCATTACGGCGCGACTGGAGCTCGTGCGTTTGCCCAGACGCCAGTTAGTGCAACGCACGGAGACGCAGCGTGATTCCTCACGAAGGGAGGGCCAGCGTGAGTGAGGGATTTACTGGTCGGGCAGCGCGGCAGCGGCGCAGCGGAATAGCGGACACGATTTGCGCCGAAGCCCGCACGTCTGCGCCCGCCCCCGGTAGCGGAGGCGCGCTTTCTGTTAATGCCAATCAAGTGTCTTGCAGCTGGCACCACAATGTGGGCGCGAAACGCCGGTCGCCATTAGGGCTTTATTTATACAGCCGCGGTCGCTGCACCGCAGGTTAATATGCGGCGCTGCGCCTCCGTGCCGCCCCGTCATCTGTCATCACGGCCCACGCCGCTGTGATAGCCTTTTAGAGCTTTCGTAAAATGTTGGTCATTTAGCTCAATTTATGGATCATTACGGTGGCGGCAGCGACTGATGACGTCGCCCCGTGCTCGTGCATCAGCGCCCCTATGACAGAGGGCTAAGCACGTGTCGCGCGCGGAGTCAGTTTACGGTAATTAACGGGAATATATGTACCCGCCTGCGCTGTTGCCCCACCGCGGGAAATAAAAGCACGTGGCGCCGAGGAAAGGCGCGAGATTTAGGCGGGGGACCCTAGCGTTATAGCCCAGTGAAACGGACATAAAACACGCGGAGGGCTTGCGCAAGCTGGAAGAACGCCGCGGTGCTATGTATCGCAGCATACTCCTATGTCTGTTTGAAGCGCGTGATAAACATTTCACCATACCCATATCTCTACTTCAGGTCGATAAATGACAAGAACCCACTTGTCATAAAAACACTATTGGCGCATTTTGGACATGACATAACCGACAAAGTACCGTGTCAAGAGTTAAATCTACTAACATCGATCTCAGTGCAGTATTAATTACAAATGGATTCTTGTTCTTTAGCGTCCAGACACTTTATCAGGGGCGTGCTCAGTGAATCGAATCATTATCATAATCAGCCAATTCAATTACTTTGTGATGTGACCTCGTAGAGTTTGCATGCAACGTCAGATCCCTACATGTACTTCTATTTTTGCCGATCTTCAGCTTGTTGTTGCCAACTGAATCCAGCTGTCTTTCTTTACTCTCTTTCCCGTCTTGTAAACTGAAATCCAGTCTAGTATTTCCTTGATACAAACAAAATGAAGACATCAGATGCCTCTGGGTACTGAAATACATCAGTAGGGGAAGTTGATAATCTGTGCCGCACCGAAACTCAAACCGGATTTATCCGTTTCTGGCGAACGTTAGCCTTGACCACCTCGGCCATCCGGACACATTCCCTGACCGACCCAAATTTCCAACATAACCACACACTACTGGCGTAGTGCCCCAGCCCGCCAGCCTCACAACTTGTGGCGATTGCTGATTCTCGTAGGAGTTCGCGCATGTATGTTACACCGCTGTGGTCATCAGTCCCCTAGAACTTAGAACTACTTAAACCTAACTAACTTAAGGACATCACACACATCCAAGCCCGAGGCAGGATTCGAACCTGCGACCGTAGCAGTCGCGCGGTTCCGGACTGAGCGCCTAGAACCGCTAGACCACCGCGGCCGGCACTGGTAGTAGCGACTATGCATTCATCAAAAATTGTTTTCTTCAGCTCAGCCGACGTCTTAGATTTGAAAACTAAAAAGTATCTTTCGTAAACCTGCCAGCTGAATTTAACACCAACATATATATTTCCCTCCGGTGTTCGTTCCTTTAATACGATATTGGTTTTATCATAGAACGTTTTTAGACCAACTTCAGAGCAGAGAAGAACCAGTTCGCTAACTAATATTTCAAGTTCTTCTATATTATTTGCAAATAGAACAATATCATCAGCAAACCTCAGATTATTTAATCTCTTTTCCACAGCTTGGCTTTCCTTTCTTTTCCAATTCAGTTTAGACATTACTGTTCCTAGGACTGCTTTGGGGATATACAGTCACCTTGTTTTACACCGTTTTCAATGGAAAATTCGTTGTTCTCTTCCAGGAAGCTCACAAAAGGTATGGAGGTTGTGTATATGTTACAAAAGATTTTAATACAACCCTTCTCCACTCCTTGTTCTGTCAGCACCTCAAACACAGATTGTAGTTTTTCGATCTCCATATTATATTTATAACTTTAGCTTCGTTTATTAGACTATTTTTATTTGAATACACTGAGACCTTATTGCCTTTTTCTGTACCAGTACTATTACTGAAAGAAGGTGCTGTGTGTGGAAATCTTACTCCATACTGTAATGTGTAGATCATACTTTACTTTGTGGCAGCTTCAGAAAATACTTATTATGTGGAAACTATTTTTTAATCCTTGTCAGTTATTTACATCAGTTTCGTATACTTCTGAAGATTTCTTCGTTGTATGGATACGTTTTGGCCAGCAGTGTATTTATGATCAGTGTCACCAAGAATGTTTCTGTAGTAAAATATAGAGTTTACATCCCGTCGATAGCTCGGTCATAAGAGTCGAGTTCCTCTTGCGAATTACAGTAGCGATTCTCGTTTTACTTGTACAACAGAGAGACTACCAATCCATATCCTAGATCGTTTCCTTTTTTTTTTTTTTTTTTTTTTTTGCTGCACGTAATGTGAGTTTCGTTTGTGCCAGTTCTTTATGCATACGGGAAATAAATAGTTGTGCTGCGGTTAATATTCGACGTTATATTGTAAGTCATTGTCTGGTTTAGGCAGTTCAGAGAAGATAGTCCCAACTTCGATAGAACCATGACTAGCAGAACACTATACTGTTCGAAGCAGTCTTCGGCTGGTGACTCATCACCTTTTCCTACTGACCTCTGCTGTAATAAATTCATTAATGGAAAAATTCCCTACACCAGGAAATAATTAATGTAGGGTAACGATATTTAGGGAATACTTTTATCTGTGTAATACATTTAAGTGATTGACGTTGCATGATCACAGGTTAATGTATGCGCGAGATAAGTCATTGCAAACATGAAAAGCTGGTACATAACCGGTGTAGCCGCGCGGATGTAGAATGCAAGTATGCACACGTGCATGCATTGTGTTGTACATGTGTCAGATGGCTGAGCGGTTCTAAGCGCTTCAGTCCGGAACCGCGCGAACGCTACGGTCGCAGGTTCGAATCCAGCCTCGGGCATGGATGTGTGTGATGTCCTTAGGTTAGTTAGGTTTAAGTAGTTCTAAGTTCTAGGGGATTCATGACTTCAGATGTTAAGTCCCATAGTGCTCAGAGCCATTTGAACCGTTTGAACATGTGTCAGATGTCAGTTTCTGAGATGGAGTTCTATGCCTGTTGCATTTGGTAGGTCAGTACAGGGACGGATAATGCTCCTGTGGACGAAGCTGGAGTTGTCGTCCGATGATATCCCATACACGTTCGTCTGGAGACCGATCTGGTGATCGAACAGGCCAAGGCAACATGTCGGCACTTTGTAGAGCATGATGGGTTACAACAGGGGTATGTGGGCGAGCGCTGTCGTGTTGGAAAACACTCTCTGGGATGCTGTTCGTGAGTGGCAGCACAACAGATCGAATCACCAGACTGACGTTCAAATTTGCGTTAAGGGTGCGTGGAATCACCACGAGAGTGCTGCTGCTGTCATACGAAATCGCACCCCAACCTATAACTCCAGGTGTAGTTCCAGCGGGTCTAGGCAACAGAGAGGTTGGTTGTAGGTGCTCAACTCGCCTCTTTCTAAACAACATTCGGCCATCACTGGCACCGAGGAACAACTGGCTTTCATCAGAAAATACAACAGACTTCCAATGAGCTCTCGCTTGATACCCCTAAAGACGCAAATGGGGTGGTTTGTAGTTACTGGAAAGGACGCTACAGTGCGTCTGGCTCGGTGCTGTCCTTGAAGTAACCGACTTGTAACGGCTCGTTGTGTCACTGTAGTGTGAACTGCTGCTCGTTTTGCTGATGCATGACGCAGTAGTATGAGCCACAGCCATACGACGAACACGATAGCCTTCCCTTTCGCTAGTGCCACGTGGATTCTGGAGCTTGGCGACGTGACAACCGCTGCCAGCTGTCATGTACCGTGGCTACGTTCCTGCCAAGTCTTTCTACAATATCACAAAAGGAGCATCCAGCTTCTTGTAGCCCTATTACACGATAATGGCGCCTTTGTCGCCTTTAAAGGCATTCTTGGTTAACGTCAACTCACTATGTCCAGTCTCAAAAGTAGCTAATGCTCACGACCGCTACAACGTGTATTTACAACAAACCTGGTGTGCATTGTCATACTGGCACCACTAACGCCACTCTGATGCCATGGGAGCTAAACCTGAATAGACGTCATCTTTCAGATGTAACAACACTCCTACCAACTTCCGTTTTTTCGCACATCTCCTACTTAGTCTTGGGATTTTTTTCCCGTCAGTGTATTATGAAGCAGGCGCTAGAGAACCATAACTCCCAAACGAATGCAAAACTTTCGTTGGCGGAGCGTCGTGGAAGTATTTGCAGCGTTTAGTGCTCTTCGGATGTGGAGCGGAGCTGATGGACACGCAGTGTTGGGAAGACTGCGTGGCGGCTGACAATTAGAGCTGCAGCGGCGGCCACGGTGCGTGGCGCTGCGTGGGCGATGAGATCACCGCGTTGCGTGCCGACCGCGCCGCATCTACATAAATCTGCAGAAAAAACACGGCGGCAATTTGTAGCGCCCGCCGACTGTCACTGCCGTGGCGCGCATGCGAGTAGCCCCGTCTCCCCCCCACCGCCCTGCCACTGACGGGGCGCTAGGCAAACACACGAACGGCAGCTTCTTCGCGTCTCCGTGTGTGTGTGTGTGTGTGTGTGTGTGTGTGTGTGTGTGTGTGTGTGATAGAGAGGAAGAGGGAGAGAGACAGAGAGAGGGAGAGAGATGCAGGAGGCATTAGCAACATTTGTGACGTACACCAACCGAAATAGAAATACACGAGGTGAACCAGAAATCCTCAGACAAATTTTCTGAGGTTGTTCAGGAATAGCATCTGAGTAATCTGGCCCGAAGGACCCACGGTCTCAGGTTGCTCGGTACAGGGTAATAACGTAATTACAATTTATTCGGTTTGTTACCACAATCATCCTCGTTCCTACGAAATTAACTTCAATAGGTGAAGGAGCCTGCAATATGCAATAACTTAAAAGATACGACAAACAAGACACAGTAATACAACAACCTTGAGACGAGAACATCTACAGTTTCATCACAGAGTGTTTGGTCTGTTTTGTCAGCATATTGCACAGCACGTTTCCTTACAGGTACTATGCAAAATTTCAACATCTGCAGTTTCATCACAGAGTGTTTGGTCTGTTCTGTCAGCGTATTGCACAGCACGTTTCCTTACAGGTACTATGCAAAATTTCGACGGCGGTGTGCACGGTGACGAACCATCGACTGTCTTACACCCTCAAGAATGCCAGGAGTTGAGAGTACGACTCCTGCAGCTGGGATGATCCTAGAAACCACGTCCGTGTGAGTATCGATCGGAGTCTCGTAAGGTAAGCAAATCGAACAAGTTTATTTCCGAACAAGACATATAGCACATGCCATCGACATGCGCTCCGTTTTGCACTATTTTCAGTGCAGTTCAAATGCGAAGCTAATAGATGCAAGAAACCAAACGACATGCAGAAACCCTGTATCGAGCCGCTAGCGACCATGGGTTCCTTGTACCAAAATACACTCTAAGAAGAAAAAGAAACGACGAATCACAAAGGGGTTACCCGAATGGGATGGAAATCGGTAGATGTGACGCACATGTGCAGACAAAGCAATTTCAGAAAAATTGGATCATTTATTCAAGAGGAAGAGCATCACAAATTGAGCAAGTCAATAACGCATTGGTCCACCTCTGGCCGTTATGCAAACAATTATTCGGCTTGGCATTAATTGAAAGAGTTGTTTTATGTCCTCCTGAGGGAGATCGTGCCAAATTCTGTCTGGCACGAATCGCGTAAACTAGTAAACTAATCCGCTGATTTTACGTAAAACCACAATCTTGCCCCACTTCTTGGTCTACTTTCTAGGGCAGAAACCACATAATTCGCAAGGCCAAACAAATTTACGGATCAGTAGACATTTAACGTCTCATACTGTCAATTACACACACCATTCGCTTCTCCTTGTCGTTTTAGCCTGGCCTCAAATTCTGCTTCATGCCACACAGCTAGTCGTCTTCGCCCCTGTCAGCAGACTTCTTTCAGTTTATCCTAGCTCTAGAAAGGAATTTCCATCGGATATCGGCACGGAGAAGAGCAGTACTTATGAGACAACGAAGTTATTGTATTGCCTACGCGATCAAACATTATCACTAACTAATGCAGTAACTGTTAACATCCGTTGAACTTTGTGTCACAGTGATGTATGTGATGAATGTCGAGTACTGAGATGTAATAGGTTGCTATCCAAATGAACACGGATGTAGCGAGAAATGCGCCTGTCACAAAAGTTGTGCGAACTCTGCTGCGTACAGGGACACTGGAGCAGATGCACCGTGCATCAAAGGGAGTAACTGGTACGCTGGCAAAGAATGACTAACGATATTTTATGGTTGTGCTGCAAATTATTTCTTTGCATATTCAATATTGATTTTCTGTCTTATTTTACTACCATTTCCATTGATAATCGAAAGGATTTTTAAACTCTTGTCGAAAAACGTTTTTCTTCTCATATGCCTGAAGCACCCTCAGTGGTTTTTAACATGCAATTTGGTCATACACTTGAGATGTGTCAATATGTTTTTCAACAGTGTAATGTCAGAGTTTTTAGCATTAATTTCATAGTGTAGGATATAAACAGGTGATAAACTGGAAATCTCTAGACGCATGACAACAAATACTTTACTTTCCAAAGGGGATAACCAACCCAAAAACTGATGTTATATGCGGATTGAGTCCCCGAATGAAAATTTGTGCCCAAGCTAGGTTTAGAACTCGGGTCTCTTGCTCACTAGCTTTGCACAACTGCATCGACTACCCTAGCACGCCTCGCTGACGTGATAAGATAGTCATTGCAGTTCAGCAGAGCCACTGTGCCAGGATGGCGTAGTGATTAGCGCATCTGCCCAGTGAGCAGGAGACACGACGTCGAATCTTAGCATTGGAACAAATTTTTATTTCTCATTTCAGTCTGCACAAATGCATGACAGATGTTTGAGAATTGAAAAGGTCTTTGGACCATAGTTTCATTTAACCCAGAAGTTGTTTGGAACTGCACAGTACATTATTAACGATGTTCCTGCTGGAGCTAATATGACCTCGAATTGCCGAGACTCGAAGACACGTGAACTGGTTTAAGGAGATAATGATTTCGGTTCATGGAGTCAAACATGGGATCTGAAGCACGGCGCAGCTAGCTATTTTTCATAGATACATTTAAATTCCAGAGTTTGAAGTCGTCCTTATATCTACATTCAACGAAGGAACATAATCACTTGGATTTTTTTATGGATTTCAGCCACTGAGCATGACTAATGTGAAAGCGAATTCTGTCAACACTGTGCAGTTTCCACAGCCGAGTGCTGCACACTTTAAAATCTCATATTCTGATCGAATTAGTGTCGGTCTTCCGCAGCCGATAGTCCGAGAAAAACTGTGTGGAACGGAATGATCTGGAGTGCTGGGAGCGGGTATGGCTGTCGCTACCAAAAAATCCACGCCGAAGCTCCACTGCGTGCGTAACGTAAATGGATTTACCGTCGCCCCTTGTCTGTCTCCAGGGTCCTTTCCAGCAAGTGGACCTGTCCATCCCCTGTCTTTTATTTACCGCGAGGCTCAGAGACAGTCGCCGGTGGCAGCAGTAACAATACATTTTTATATTCGGTGCGCCGGTTGTGGCGTTGTAGCTATTCCTGACGGCGGCGCCGCTGATGGAATGGACCGCAGTCGCCGGAGGAGGAAGTCGGAGAGCTAGCCGCGGGGTAAATCCGATCCCGGCCGGCGGGGGCGGAATGGCCGCCCGGATCGCTCGCCGCTCCCAGCACTGCTTGAAATTCATGGCCGCGGACAGGGGGCGCGCCCGCTCGCGGCGACAACGGCGCGGCCCGGTTCTCATATTCAGAAGGCGCCGACCCGTAATGGCTGTTTGTTTTATTGTTGAATTTAATTCTCTAGGTGAACAGGTGTCGCTGTCTCCGGGCTTCTCGACAAGTGACGTTTACTCCGCTTCATTTCGAGGACTCTCCGCATGTAATTTGTTGCACAGCTGCGGGGAGCTACGTCGCGAGACCCGCTGCGTAGACAGCGTGGCTATTCTGAGCTACAGCTGCTCCTTAGCATTTCAGCCGCCCCATTTCATCGACATTAATTGAATATATTTGGGGAGCATTCTTCGCCATTGCGACGACATCGTTTCAGGTACAAGTTAATAGCAAGTTTTACTCTGGGAAGTCATCTTTTTTAATCCACCCGTTACTACGCAGAAGGTATCCCTGAACAACCTCAGAAAATTTGTCTGAGGATTTTTGGTTCACCTCGTATATTTCTATTTAATAAACGGTGTGTGTACGTCACAAATGTTGCTAACATGCATGCTTCATCTCTCTCTCTCTCTCTCTCTCTCTCTCTCTCTCTCTCTCTCTCTCACACACACACACACACACACGGAGGTAGACGCGAAGAAGCTGCCGTTCGCGTGTTTGCCTAGCGCCCCGTTAGTGGCAGGGCGGTGGGGGGACACGCGGCTACGCGCATGCTAGGTACCGAGACGCTGATGTACCTCGTTGGATAGCAGAAACATTTGTTCACAATGCTTCCCTGAACTGCTGGAAAGTGGGAGTTTCATTAGCTAAAAGATTCCAGAAATACACTTTTGGGTTCAGGTCTCAAGAAATTTGGCGCCTTTCTGGACACTGCCGGATGTGGACCAAGGTGTATTATTTTTATTGAAAGTTTTACAGCTATATAGTACCTCTAAAAGTACCTCACACTTAAGCACAATTACCCCATTGCATTATCTTTATCCAGCAATAGTTCCAGACCTTCTCTCCCGCTATTTCTCGCTAGCTCTTACTTAGCGGAAAATATATCTGAAACAGTCATGTATTGATGCTAACGACCAAAATGAACTTTTTTTTTCGGTGATGCACTGTCAGTAGTATCGGTAAACACTTCTAAGAGTGACGACGTATATGATGGGGACATCGCGTAAATTTACAGTCTTCTTTCAGGCGACTACAAACCTTCCCAGAGTTTAGCCACTTAAGTTTTATATGCCTGTTTTAAAACCGACATGTATACTTGCGAAGCAAAGAGAGAATATATTTTCAATAAAGACACACACGAAACTATCATAATTCTGCACTATGTAGAATATTACACCAGTGTCGTGTGTGTTTTCATTCAGAATGTAGAAAATATTCTACCAAGAAAGACGAAACAGTCAGTCACTGCAAAGACAGAAAAGTTTCGTCAGTCGTAATTATGTGTTACGAGCGTGGTCAGTACGTAGCCTCAGATGAAACTGGGATACAGTTTGCAGCTAAATCTGATGATCGTCAGAAGCGGCCTTCAACCAGCAACACTGTAAGAATACAGTAGTAGTGTTTCGAGCCAACTGACTGACATAAGTGTTGTCAACATAGGCGTTTACAAGGATGATGATGATGATGATGATGATGATGATGATGATGGTTATCAGCGCCCGTAGAAATTCCCAACCTTCGCTCGGTCCAATCTCGCCACTTTCATGAATGATCGTTCGCAAGGAGGGGGCTATTTAAGTTTGACACTGTAATACCTTAAAAACATTTAGAGAACACCTATCTGAGGTACAATAACTTCTGTGTACTTTCTATTAACTTTAATTCTCGGAGCATCATACGTTCTCAAATTCACCGAATCATATGCATGACAGGCAATTTTAGAATGTTGGCCCCTATTGGATGAATTTCTGGGGACGTCCAGATCGCACATAGCGAATGATTTACAAAACCTTAACAAGGTTTCAGTTGCAAACTGGTTGTGAAAGGTTTTTCGGCATCTTGTTGAAGCGAAACATAAACTGTGTTGTCTTCGTTCTTGTTACATTATACTTGGAAAAAATCTTAAGCCGGCCGCTGCGACCGAGCGGTTCTAGAAGCCACAGTCTAGAACCGCGCGACCGCTACGGTCGCAGAATACTGCCTCGGGCATGGATGTATGTGATATCCTCAGGTTAGTTAGGTTTAAGTAGTTCTAATTTCTAGGTGACTGATGACCTCCGATGTTAAGTTCCATAGTGCTCACAGCCATTTGAGCCATTCGAAAAATCTTAATTTGTATGGTTTCCTCTAGCGTCTCCTTCGGGAATATAGAAGTTACCGCCCAAAATTTATTTGTCTATTTAATGTTAGCTTAAGCTAATTGCTCGGCGTAAGAGAAGCCGGCGGGTTAACCCAAACCCGACGTGGCAAGAAAGCCCATAGATCCATGAAGGACGCCCTACGCGAACCATTCAGGCAGAAGAGATCTTCGGACCGAATTCGAATATTTTTGCAAAAAAGCGTCTATATAAGAATGGCGGCCATAGTAGGGCTCGCCTTCCAGAAGCTGTCCATGCGCGCTAGGAAAACGCTGCGGCGGCGGGCTAGGCCGGCAGTGCGGTATTTGCGCGGTGCCGCCCTGTGTATACAGGAGCTCATTTCGGCGCAAACCGCGGTCGCGCATGTACACGGAGGCCAACAGCGGATGTATCGGAGCGAAGTGAGCCGAGTTTTCGACGCGGAAGTAATTAATTACTCAGCGGAGCGTCACACAGGCAGTTCAGTTTCACAGCCATCGATTATTGGATACCACAGTGGGGGCGTGGAATACAAATGGCGCGGAACAGTCATCCACTGGCGCTTCGCGGATATGTCTCGCATCACTAGGAAATTTATGAGTCCATAACCGGACAAAATTACGCTGCACAAAGCTACGCAACCTCAAGCGAAATCCTTCTGTGCTGTGCGTTTATCGCGAAAGCAGCGCCTTAGATACTACCAAAGTTTGCATACTTTTAATTTTTCTCCCTTAATTGCAGTTGAGGTGGCTTAAAATCCGTCATCACATTGCAAGCGCAATGCAATCAGAAGTGACAGTTCACAGTGTCTAATCAGTACGAAACGTATAGGGTACAGCAGGGCTATTCCACACACACACACTTGGCTAATTTGCCTGAAATAAGAAATGTAACAGTGTGCTAGTTCCTAGCTGAGTCAAGGTCGTTTTGCCTTAAATTTGTGCCATTATCTCTGTGTCGCCGCATATGACTGAAATAAGGGTGTTTCCTGCTACGTTATTGACAGAGCAGGAGAACAAACACTACAGGTAATCGAATTGTAATGGACTACAGCCACAGTTAAATAATATAACTTAAGAAAGTAAGGTATGCCATGAAGAATAACATGACATTTTAAACTCTTATTGTTACTTGTATAAGAACACAGGTTATGTAGTGTATCAACAAATATTGATGTAGCTTCTTGACTGGGTGGAGTAGCCCCACCATTTTGATTTTTCCCTTCTTCAGATGCTTATTTAATACTTAGTTCGTGTAAAGGCATTTCGACCTTTCATTTGCTGGAATATATTCAAAATTAACATACCATAATTGCATCACACTGGCAGATTTTTTTACAATGTTTCGTGCCATATTATATAGGGCATTGAGTTGAAATGAGCGGAATAGCTTCGTTGTACCCTATCTTAAAGTACTACGTTATACAATATTATGGCAAGCCAAGTAACTTGTATAGAATGCAGCACTTCACTTAAAAGTGACTGAGATACATACCACTATTTTTCAGCATAGTCACCAACACTCTGTAAACAAAGATTGGAATGTTCCTCGTCGACAGAAATCCACTCCTTGGTCTCGGATTCGAGAACCACTTTGTGAACGTCCTCGTTATTGGAAAATCTTTTTGCCACCATGCTTTCTACGTCACTGCATGACATTGTGGTCGATGCCGATGGTCTTCCTTCCCGATCAGCATCATCCACGTCTGTGTGGCCTTGGTCAAATTGTTGGCATCATTTTTAACTACGGTGGGACGTAAAACGGCATTTGGTTCATATAACGCCAGAATTTCACGGTGAATTTGTGTGCAATTTAGACGTTTTTCCGTCAAGAATCGTACCTCCTGCATATTTCAACTTCCGAGTAGGTTTCCAGTTGCCACGCCATTTCACTCGCACTTTCTGATGCACTGTTACCCGTACCGGAGCAGAACTGTGTCTGCAGGTAATCCAGAACATGTACTGTATTATGACTGTACGCCACTCTTGTTGCGTAGCGACCTTGACGTGTTTGTTTTCTTACTTTTCGTCAAAATATAGTATTTGTACGACTAATACCATGCCACCTCGCGCAAGATGGCGCAATAGTTAGCAGACCGGACTCACATTCGGGAGTACGACGGTTCAAAAAAGCGCCCGCCTATACTGATTTAGACTTTGGGTGATTTCCCTAAATCTCTCCAGATAAAACTGGGTTGAGTCCTTTGAAAGGGCACGGGCAATTTTCTTCCCAGTCCTTCCATAAGCCGAGATTGTGCTCTGTATCTAATGACATTGTTATCGAAGGGACATTAACTCCTTTCTGCCCCCACTCCTCCCAAATACCACGCCATAATTTACGCCTTATCTCTAAAGATTCCGAATAAAATAATGAACGGGACTGTCCGTAAATACCTGGTGATACCCTACAACTCGTAAAGATACTTACATATATATTACTGTTCGCATACGTAATAGAAACATCCATGTAGCTTCGAGCTTGAACCAGAATAGCTTTTTGTATTTCAGTGTCAGATAGTGCCACAGGCTACCCAAAAGTCGCAAAAGAACTAAGGCAAAAACATCAATTTTTTAACCTGTTTCTCGTGAATAAATCACATACTTTTTCTGAAACTGTAATTACTCGTTTGTCTGTTCATGTAAATCACATCTACTTATTTCCGTCCCGTTCTGATAATTCTTCCGTGGTGCGTCGCTCTATTTGTCTTAGAGTGTATAACATACAATTTTAAACATGACTGTCACCCAACAACAGTACAAGAATATGATATGTATCATATAGCCAACCGATTGCAGCAAGATATAACTTGAGCTAGTTTCGACACCGTCTATAGGTGTCTTTATCAGAAAAAACCAAAACTAGTCACATGAAGTGACGGTTGGAAACAGTGTAACGAGAAAGATGTTCCATTCCTATGAAATAACTTTTTAAAAATTTTGTGCTGGGACACGTTTTCGCTAGTGGCTATAGTTCTGGAATTTTTCAAGGAAAACGTCAAAAGTGACCTTAAAACGCATTTATCTAAATCGAAAACCGTGGCCTCCAGCGAAGTAGTATGGCAGTACGAGGTATAACTACATTAAATTTCCTACAAAAAATCCAGTTTTTTTTCTGTAGGACTAATAGTTTGCGTGTGGCGAACGAGAGAAAATTTGCGAGTGATATTTGAGGCATTGTGGGCTGCATACAACCCAGCGGTAGCGGCAGCTGAAACATAATGACTTACGGCAAGTGGATTTTTGTTTCTGGCAAGAGGACTCAGCCAAGAATGTTGCAGAAGTACAGAAAATGTTGAGGGAAAAGGAAAGGGGAGATGAATATGGTCCTTCACTATGAGGGCAACTAGCAAGTACGGTAAAGGGTCAGGGGCTTGAAAAGTGAAGGCATTTGGTAATAAATGGCGAGGAACGCGAAAGAATGCCACCGCGTTTCAGGGGCTGCGCGGTGCGCTCCGGCGCTGCAGCGGTGTGCGCCCGCTCTCTCGCGTTATGACCGTTCTGGGAAGCTGCTGGTCTGCGGGCACGCAAGAACGGCCGGCGCTCCTCAGATGTTCCGCGCTGTCCGGCTGCTCGCTTACTCGGAACTCCCACACTTCATCACAAACATTGAGGTCAGTGGCCCCAAAATACGTAAAGCATTCAACTGGCCTTACCGTACCGTCTCCTAAGACCTACTTCCTTTTCTGCTTCAAACATCCCACACCGTTGTATCTTACGATGCGCAATATCTGCATTTATTTCTTTCGCTAAACTTGCTCCTAATGTTTTTTCTTCTTAGTATGCTCATAAAGAAGCTCTGTTTTAGCTGTAAGGGCCCACGTTACTGGTTCGACTACCCGAGACACATGAAAGCAGGAGGATATGGCTTGTAATGAGGCTGTATGTAGCAAAGCCTTGTGGTATTTAGAACAGCAACGCTTCCGGCACATGAGACAAACAACATGATGCTATGGCCTGTTTTCCCGCCCCTGATCCTTCAAAGACTGGTTTTGCCGTTTTGTTCGAGCATTGTCTCTGGATATCTGATACTCTATGGAACTCGGATACCATGGCGCTCTCAGACAGCACTGCAAGTAATGTAGATGCTCGTCAATAGTTACCAAGATTTGGTAGGAAGAAAGGAAGGTTCCAGTTGACGACAAGGTCATTAGATGCATATGAATGGAATCGTTTCACCTTTATAAGGTCGCCATGCTCAGCATGCCGTTAGAGATATGAGCGCTGGCTTGAGTCAATGCAACATCTGCGACTATCTGTCGAATGGGAGAGTAGTCATCTCGTAATCATCTTCATCGTTAGATAATAATCTTCACCACGCTGTTCTTGCGTTGGTGGTTACAGTAATGACGTGAGTAGGCTACTCATGGGTACCATGGCTACTGTTTACCTATGGTCACGGCAGAGGAACTCTTGGGTAGCGTGGTGTACGCTAATCACCCTCAGATACGTGATGCCCATGGCACACATATCACTCTTGTAAATTTTTTTCGTGCTCAAATAAAGTAATGAGCAAAACCATCTAGATTACTATTTTTTATGCATATTTCCTTTTCCAGTTTCAGGAAATTGTATATACTATGGTCCTGTAACTTCTGTTCCATTTGCTCTTCAGTATGTTTTTGTGACTTAGACAAAAATAGAAAAATAGATAGTTGATTACGGTTTCATTGCTCTGTTACTGGCGTGTTAAGCATACAAGGGAAGACGTGTGACGGAGACTCATACTGAGTGCCTAATTCGTCTTCGGGAAGTTTTGCTCGTCGAAGAACATTTCTTGTAATTATCTTCTAAATTGAGTTAGAGATGTTTTGAACATAAGTTTTTCCATTCATTTAATGTTAACTCTTATACAATTGGCAATCGACAAATTTCCGTTTTAGGGCGTCGCTGCAGCGTATATGCAACCTAGCGCTGCTTCAGTGCGAGTATATAAGGACCGACAAGTACGCAAGCGGTTAGTGTGGAAATCTTATATAAATGTGCATGAAGAATTACGTTCACGAAAGACTGCCTTGGTACTCATTAAAAAATGACTAGGATCTGAAAATCACTAAAAATATGCTTTGAGTTTCTCAGACATCTTAAAAAACTGAGCTTGAACGAAAAAATTATGTTGACTGTTGTGTGTGAAACAGAAAGTAGCTGCATCGCATCGGAAAGTAAATGAAATGTCTGAATAGACTAAAAAAAAAAAAAAAACCTTCCGTGGCACGCTATAAAATTTCAATTGTGTGCTTTACAGTATAGACATTTCATGAATTTTTCGGATGTGTCAATCATTTTGCATAAGCACATATTTATATCATATTTCAGTTGTTTCAATTTTTTATCGTTTCGTTTTCGACTACCACGCATATATTCGCGCCCTGCAGTTGCACAGCGTCCACATAGCAGAGACAAATTTGAAACTCAAATCCATAACGGGGATTTGATTCAGGCACAGATGCACTCAGACCACGGAAGCCGCGTCGGCGATTTTATGCGACACCTTGGCTGTTGTAAGAGATGTGTCGTTTATTAAGATAGTACACAGGACTGGTTTGACGAGGCAACTTGTATACACTGGAACTACTGTATTTAGAAATACGTGCCGAGGTAAGTACGTGCAAAAACTGTGAAACGAGGAATTTTGAGTAGCATGACGGACTAAATATATGATGAGATGCTGATGGAAAGCTCTCGAGTTTCCAGCCGGTAGGCAATGCTGAGATACTGTGACGTTTCGATGAATGATATAGTCACCATCTCGTGGCGAATAAGACTCATCAAAACATCACGGTTTCTCAACAGTGCCTCCTAGGTGAAAACTCGAGAGCATTTCATCTGTAAAGTACGCCGAAAAAGTCTCCATCACACATCACGACGTGTTGGTAGCATATATTGCGAGATTATTTCGCTTCATAGTTATAGAAGTGGTGCAGAGTGTGAGAACTGTAGCGGAAGAGATGAGTTCGACAGGACTGGTGACGATGCGAATACGCTGTAGAGCAGAACGGCACCTCAGATGACTTGAGAGATTCGTACTAACTACTGGCAGATAACAGATGTTACAAAATTGCATCGATTGTAAGCTTCGCATAATATAGAAGGAAAAGTGTGCGAGAATCTTCAGAGCTGGAGCGATAATGAAGATTGGTATAGGAAGGGAAAAACAGAAGGAAGAAGAAGAAATACCATCAAGAGAATAGAGCCAATAATGAGACTTGCCACCCGCATCGCAATAAATCTGTCCCACCTGCCGGATTACACAGTCTCTCTTGTTTACGATACAGCTTGGCACAGTCTCTTCTCTCATCTCTCCTCCCACGACGGCGAAAATAAGGTAAAAGAAAAAAATAAACAGCGCTTTACGCCCACCTTAATTATGTGATGCAAAATCGCTGAGAAAATGTTAATTAAAACTTGAGAAAACCGTCTGCGGAGCGGCTAAATTGCTATGCAAGAAACTATTAGCCGAGGGAAGGGGGGCGTGCATACAGAGAGGCAGAGCTGAGCCGGGCCCTGCACGCTCCGCTCCGCTACCCCGCAGGTATCCGAAAGTTCGCCTCGGCGCGGTGGCGCGCTTGTTTGCCGAAGCCGCCGCCTGCCAAACGGAATAACGCCACCTGTTTTGTACGCAGCCGAGACGCGAAAGAGCTGCTCAGAATTTTCGATCCTGCCGACGGAAAAATCTCGTTACAAATGAAGCACCTTTCGCGTCCGATCTGCTCAGGTCCAGTTTTAGCATTGGTACTGTCAGCCGCAGCGTCGTCCATTCGTCACTCTGATGGGAGTAAAAAATTATCTGATTGTATCTGCCTAAATATACGGTGTATTGAATGAGCAATTTTCATGCACCCGGTGTAACGACACCATATCATCTGGGACACCATGCCATGCATTGAGATGGGGATTTATGGACCTAGCGGAGGCTTGGCGAATTATATTTACCAGAGATTTTTGTGACGACTGTGAAAGCCGGCTGCGATAATGTGGTGATCTGTAGTAGTTTCAAGTGATTTTGACTCGGATCGCTAGCTTCGTCTTTAGAAGAATGAACTCCATAGCTTATGAAAACATTTTACATACGGGCGTTTTTCCCATACTGTGGGGTCACTCTGTCATCAGAAACTTTTCATCAGCTACATAATGCTCCTATTTACAGGGCAAGGGCAATTGTGTCGTGGTTAGAAGAAAATTACCTGGATTTACTGGAACGGTCTGCTCCAATTCCCGACCTAACATCCGTAGAACATGGTTCGGACAAGCTAGAACGTCTAGTCCACGGCATATCGTTTCAACCAAAAATAAGAGAGAAATATGCCCCAAACGTCGACTACAAAATGGTTCAAATGGCTCTGAGCACTATGGGATTTAACAGCTGAGGTCATCAGTCCCCTAGAACTTAGAACTACGTTAACCTAACTAACCTAAGGACACTACACACATCCATGCCCAGGCAGGATTCGAACCTGCTTCCGTAGCGGTAACGCGGTTCCAGACTGAAGCGCCTAGAACCGCTCGGCCACTTCGGAGGGCCCATCGACTACAGCAGAAACGTGTTTTACCTACAGCGTATCAGAACCTTATGCAAAGACTTCCCGGAGGATTAAAGACTGCAACAGAAGCAAATAGAGCGCGTACGAAATGTTCATCACTCTGCAGCCGTCTTTAGAAGGGAGGTACATCACGTGTCCAAGGACTATTGGCACATAATGTAATTATTTTTTTATTTTAGAACGTAATTAAGAGTTCGTGGTGAGCTGTATTATATTAAACGGAGACTGGTCGACAAAATCAAAGGTAAAGACGGGCATACCCTACATCCTTAGTACAAGGGCTGGACTCGAATTCTACTAATCTCACACTTATCGTATATTATCGTTCTGTTAGAAAATTGAAAACCATTCACTTGTCATCCGAATGACGCCACTGTGTACTGGGAAAGTATCGTCGTTAGTTTTCTTCAAGGAAGCTCAGAAATGATATGGACATCGGTAAAATTTACTTCAGCATCTGAAGCCGAGTATGTGTTATTCTGGGTAATATATTTGCGTCTGAGACCACATGCAACATTCCGATACCGTGCAAGCTTGAGTAAAGCTCCAATAATTATAATTATCACTATGTCTGCCGGAAGGAAGAGATCAAATGAATTCAAAGACAGCCTGGGTTGGGTTGTTTCGGGGAAGAGACCAAACTACGAGGTCATCGGTCTCATCGGATTAGGGAACGACAGGGAAGGAAGGCGGCCGTGCCCTTTCAAAGTAACAATCCCGGCATTTGCCTGGAGAAATTTAGGGAAATAACGGAAAACCTAAATCAAGATGGCCGGACCCGGGATTGAACCGACGTCCTCCCGAATGCGAGTAAAGACAGCCTGGTTGAACTGCAGTCGGCCACAGAAAATTTTCCATAGTTGTAAGTGAGAATCTACGGAAGGCATTAGAAGTTTTCCACTGGAAATGCATTCGACAAATTTAGAGAATTGATATTAGAATGAGGCTACAAAATTCCTCACGACTTCCATACTTCGTATGCGCAATGCAAAACCAGTCGATGCGACAGTAACGCTTGCGAGGGTATTCAAGAAAGTTATTTTCCACTCATTTGACCATAGAGGTCACTAATAAGCGTTCAAAGCACCTAGTATCATGTACCGTACAGTGATTTGCAGCCTTCATGTGCAACTGTAGATTGTATTTGTATTACCACAGCAAAATTCCACTCATGATTTGATTTCATCTTCGTTGCAAATTATCTATTGATCTGTTGTTTACAGGAAGCATATCTAACAAGCAGTAGAAATGGGTCAAATGGCTCTGAGCACTATGGGACTTAACTGCTGTGGTCATCAGTCCCCTAGAACTTAGAACTACTTAAACCTAACTAACCTAAGGACGTCACACACATCCATGCCCGAAACAGGACTAGAACCTGCGAATGTAGCGGTCGCGCGGTTCCACACTGTAGTGCCTAGAACCGCTCGGCCACTCCGGCCGGCCAACAAGCAGTACAGTAACAGTTTGGGCCAGCCGGAACCACTACGTGAAAATTATTTAATTTCACAGCTAAATACATAGCTACTAACTTTCAATCAGTAATCGCGGTGACGTTCTCCTTTTATAGCTGACGGTTCGGTGTTTAATTGATACAACTACCGCCCGCCAGCAGCCACAGAAGCACTGCCACTTTCCAACACGAAGCAGACAAAAAATTACTCTGCGGTGTCTTTCAATTTAGAACAACGATTTTCCGCCATCTAATAATAGAACCCTACTTTCACGTTTCGGTGGCTACTGAACATCGAATCAGACAGTTCTCTAACAAGATCTGAAACACGTGTGCTTTATAGTATGGTCGGAGCGGCAGTTAAAATTAGCAAGTCAATTACATTGTCAGCCAGTTGCCGCTGGCAAATGTGTCTCAAGACATAAAGACGTATTCGGGAGGAAGCAAAGCGCCTGAATACAGACGAAGTGATGAAATTCTAGTTCTTAGACATGCTGCTTTGCTTTGACGTATAGTTGATTGAATCATCTCCGAGTCTGAATGTCCCTGAAAAATATCTTGCCGCCCATGAGCGGTAGCATACGCAAGCCATTTGTGAAACGGGATGTCTCATTTGCTCATAAGGATTATCACTGCAACAGCACATACTCCTTCCTTTTAATGTTGGTGTATAATAAATCTCCGACATCGTAACTTGTTGCCTTGGTGAAGATAACAGCACTTCTCTCTCTCTACGTGGGGCATAGAACTAGAGTTCAGTCACTAGGAACCTTTTAACGAGTACGGGTGTGAATTACCAGATTGTTGAGGCTTGTCACACCTGATATTTCGTTTACTCTCTTTGTGTAATGGTAGTAAATGTATAGCGTTCCTACAGAGATACAAGTTTCTAATTCGGGAGCATATTTAAGAAGACAGGTCCCGTTTTCTGGGCTTATCTGCCTGGTTTCAAGAATTTCGACCGGTTAACAGGGAGGTTATTAGCAAGTTTGATCTTCAGCTCTAACTCAGCACCTATACTTTGACTGACGTCCTGCGTCTATCTGTTATCAAAACGGCAGTAATAGCACAGCTGCATTGCAGGAATATCACCGACAGGAACAGCTGCGAAGAGGCCCCGGGTCAATAAATGAACTAAAGTACATGATGAAGAAATGTAAAGAAACGGGCGAATTAGGAGGTGCAGCAGGGAGAGACAAGGGGCCCATTCCCATGGCAGCTGTTGACGAACTTGCTGTAGCTGTAGCACATGCCTCAAATACTGCAGCCAGTGCTCGAGCTGTCTGATAGGAACTGTCTCTCCCCTTGTCAACAGCTGAAGAGATTTTGCAGCGCATTTTACTGCGGTATCCCTACAACACGTATGAGACAGGCGAAATAGCCTCAGATCTCAAGAAGAATATAATAATTCCAACCCAAAGGAAGTAATTGCCGTTAGGTGTGAAAATTACCCAACTATCAGGTGAGGCGCTGAGTAGCATGGTGCACATGTCTTGACTTGCTGACGGATTAAGCAGTTCCATAAATACCTACCGATGTCATTTTCCAGCAAGATGGTGCTCCCCCTTCTCCTGCCCACTATCATGGGGGTATTACCATATTTCTCAACGAGCCGTTTCCTGAGCTTTAGATTAGAAGGTGGGAGAGGGGTGGGGGGAGATGTCCCAATGCCTGGTCCCTTCCGTCTCCCGATCTGATTTCGCTTGATTTCAGGTCATGGGGGACATTTTTTACAGAACAAAGATTCGACATGTGGTAGATTTGAGTCAACAGATCTAGGGCGCAGATCGCGTATCGATGACACCCGACGGGTGTCCCACAGTGGGTAACGGAACTGCAAGTCGATAGCAGACGCGTGGGATCTGGCAGAGCCAGTGGTGCACACCTGCTGAGCCACGTCTACAGTGAGTCTGGACTGTGAGCGCCCTCTGCCCCACTTGCTTAGTAAAGCCTCATCCTAGTTGCTACTGTATGAGCTGGTTCAAATGGCTCTGAGCACTATGAGACATAGTATATGAGGTCATAAGTCCCCTCGAACTCAGAATTACTTAAACCTAACTAACCTAAGGACACCACACACATCGATGCCCGAGGCATGATCCGAACCTGCGACCGTAGCGTTCACACGTTTCCAGACTGAAGCGCCTAGAACCGCTCGGCCACACCGGCCGGCGTATGAGCTGGACTCTGTTTCTTGCCGCATCATTTGTAATGAGTGTGCTTGGAGAAATACAAGTTAAGTGGATCTTCAGTTCGTTGTAATATACTGGGTGATCAAAAAGTCAGTATAAATTTGAAAACTGAATAAATCACGGAATAAAGTAGGTAGAGAGGTACAAATTGACACACATGCTTGGGATGACATGGGGTTTTATAAGAACCAAAAAATACAAAAGTTCAAAAATGTCCGACAGATGGCGCTTCATCTGATCGGAATAGCAATAATTAGCATAACAAAGTAAGACAAAGCAAAGATGATGTTCTTTACAGGAAAATCTCCACTATTATTCCTCAACAATAGCTGTAGTGAACAGCACTCTAAAGCATGTCCGGAGTTATGGTGAGGCATTGGCGTCGGGTGTTGTCTTTCAGCATCCCTAGAGATGTCGGTCGATTACGATACACTTGCGGCTTCAGGTAACCGCAAAGCCAATAATCGCACGGACTGAGGTCTGGGGACGTGGGAGGCCAAGCATGACGAAAGTGGCGGCTGAGCACACATCATCACCAAACGACGCGCATCTGTCGGACATTTTGTGAACTTTGCTTTTTTTTTTGTTCTAATAAAGCCCCATGTCATTCCAAGTTCAAATGGCTCTGAGCACTATGGGACTTAACATCTGAGGTCATCAGTCCCCTAGAACTTAGAACTACTTAAACCTAAAGACATCACACACATTCATGCCTGAGGCAGGATTCGAACCTGCGACTGTAGCAGTCGCACGGTTCCGGACTGAAGCGCCTAGAACCGCTCGCCCATCGCGGCCGGCGTCATTCCAAGCATGTGTGTCAATTTTTACCTCTCTATCTACATTATTCCGTGGTTTATTAAGTTTTCAAATTTATACTGACTTTTTGATCACCCGGTATTTTTCGCCTCACATCTTGGAGAGTGTCTCTGTCGATTGTGTTTTTACCCAACAGCATGAAATGTGCAGTTCTTTCGTTTTAAGCATTTGTTTGTGTATACCTCTAGCAAGGACATCCTATATTTCTGTCCCTTTTCGAACTCTGTGTGTTGATTTTAGGGAGATTACAGCGCAGGCATTCGTACGAAAAATTAAACGACAAAAATGAGCAACTGTTTTAGGTACAGATATTGAAAATGAATGGTTGTCCCTTTAGTTGTTCGCTGGAAGCAGGGAGGAATGCTCACAACTAATTTTACCTTCTGTATTCTTTCTTTTTTTACGGAATGAGAAGGGAGGCGAGGAAAAAATTCGCGAGGAATTTACAAACCGGAATTCGTCACAATTGTCTTCCCTGACGGAGGATTAAAACGGCGGAGGCCGGAGAGCGAGGAAAGAGAAGGTCAAACAAATCAGATTATGTCAGCGGAGGGCAGTGGACGGGAAGAATGCCCATCAAGACAGCTGCGGGGGAGGGGCCTGCCCTGCGACCCGTTTTATTAATTTAATTCGGGCGGGCGCCATCTATCATTTCCGGGCCCGACTGCCGCCGCCGCCGCTGCTGCCCCCTTTAATCAGGAAGGCGGCCGTCATATCGGCTGGGCTGTCCCCGGCAGCGCTGCGCGTCACGCCTGCTCATAATTTTACAAGCCATTAACCCCTTGCATAAGGGAAGCAGGCGCCCGCAGCGCACGTCGAGGGGAGTACGCGCCGCTTCCAGCCGTTCGGCTGTGTCATCGCTGGTGGCTGCGCTGCGCCGCCCTGCTTTGCTTCGCGACACCTGCGGAGACGACCTGCGCTACTACCACAGCGGGGTCACTCTGGTCCTACACGTGTTTGCTACGACTTCGCAGGGATACAGTGCAGTATTCTCTCCAGAAGCCGTTGAATGATTTTTGGAAGGATACACGATGGGCGTTCAGTAAGTTATGCAACAAATATTTTTTCTCTGTCAGTTTCGGTGGAAAAAACGCAGTACTTGGTGGGGCCATCGTGAAGTATTCACGCTTCAGCCTCTGTAGTTTCATGAAGTTCCGATAAGTGGCGGCACTATACATAGCCTTCAAAATGGTGTCTCCAACGGAGGTGTGTTGTAAGCAAACAGCTGTCATTGAGTTTCTTTTGGCGGATAGCCAGAGCATGCAGATATTCAGAGGCACTTGCAGAATGTCTGCGGAGACCTGGCAGTGAACAAAAGCACGGTGAATCGTTGGGCGAAGTGTCTGTCATCATCGCAACAAGGTGGCACTAACTTGTCCGAGCTTCTGTGCTAGCCGTCCGCACACAGCTGAGACTCGTGCAATGTTGGAACGTGCGGACACTCTCATTCGAGATGATCGACGGATCGCTCAAACACCTCGGTGCACAACTATACGTCTCTGTTGGTAGTACTAACACATTCGTCCAGTAGTTGGAGAACACAAAGGTTTGTGCCCGCTGGTTTCCTCGTTGCCTAACAGAAGGCCATTAAGAGCAACGACTTTGACCCAATTAAGGCTGACCTTCGCGGGAAGCAGTAGTTGGATGATGTGGTGGTTATTCATGAGGTAAGATGTTGACTTTGACTTCGACCAGACATTGCCCCACACTGCGAGCCACTGATCCCCCACCCCCAGGCCGGAGTGGCCGTACGGTTCTAGGCGCTACAGTCTGGAACCGAGCGACCACCACGTCGCAGGTTCGAATCCTGCCTCGGAAATGGATGTGTGTGATGTCCTTAGGTTAGTTAAGTTTAATTAGTTCTAAGTTGTAGGCGAATGATGACCTCAGAAGTTAAGTCGCATAGTACTCAGAGCCATTTGAACCACTGACCCCCCACCAGCACATGGCCTTCTGGTAACGTATATGGTAACAGCCTGCAAGGGCAATGCACATCGAGCAGGATGCAGAAGGATGCAAGTCTCCTTGGCAGCCGCATAAGCGAGTTCATTTACCCGGATACCTAAGTGCTCTGGAACCCAGTAGAAAAGTATTTCTTTTTTCCGCCGTTGCCAGAGAACTAGAGCGTTCCGGACGGCCTGGCACCATCCTGTGATCTGATGGGTACATCTGACCAATAGCAAGAGGGTCACTTAGTGAATGAGACCGGTTGAGGAATTTCTTGCCACGCTGCCGTCTCATCTGCTCCAGTGCCGTAAGGATAGCAAATAGTTCCGCATAAATAACTGTCAACTGCGCCGGGTGCCCTATCCGAAGAAAAACATCAGGTAACACGGCGGAGCAATAGATAAAATTCCCCTGCTTAGACCCGCCTGTTTAAACACTTTTAAATTCGGATGGTGATTTAAAATTTTGTAAAACTGAGTTCTAAAAATATGATCTGAGGTACAATTCTTCATGTACTCATTCAATTCAAAGACACAGAGAGTAGAGAACCGACATCAGCAACACAGTTCCATGAACAGAGTCATTGCTAGAAACAATTATGCAAGGATTTAAAAACGATTTACTTTGGCTCATAAAAGTTCATACAGGGTGTCCAGGCGGAATGGTCAACATTCATTAGAAACAAAAAAGTCTAATAACCATGTGTTGTGTGCATACATTAAGAGATATAACCACTTTATCTTCGATACTGTGAAACAGATCTCTTCTACTGCAAACCCTTTGCTTTCTGTATTACCAGCGGTGGTACTATAAACCAAAACACGAAGTAATTGTTTAGTAAACGAGGCCTCTGAAATGCATATTTTAAGAGCTATGAGCACTTGTTCAGTAAACGAGATGTATTTCATTGTAGCGAAGCCGAACAAATCATCATAACTATTAAGGTATGCACTTTGGAACCCATGTCTACTAAGACATTTTTTCTTGTTTTGGTCCATATTGCCACCTCTCAAAATATAGGAAGCAAAGAGCTGTCAGTAGAAGGGATTTGTTTCACTGTATTGAAGTGTTCATAGCTCATAGGTATACAATTTAGAGCTCATGTTTACTAGAATTTTTTGCTTCGAATAATCGTTCCTGTTATCTTCCAGAATATTGACCATTCCTCATGGGACATCCTGTATTATTCAGTAATACATATTTTCCACAACTTTAGATCAGCTGTTTAAAGTTTACCCACTAATAAACTACAGTTTAAGGGGAGTCTAAAGGATTTGTTGCTGGTCAATTTCTCTTACTCCACTAACGATTTCCTTACAGGTGTCAAATGATATTTTTTATGTATGGCTATTAATGCCAAATAACATTATTGTTACGCAAAATCTTTCAGAAACCTTCATTACAGTGAAGTGAAGTTAAAAATTTTGTAAACTGCTGACTGTTTGTTGATGATATGTGACTTTAGTAGCCGGAGAATTATTTTGTGCACTTCAGTATATATGCTTTTAAATGTTTTTGACAAGATTCATAATTATTCTGATGATGGTTTTAATATTGTTTGTTTTTCAGCATCAGAGACTACAGTAACACCAGTGAGTTCAATCCGTCCGTCCTTCCGCGACGTTTCTAAAGTCATGAGTAAACATGAGAGTCCTTTAAGGAAACATTGAAACTCGTATTAATCTATTTGTATGGATTATAATGAACGACGCGGTGTTCGCGGTAAATATTGAATATTCTTGTTCGAGAAAGACAATACTGCGATCAGAATAATAACCTTGAATATTTCATTTCAGCGGAGAGAGAGATATATGCGTACAAACACATAAATCCTTTAATGCTGCATTCACCTGCCTGACCATGACACACGCTATCGGAGTTATTACCCACTGACTTCGTCCGCGGGAGATCGAACATGAGTAGGCTATACGCGCCAGCGATTTAAAAGCATGACGGCCCTAATTAACCGAGCGCTAAGCGACCGTGGAGGCAAGAAAGGAGAAGCAGCGTGCCGATATCCTGAGCAGCATCCAAAAATTGTGCAACAGCTCGTAACTTTTATCCGTCCTAGTCTCCGTACGGCCGAGACACTGTGAAATCACTAGTAAGATCCGGGGAGACAAAGAACGAAGCGGTGCCTCATTTACGAAGAGTTGCAGTTGAAGATTTAACCTTAAAGGGCGGTATGTGGGAGTGGTTAAGGAAATGGACAAACTTTTTGGAGAAAACCCGTAGTTTTCCGATGTCACGTAAGGTGAATGCCGAGATAGTTACTTTTAATAGTTATCGTGGAATTCCTAGCCCTTCGTTGTCCAACATGAGTTCGTGCTCTGATGCCCCCTATGAAGTGTCTAAGACACAAAACTCCATCTTTGTTCATATTTATCAATTTCTAAGTGCGCCCTGGCATCTCAAGTGAAGATCCTTTGTTTCCCATTGAATTACTTCGCCTGCTGCCGCTTGCAAGTAACATGACTTTCGACTATAGATTCTTACACACCGTATCAAACATTAACCTTCCATCAGTTCAGCTGTGAAGTTTGTGTCTCTTCCACAAAGCCAGCTTTCATCAGCATTATGCGAGAAATGTTGAAAATGCCGCCATGGATATTCTACTTCAACAAGATATTGGCACATTTGCGACGAGTAGACGTCGCGTGGAAGCATGCTTCAGTAAATGATTACCGTCTTGTTTTAGAACAGTATGCAAGCTACGAACATAGTTTTTTTAATGTATTCACCGTTGGTTTTTGGTTCATAGTAAGTTTTCCAGCCTGAATACTGTTGCCTGTGATATTCCAGACCAGGTAAAATAGTTAGTATTGCTTTTTATAAGTAATAAACCTTCTTCACATAACTTCCTGTTCTTTCTCACATGTTTCGTTTATGTAGTGGCTTAGGTTTTTTGATTTGTTATTTAAGACTTGGACGAAGAAAGCTATTTTATTAAGCCTTTTGTCAGTCTGTCACTATTTAAATGTTTTCTTTATTTAAAAAGTGTTTAATCGTGGCATGTTTATCCTCCACTTCCACAAATTCCATGCTTTTTCTTGAAGCAGAAAGCCTTCAAATAAATGTTACTAAAATATATCCCTTCACTTTATTGAAAACAATACCAGGAATAGAAATGGTTCAAATGGCTCTGAGCACTATGGGACTTAACATTTGAGGTCATCAGTCCCCCTAGAACTTTGAACTACTTAAACCTAACTAAGGACATCACACACATCCATGCCCGAGACAGGATTTGAACCTGCGACCGTAGCAGTCGCGTGGTTCCGGACTGAAGCGCCTAGAACCGCTAAGCCACCAGCAGGAATAGATTTAGCCTCTCAGTTTTCTATTCTGTTTAGTTTTTTTTGTTTTTTTGCACAGGTCATAAAACTGAAACATTATCAAATTAGCTAATAATTAATT
The DNA here is from genome assembly GCF_023897955.1 of Schistocerca gregaria. Taxonomy (NCBI): domain Eukaryota; kingdom Metazoa; phylum Arthropoda; class Insecta; order Orthoptera; family Acrididae; genus Schistocerca; species Schistocerca gregaria. The sequence continues at coordinate 217,833,356 of NC_064924.1, forward strand.
TGATATCTAACATTTACCAGAGGTGCCTCATTTCAACTTCATATACAGGGCGGTCAGAAATGGTCTGGAAAGCTTGTAGGTATGATGAAGATTAGGTTGTGCTGAGAAATAACAGTTATGGGAAAAAATCGATACGTTGCCCCGTTTACGAGTTAATTAACATTGTAGTTAGCCAATCAGGCCGTTGCGCACGCAAATTCAAGAGGCCCACCACATACAATTAGTGTCAATTGTTCTCATAGCGTAGATGATAGGGCGCAAGATTTTTCAGTCTTTGGCTCGTGTGCGAGTCTTACTACTGCCCCACGTGCAGTTTTTGTGTCGCTCTCTTATTCGACTTTAGGAAACCAAACAAAGAGCGCGTTTGGTGACACCGCTTGAATTTACGCGTCAACGCTCTTACTGTCTAACTTCAATGCTAATTAAGTCGGAAAAGGAGCAAGGTATAGATTTTTTTCTGGACAGTTATTTGTCATCACAATCTACGGTGCAATTCTCTTAGACGCTTTTCAGATTGTTTCTGACCCGATAGAACTTTAGTAGTTCATCATTCCTTTTAGTATATTATTGTGCTTCTCCTGCTCTGTATCGTAGAAGCAAACAATCATAGATTGTAGCTAATACTTGTACATGATAATTAATGTATGTTTCGGAACACAACACCCTTGTCAGATGGGAATGTCATTTATTTGTGCACTTTGTCTGTCCTTGTTATTGCGTACAAACAACAGTCTGTGGTACGCTACCTGATTTATTGGCAGTTCCTCTCGTAACTGTCAGAGCGTTGGTAAGACTTTGCAGTGGACGACTCTGAGCTCCAAGAACAGATTGTTGGCGCTGTATTATGGAAGATTGCCAGTATGTTGGTGTTCGAATGTGACATGGTTCTAGGTGATGACAGTGAACACAACCTGTGTTAATAAGATAAGGAACATCTGTGGACTAAGAGCTGTTATCAGTATATTACTAAAGGAATCTGTCTCGGTTTTGATGAAGAAACTTCACTGACATCCACTGGTGCCACAGAACAACTTACGTCAGGAAGATTCCAGCAAACATTGAAGATGGATTCTGTGGAACTCTCTTGCTTGGCCTTGGGAGTTAAGTAGATGATAAATGAGTGTCCAGAGAACAAGGAAAATTTCTAGGAATCTTCAAGGCTAGAGAGTGAAATGCGACCGTGGAACTGCGTTATTATAAATATAATTCTAACTAGAGATGACAGTGCGTTGGCGTTTTCTGCCGTAATGACGGACCTCTCCTATTATTAAGCAGCTTTGTACGGAGATGCCAGATACTATATTTTTTATTTGGTATAAGTTACGTAATCAGTAGCGCGTGCTCCACACATTGGAGAAAGGCGTAGGCATAGCACATTCAACGGGATCATGTCTTGTAACGCAGTGTGGTGTTAAAACTAATCTTCAGGGTAATATCTGTTCATTTTATGAACTACTGGATGTTAGTGCTGGCTTTCGAAACCGAAACGTATTACGAGACTGAGTGTATCCAGTTCTAGCCATGCTGGAAACAATGGTTCAAATGGCTCTGAGCACTATGGGACTTAACATGTGAGGTCATCAGTCCCCTAGAACTTAGAACTTCTTAATCCTAAGTAACCTAAGGACATCACACACATCCGTGCCCGAGGCAGGATTCGAACCTGTGACCTTAGCGGTCGCGCGGTTTCTCGAATGAAGCGCCTAAAACCGCTCGGCCACAGCGGCCGGCCCGAAAATAATAATAATGATAATAATAATAATAAAATCCTGGAGGTATCGGAGACCAAACATGGATCTGCCACGCGGTGCAGATCTTTCAAATAATAGAAACAAAAATTCGGCATTTCGTTAATAAGGTTTTAGGTTTTCTACTGCTCATAAAATGTTTTTATAAAATCCGGTGGTATTTATCCCGTAATATGTCTACTTATTCTGGTGGTTGTAAACGCTGGCGTAAATGGCGGTGGTCGCAGAGGGGGGAAAAAGCATAGGAAGTGCTAGAACTAAGGGCACTGTCCCCACGTGAAGCGTGCCTCAGCCCTACAAGGTGGCAGGAGACAGAAGGGATGTCGCGCGTGTAGCGTGACAGAGACAAACAGCGAACTGAGGAAGCAACTTAGTAGTCTCTTTCTACCGCTGCGCAGAATGCGTCAAGCACTCAGTTGCGTGCGCCTCACTCCAACAGCCTCCAACAGCTTCTGCTTCTTATCGAAGAGGATTTTAGCCTCGAGGTGGCCAAGACTTTATGATTAATTAAAAACGCTGTTATGATGCGAATTCCTTGTACACCACAGTGTGCGCACTGGGAATGTATCTGTCGTGTAGGCCATTCCGCTGCTAAATCTTTTGGTACGCACGGAGGTTGTAATCGCTTATTTGGCGTATCGTCCTTGTATCCAAAAAGTCACAAAAACATTGTCCTTTGTCCCGTCTGTTCATGCTGGTTTCTTTAACACTTCAAACCATCAGCAACCTCTCAGGTTTTTTTCCCTTTCTTTCTTAGTGGCGCTCAACATCAAGGCTATCGACATTCTAACTAAAATAATTTGAGATGGCAATGGCTGAAATATTTAAAATTAAATTTAAAAATTCAAAATACCATGTAGAAAATTGAAAATACAATGTAGAAATTTGATGCTCTGTTCTATAAAATAAAAGACTCTTATCTACAGTAATTCTGTTGTTAAAATATACAGCCTACACAACAGATGAAATAATGTAATAGGGTACTGTGACTAGCTCATCTCTGGAAAAAATAGAACGAGCCAACCACTCTGAAAACACACCAAATCTTTTACGTACGAGTAACAAACAGCCTATGTTGTAGGTTAGACGCTACACAGGATCTTAAAAGACCCAACCACATTCGTATCATCGTCTCTTTAAACAGTGGGCAACTCAGCTGGTAAATTGCCTGCAGTCGTCGTATCTATATAAGACAGATAGTGTTAAGACGTAATGTACAGATATTGTTAATACATCAGAAGCAATGCATTCTGAATCCTTCAGCGTAGCGGTGAGTGTTAAAGGGATGCTTCCGGGGCGGGAAGGTGCACCGCCCCGAATCGAATTTGCTCCGCGAATTAACGATGAGTGTCCTTGCGCCGGTCTGCCTATATGTAGCTTTTAGGGTGTTTCCCCCATCCCACTAGCTGAATATCGGGCTGGTACCCAATGGGGACGGCTCAGTTACGCGATTCGCCAACATTTAGAAAACTTCCGTTCACTACACGCAGACAGTTGGGGTACACGTGTTTCATCCCGGGGATAATTGGGTGGCGACAGGAAAGCCATCGGGCCGCCCATTAATCCGTTAATAACCATGCCGATGCACGGCAGGGGAACAAGAAGAAGAGCAAGCAGTACGCCATGATGGACCCTGTCGACAACGAAGGAATCTAGGTGTCAGAGGACACAGCCCTGTCGTTTTTCTTTATTTATTCGTATGGCTCACACGCAGTTTAAAAATACTCATATATAGCATAAGTGTACGTATACAACAAGAATACAGAAAGACAAAAATAGATATAAAACTAACTAGGTGTCAATATTTAAGTTTCTGATCCATATAAAAGTTGTATCATCAGCTTTCATGAGGTCTTTCCTACTCCCCTGATAGGAACCCACGGGGCATTCATCTGTAATGTACTTGATTGTCTGGTTCGGAGCCCCACAGTCACAGACCGGAGACTCTGCAGCATATCATTTGTAAAGTGTCTGCGTATCGCCCAAGCCCAGTGCGAGCTCAGTTCAGTTTCCTGTCGGGTTCTGTGCCAGCATTATCACAGTTATACTTTCGGAACCATATTCACGCTCTTCAGGATTTTCAATATGTTGACAGTTATGATCCCATAGATCTATCATCCCGGTATTACTGGCATCTAGCTTTTCTGCTTGCCGTAGTGGTGGGTTTCTTGAACGGAGTCTCGTCGTAGACTTGGTATGTCTTCCCGTATGCGTAATTGCAGGTGTGGTGTGCGGTATTGCCTAAGCAAGGCCTGCCTTCTACGAGTTGCGATTGGATAGACGTTGCTCGGCAGAGGAAGCGAATAAATCGATGTTGGTCGCATTGTCGCAGTTCTTAACCGAGAGTGTGGCTGAATTGGACGTCGAATCGAGTTTGCGTGGTAACTGTTTAGCCACATTGGGGGCCAGAATACTCTGCTGAGAAGACCAGCGCAATGTATGATGTGTGCAAGGTATCTGCTGAAACTCTCCATGTAAAAAAATAAATAAATCAATAAATAATAATAAAAAATTAATATCTGAGGTCATCAGTCCCCTAGACTAAGAACTACTTAAACCTAACTAACCTAAGGACATAACACACATCCATGCCCGAGGCAGGATTAGAACCTGCGACCGTAGCAGCAACGCGGTTCCGGACTGAAGCACCTAGAACCTCTCGGCCACGGCGGCCGGCTTCTCGATGTTATTCCACACAATTTTTGAATAATATTGTTAAGAGTTTTAATCTTGGCATCAAGATATTTTCTATATGAATGGGTGCGGTCAAGGATGACACCAAGGTACATAGGGTACTTGCTGTGGCAAAGCGTGAGACGTGTTAAGAGCACTTCTTCCCGCCTCAACGACCGTAAAGAAGAGCGCCACGGCTATTTTCACCGACAGCTGCTTGTTGTTCCTCAACGCTAACCACCTCTTTTTCCTACAGTGATATGATCGTGCGCCGCGACAGGTTAAGGGGAGCCGGACGTGCCTATGCTGCCCATGTTAAAATCACTACGTTTGAGGAGCATTTATGAATAAACCACCAAATAGAAAAATTTGAATGTTTTTTTACATGTAGAGTGGTTTAGTGTTGCAGCTATGGCAGAGGGATTTTGGAGTATCTTTTCTAGTTTCCTTCCAATTATTTTTTTAAATTAATGACCCTTTTTTTACAAATAATTGCTTTATAATTAAACTGAAATGAAACTACTGAACATATTGCCAAATGACTGTGTTACAATGTAAGTTTGACCACTAGGAGTGCTGTATAAAAATTTCATCTCTCTAGCTTGAGTGGATTTTGAGAAAATGTTCCTTATATTCGAAAAATTCTAATTTACAGGAAATGGCTATCAAAGTTTCTCAATACATTCCTGCACTATCGGATGGATTATCAGGGTCTTCTTTTTCATCCTCCAAAAGCTTCCTTTTCTGTCTTCTTTTCTGACCTGTTGTTCCATCATACTTCATATGCCTTTCTCTTCTTTTGGCTCCTCTTGTCCTTCCTCTGTCAATATTTCTTAGTGCTCGTACAGTGTTCACCCCAGCTGTAAATCCTAATGCCTTCAGAACTTCCCACTTCCCACAGTTTCCTTGGTTGTAGGTTGCTATTGCATCATAAATGCCAAAGTGCAGTGTTTTTATGCTTACAAACACCCTTTTAGGAATCACTTTCCAAATCAAATTGTTTACGCTCTCATTAAGATTCTGCGTCTTTCCGTGTAGATATTTGTGTAACAATTCTGGCTGTGCTAAGTCATGAAAAATTGGTTTTATTGCATTTATCACAGCTGCTGGCAAACCATGTTCGTGGTCATAGTCCTTTTTTGCATTATATTTGCACCAGGAATCTTTTGGGCACAGGCTATGTTGAGGGCATTCATTGGAAGAGGCAGTATGAAGGAACAATGCCCACACTTCTTTTCGCATGTCACTAACATTACTAGTATTTTGCCTTATAGCATACCCATAGTACCTCTGTAGACGTTCAATCACCTCATCAGTAAGCCTGCCTCTCCCTCCTATTGTCTTTCCATCACTGAGCTTACTTGAACCCAAAGTTTGTTTGAGCCTTCTAAGTCGTGCACCCATACGCTCTTAGCGCTTCATTTGTCACAGAAAACAATGTAGCCAACCCTTGCACACTCGCTGTATGCGTAACATAGGCCGCTGTATGCGCAACAGGCCGATAAAATCCCAAGCAGTTGGCCAGGAAGTCACGAGAGGGTGTTAGATGCATTCAGCGGCCGCCCATTTCCTCTGCAGGCGTGGGGGAAAATGGTAATAACTCCACTTCTAGGGCGAGTAGAACAATAATTCAAAGTTTACATTAAAGAGAAATGTTTCAATTAATATTTGATAGAAAAAAAATCGTAATTTTTTGGATTTGACCACCTCCGGCTCCCCTTAACGCCTCTACGGAAAGGGGGGGGGGGGAAGAGAAGATCATCGTGAAACTGTATTTACCATCCTGGCATCCCTAGCTGATTCATTACTCCGAATTCCGTTTCTTGCGCTGATGAGGAACTGAGTAGCACAGACGACGGGGACACGAGTGGCTGTGCTCCCGGTGCAGACAGTGATCCACGGGCGAAGTGCCCGTCTCCGGTGGCAGGCGATCACTTGCGCGCGGAGGCGGCCAGCCTGTGACACTCAGATAAGACGCGCCCCGGCCAGATTTGTTTCCGTGACGTCGGCCCCGCGCTGGTCACGCCACGGGCGAGCGCCCTCGGAGGGTGTCGTTAATTGTCGGCCGGCGCGTGCTGTCCGGGACAACCACCGCGCCAGACAAACTGTCCGGACGGATCTTCATCCGAGAAATACGGTGCGCGGCCGACAATGGCGGCAAGTAACTGCGCTGACTGGCAGAGGTTTTATTGCGGTCTAATGAACTCGTAAAGTGTTTCGCCCGAACCTTACAGGAACTCCGCGAGGCATACGGAACTGTGGAGCGCAATTAATTTAACTAGCTGACATACATTTGACTCGATTAGCTTCACAGAGAAAGCTACGAATTATCTTTTCCCCTAAGTAGGCAATTACGAGACGTTCGTAAAATTTACTGCTGTGTACTCTTCTAGGTTCTGTGCTCCGAGGGTACACTATCTCTACGAACACGTCATGAAGTCTGCAGTTCGCATAGCTCGTGACACTACAGGTGCGTTGGCGACATCGAAGAATGACACTGATACGTTGGACCTGGAAACTGACTCTACACCTGCGTGTATATTCGTACTCCGCAAAGTAGATGACAAGGAGTACTTCTTATTGCACCTGTTATGACGGCTTTTTCCACAGACATTCACGTATGGAACTCGCGAAGAACGATGGCTTTAACGCTTCTGTGCGCTCAGTAATTAGTCCAATGGTGTCCTCGTGATCCCTATGGGACCGTTACATAGTGGGTTGTAGTGTATTCCTAGATCCACCAATTATAATTTCTTCTTTAAATTTACTAAGCAGGCTATCACGCAATTATTAGGGTTCATCTTCAAGTATCTGAAAATTCAGTTCTTCCTACGTCCCTGAGAGTCTCTCCCGTGAGTCAAACAAACCTGTCACCATTCGTACTGCCCTTCTCCGTATATGTTCAGTGTCCCTTCATAGTCATATTTGGTACAGGTCCAACACAAGTGAGCGATATTCTAAAATGGGTCGCACGATTCTTTTGTAAGCAATCTGCTTTAAAAATTGATTACATTTCCCTCGCATTCTACAACTAAACCGAAGTCTGCCATCTCATTTACCTCCGACTGAGCCTATGTGATCGCTTCATTGCATATCCTCACAAATTGTTACACCAAAGTATATGTACGAGTTGACCGATTCAAACTGTGATTCACTGGTGCAGACACAGGATACTACGTGTTGTGAAGTGCAAAATTTTACGTTCCTGAACATTTAAAACAAGGTGCCAATCTTTGCACCTTTTTGAAATCTTACCAAGCTCTGAATGTGTATTTGTGGAGCTTTTTTCAGACAGTAAATCAACTGACGGGTAACTACATCCTCTGCAACAATTTCGTGGTTATTATCCTGTACTCAGATAATGGACTGTTACATATGATTTGAATCTTATGTCAGTGCGAATTCGTTCATTCATTCATTACGTTTGGTGTGTGAAATCTCGCTTATTTGACAATTTAACGTAAATTTTCTTGTCACTTGCCGGCCGAGGTGGCCGAGCGGTTCTAGGCGCTACAGTCTGGAACCGCGCGACCGCTACGGTTCTAGGGAACTGATGACCTCAGATGTTAAGTCCCATAGTGCTCAGAGCCATTTGAACCAATTTTTCTAGTCAGGTCTTGTAAATAATTGTTTATCACTTAAAATTTTAACGATTTGTTTGAACAGTAAACGGGAATATCACTTGCTTGCGGGACATTTCTGGAACACCAAAGCTTATGAAAAGTTCTCACGTGTATAGTGAATAGACTAGTCGTGCATCTATGAGCTTTATCAAAAACTTTGTTTGGGGGTGATAGTAAACTACTGACAGTACATGAGGGCGAAAAACAGGAAGGATGATTACGGTTTAACGTATCGTCGACGTTGAGGTAATCAGAAACAAAATTTAAGTGGTTGTAGCGGGAGATCCAACCCACAATCCATACGATAGAGTGGAACAGCTCAATCTGCAAAATAACTCAGGGGCCTAACAAACGACAGAGAGAATCTTTCAAGAGAAAACTGAAACTCTTAGGGTAAACGAACGGATGTTTTGGACGGATCCGGTTACAGGAGAAAATTAAATGTTAGGACGTGGTGCGTAACACTTTTAGCCATCCTGGCAGCAGAAGAACGGCCCTCTCGTCATCCAGTAGCGTCGCACACAATTCAATCTGTACATCAGTGAAACAGCTTAAAAATATTAACAGAAAACATCATGTCGTGGCAGAATGAAGAAAAAAATATCCTTTGAGATTTTGATGTGTATCGCTTTACAGAGCGTAGGGGAGCGACGCGGGAGGGCCGCACCGCCATACTAGGCAAGGTCCTAGTGGAGGTGGTTTGCCATTGCCTTCCTCCGACCGTAATGGGGATGAATGATGGTGATGAGGACGACACAACAACACCCAGTCATCTCGAGGCAGGAAAAATCCCTGACCCCGCCGGGAATCGAACCCGGGACCACGTTTTCTTTTATCTTATTTTGTTCGCTATTGTTCGTTGCATCTGCTCGGCTCTGACGTCTTAAGACATCCGTTTAAGTTCGTTGTTGATTGATTAGCTCAGTTTTTTTTTTTTTTATTACACAGGGCTGCTAACTCTGACCGAACACGCTGAGCTACCGTGCCGGCTGTGTTCGGGAAGGGAGAACGCTACCGCGAGACCACGAGCTGCGGACCCTCACTATTTTAGCTGCGTCTATAAATTCACATCTTGTTCAGCTGTACATGTTTGCATGCTCAGTGTTAACATTTTTTACATAGACATTTGTTAATACACTCCTGGAAATGGAAAAAAGAACACGTTGACACCTGTGTGTCAGACCCACCATACTTGCTCCGGACACTGCGAGAGGGCTGTACAAGCAATGATCACACGCACGGCACAGCGGACACACCAGGAACCGCGGTGTTGGCCGTCGAATGGCGCTAGCTGCGCAGCATTTGTGCACCGCCGCCGTCAGTGTCAGCCAGTTTGCCGTGGCATACGGAGCTCCATCGCAGTCTTTAACACTGGTAGCATGCCGCGACAGCGTGGACGTGAACCGTATGTGCAGTTGACGGACTTTGAGCGAGGGCGTATAGTGGGCATGCGGGAGGCCGGGTGGACGTACCGCCGAATTGCTCAACACGTGGGGCGTGAGGTCTCCACAGTACATCGCTGTTGTCGCCAGTGGTCGGCGGAAGGTGCACGTGCCCGTCGACCTGGGACCGGACCGCAGCGACGCACGGATGCACGCCAAGACCGTAGGATCCTACGCAGTGCCGTAGGGGACCGCACCGCCACTTCCCAGCAAATTCGGGACACTGTTGCTCCTGGGGTATCGGCGAGGACCATTCGCAACCGTCTCCATGAAGCTGGGCTACGGTCCCGCACACCGTTAGGCCGTCTTCCGCTCACGCCCCAACATCGTGCAGCCCGCCTCCAGTGGTGTCGCGACAGGCGTGAATGGAGGGACGAATGGAGACGTGTCGTCTTCAGCGATGAGAGTCGCTTCTGCCTTGGTGCCAATGATGGTCGTATGCGTGTTTGGCGCCGTGCAGGTGAGCGCCACAATCAGGACTGCATACGACCGAGGCACACAGGGCCAACACCCGGCATCATGGTGTGGGGAGCGATCTCCTACACTGGCCGTACACCTCTGGTGATCGTCGAGGGGACACTGAATAGTGCACGGTACATCCAAACCGTCATCGAACCCATCGTTCTACCATTTCTAGACCGGCAAGGGAACTTGGTGTTCCAACAGGACAATGCACGTCCGCATGTATCCCGTGCCAGCCAACGTGCTGTAGAAGGTGTAAGTCAACTACCCTGGCCAGCAAGATCTCCGGATCTGTCCCCCATTGAGCATGTTTGGGACTGGATGAAGCGTCGTCTCACGCGGTCTGCACGTCCAGCACGAACGCTGGTCCAACTGAGGCGCCAGGTGGAAATGGCATGGCAAGCCGTTCCACAGGACTACATCCAGTATCTCTACGATCGTCTCCATGGGAGAATAGCAGCCTGCATTGCTGCGAAAGGTGGAAATACACTGTACTAGTGCCGACATTGTGCATGCTCTGTTCCCTGTGTCTAAGTGCCTGTGGTTCTGTCAGTGTGATCATGTGATGTATCTGACCCCAGGATTGTGTCAATAAAGTTTCCCCTTCCTGGGACAATGAATTCACGGCGTTCTTATTTCAATTTCCAGGAGTGTATGTAAGTTAAATGAATGTACTGATTGTATGGTGGAACTAGATACTGAAGTGGCTCTTATACATCACTCGCAACCCATGTCTCTGTTTTAACGAAATCGTTCCCTAATACTCAAGTCATTATGCTTAGTGTACGGAGTCACACTATTTTCACAAGCAGATCTTGTAAATAGTTATTTATCACCTAAAAGTGTGGTTTTATTACGCTCAAGGTCCATCATTCGGAAACAAATATGAACGGTGCTATCGAGATGTTAGACTTAATTACCAAATGCGAACGCGCGGCGTTCTTTAAGAGTCCTCTATTGATATCAATTGAAATTATTTCTCCTGGAGAAGCTACTTTTGATGTGCGAAACAAATTTTAATCCGTAGGCAGCTTAAAATCACAGATAATTCCTGTAATACAGGCTTTATTCGAGTTAGGCGAAAGAATGATTTCTGAAAGACACATATTCTGTTCTGTCCTGTGCACTGCGCTATTAAATTCTTCCTCATCATCCTGTATAGAACATAAAAATTTTCATAATTGGTCTTTAATGCAGTTGCTTCTCCACCGCTGCGGTTTTTCTGGCGCTTCTGTTAATTTCTATATGTAATGTAAAGTATCGTGTTGAGAAGTCTTGGGCGGAAATAAAAACACTGGATAAAGATTTTTCAGCAGTAAAAAGTTCTGTTAACGTAGTGCCAACAGGAAGAGCGCCATGAAAGAAACACTGGAGATGATGGAGGTGTGGAAGTGGCTGAAACAATATCTCGCTCCTGCAAAATGAACTCATGGCCTCCCCCGTTTCCACGGCGAGAGGGCGAAAGACAAACAGGGATTTTTTTTATTCCTTTTTTCATACGGGCCTCCCTCGCTTTATGCTAACATTGGCAGTATGATGAAGTCACGGTACAATATGGTGTCCTCCCGACCGTGTGAAATAAAATACGAGGACCAGAAGGACGAGAGCACACAAAGGCCTGCTATATTAGCTGCACGCAGACGCGTCGAATTTCATATTTGCCAAAGTCAACACGACCCCCACTAGCGGGCGCCAGCCACTCTCCCGGAAGACATTGGGCTCTCCATGGGAGTAGTGAAGCGCTGAACGGCGCTCGCGGCGCCCCTCTGGCCTGTTAACTTTTTAAAACGTCACGGCCACCTTTCCGAGTCCAAGAAAGGTCGCTTTTCTGCGGCCTTCCGTGAGAGAAGTGCCAGAGTGATCCGCAATTTCCTACACAAAATTTATTCCCTGGTGTTTTCGTAGCAGACTCAACATCTACGCTCCGTAAGACACCTTGAGGTGTATGGCAGAGGCTGGTCTGTGTCCTACAGTCACTTTCCCCTTCTCCAGATCCAGTCGCGTGTGGTTCGCGGGAAGAACAATTGCTGGTAAGCCTACGTGTGGGCTCGAATCTCTCTGATTTTATTTTCATCGCCTTTTCGCGAGATATACGTTGGAGGAAGCAATATATCGGTTGGTGCTTCTAGGAACGTACACTCTCGGTATTTTAACAGTAGACCGTACAGTGACGCAGAACGCCTCTCTTGCAGCGCCTGCCACTGCAGCTGACAGAGCATCACCGTGATGCTTTCGTGCTTATTAAATGTACCTGTAACGAAAACTGGGGATGATGGAATGGCGTTGTAAGCTTTACGAAGTGACTTACAGAACAACTGCACTTGAGCAAATATTTCCATACTAGCTGATTTTAACATACAGTGTATAGTGCTATTATGTGAAAAGCATCGAGTTACATACATACACGTTTAAAGCAGACTACAGTTTTCGTGAGAACACACATTTTTTCGTATTTAGATCAATCTGAAGATGATCATAATGATTGAAACCGATAAATTGTTATAAAATGCTTTTGTTGTTTGGCTTCATGACAGTCAGAATTTGTGCAGCTTTTTGGAGCAAACAGTCCACCCGATTGTTCGCTTCACTATGCAGGTCGAAAAGTATGATCACTTTCCCTTCGTTGATGTGTTGGTCAAGAGGAATGTAGAAGGTACGTTGGGACATACCATCTGAAGAAATCCAGTGAACACTGATTTGTATGTTTAGGCTTATAGTTGTGTCTATTCAGCTTAGCGTGAAGGGGTGCTTCGTACCATGGTTCACGGGGCCAACGTCAACTCAGATCCTGGAGGTTTGTCAGCTGAGTTACCCCAACCCGAAGTCACCTTTCGCCAGAATAGTTATAGTGAAAGACAGATGAGACGCGCGTTGCACTGTCGACAGATGTGAATCGAGTGAGTGATGAAAGTAACGAGGTGGTACGACATGTAGTTACGATTGCTCGTATTCTGCGGAAACACTGCGCGATGCATATTTTCTACCACTGTCTAAGATTAGCGCCCTTCTCGAGTTAGTGATGGATGATCTCGTTTTGCATAAAGCGATCATCTGCCACATTCCATGCATTGGTGGCATGCCATACATTGCTCACGGCATCAGGACCGCTAAGAACCCGTGTAATGAGTATAAGTATCAGACCCGCTTACAAACAGCCGAGCAAATCTGATACTGCGGAGGAGTACCTCGGTATCGGTCAGAACCTGGAGATTTTGTCATGTAGCTCCAACTATTGGGATAGTCTTGTTAAGAGAACCACTTGAAATTAAATTAGCAAATTAATTGGTTGAATTCTGCTTCGAATCCTGGTCTTTATATGGCCAAACAACAGACCCATCCGTTGGTAATTAATACTCATTATCGATAACTTCTGATGATCGTCTTTTATTTTATGGTTGCGCTAGCTCTTTACAGTGTGTCACTGTGTGCGTGCGTGCGTGCGTGTGCATGTGTGTGTGTGTGTGTGTGTGTGTGTGTGTGTGTGTGTGTGTTATCTTTCTGAGTATGCCGTATTATGGTTCTTGGTCTACGTAGTCCCTGCTATCGAGGGTTTAAATTTCCTTGCACAGCCTATGTGGGGTGTTCACCTGTCGAAATATCGGTGAATGTCGCCAAAGTCACGCGGCTGCTGAATGAAGAAATTGCATTGGTCTTCAGAGCACACGTGATGTTGTAGCTGTAGAAGTCTCGACACTAGCTCGTCACGAAGTAAAGGTGCAAACGTCCGCGAAGGAAATAACCCTTTACAGTAATTCGGCAGGTCAACATCACTCTGGCGAAGTTACCAAGCGAGTCTTTCCTTGTAGCGGGATCCTTGAGAGCAATAAATGAGGCCTTGTTTGGGTGAGCCGCGCCCGCCGCTACCCATGTTACGGGGGAGCCGGGAGGGACGACGTCGCGTGCGCCACCTCCGGCCATGTTGGCGGCAGGCTGGCTCCGCCCCCGCGCTGCATCGCGCATATTCATCGCGAAATATGGGGCGCCGCCGACGCCGGCGCCGACGCCACCCACGCCGCCGTGTTTATATTGGCGCCGCAACGCCGTGCCCGCCACGGACGGCCGCGCAGGCGCCGTTCGCCCACTGTGGCCAGATTAGCAGCAACCAGGAGGGGCTGTTCCGCAACGAAACACGCTGCTGGCAGCGACGTTCACGGGTGCCCAGAAGGCTGTGCGTCATCAGTGCAGAGCAGAAAGTGAAGAATCTTAGACATCAGCTTCCGTCCACAAAGAGGACCTTGTTCCTGGCACGGTATAGTCACCATGACAAATTCGTGCAAAATATCTACTTTTTATTAAGACTGTTATAACACAACAAATAAACAACATATTATGTTTATCATCAAGGTAAGAAAACATACTACCAGTCTCTTACCTAATATGTTCCAAAAGGCCGCTCATAAAAACAGGATTTTCCAGTTGTCGTACCTCGGTTTCTATTGGTGGTAAAAAGGTAAGATCGTGCTTCGAATAGAGGTATTGACTTAAAGTCACTATCCTACAGTACAGGGCCAAAGCATAAATATTACACACTTCCTCCAGCTTAGGCAAATGGAGCTAAACGATTGCTTCTTCTTGCATTGTATGTGGTCTACGGTGGACTTGATGGGACTTACGGAGGCACCACTGGTTGATGGGTACTTCCCAGGAGAGCCCCAAAAATTTCCCAGAAGGCTATGAGCAACAAACGGATGAAATTTTTCCGATATATTTCTAAGTACCGGTCTCGAACAATGTTGAAAATGTTCTTGATATCTTAATCCATTACCAAGATACAGAGGTTCATAGTTACTGCACTTTGCACTTTCAGGATGAATTCTCGTATGGGGCGAAATCTAAATAACAAACAACGGCATCGAATAGCTCAAATTTTAACGATATATTCTCTTGGCATTCATCTCCTCCGTTTGAAAAAAAAAGTTGTATCTGCTGTCAAGAAACACTTAACGTACTTGTAAGATAATTAGTAACAATCAGGGAGGCGTCAGCGAATAGGCAGCTGAACAGCATTTAGCTCTGATCAAATTCATAGAGCAACTGGGTAGGTTGCGATGAGGTTGCCTGTAGTGGAAATAAAAATATGTTCAAAACGTTCTTCCCCTGGCAAAGTCGCATCTGTAAATACAGGCCCACTTAGTGTCACTTGGTGTTTTGCATGGGTGTGAAATGTCGCGAGAAATGGCGATTAAGACAGACAAATGTGAAAAAATCGAAGATGGATTAAATTTTAATGTCGGTAGGTGCTAGGTATAATGGTTCATTGTAAGGAGCGAGAAGAACGACTTGCATAAACTACACAAAATGTTTAAAAAACGACGCACTATTCGACAGCAAAGAGAGGCGGCAGAGAGGAGTTACCTTCACGTGGTGTTAAAAGGATGAAAAGAAAAGCAAGAATACAGTTTAACGTCCCGCTGACAACGAGATAAGAGCCGCAGCACAAGTGCAGATAGTACAAGATGAGAAGAAAAAGTCACAGTTCTTTTCAAAAGGAACCGATTGCGTGATTTTTTTTATTTAAAAAAATAACTTAAGTATGGGCGGACGGACGCAATCTTTTGTTCTGCTCTCGCCAGATACACGTAAAGTGATTTTTAGTTGTCATATGGACAGTTTTGTGTTACTATAAATGGAGGAGCCGGCTGCGGCGACCGAGCGGTTCTAGGCGCTTCAGTCCGGAACTGCGCGACTGCTACGGTCGTATTTCGATGAAAACTCGTTTGCTCAGTCTATGACGAATCTTGAAATGATGTGTATGCATCTGTTCCATAAATTTTATATCCTGTCACGAAGTTCCCACGACAAAACAGTGCACCTTGTAATCAGCTATTCGTGGAAGCACCTTGCTCCTTAGTTTCGATGCTGTGTGTGCCTCTGGAAAATTGGTTCGGATACCGCTAAGATAGAGCAGCGGCTGCAGTCGGCCAACGTTCTCCGAAGCACTCTGCGTTCCGGGTCGGTGAAAGGCCACGTGATTTCTGCGCACTGTGAGCGAATAAATAAGACCTCCGATGGGTCGTGAGCGCACTGCCGCAAGAAAGGCGCCCGTCGCTCCATTTAACAGGTCGCTCCAGCCGATTGAGACTGCCGATAAATATGTACATTCATTTCGCGGTAGAGCGTTTTAAATTGATGTGCTACTTACCGAGATGCAGGGCGAAAAATGTATGACGTACAGCCATGGTACAGGTACCTGCGGGAACGCCGCATAGATGCGATCGTGCGGGAATGTATCTCGCAGGAGTCACGCAGATAAGCCGGCTGCCTTTATGAAGAGTATTTATGACAAGCGAGTAAGTAGGCCTACTGCGGATTTGTCACGCGATCCCAGACGTGTAGTTCTACTTAAGGGTTGTGATGATGAAGCTGTATAACCTGCTATGATACACTCAAGATATTGGCTAGCAATGTAGTTGTGCCTTGTATAATTCAGGAATTATCTGAAACCCTACAATGATCCTCCTCTGTTATATATTTCGTTATTTGTGCCAAAATATTATCTTCGTAGCCAGCGGTTCACGTGGGCAGAAATGAACAACGGAGGGAGCCAATTAAAGGCTGTATTGTGGATGATCAAACACTTCCCATCGAAAACGCTGCTGGAACGTCTTCATAGCCCCTGCAGAATGCGGCTGAAACTTGTATTGAAGAAAGAAATGAATGACATTTATGTTATGGTTCAAATGGCTCTGAACACTACGGGACTTAACATCTGAGGTCATCAGTCCCCTCGAACTTAGAATTACTTAAACCTAACTAACCTAAGGACAACACACACATCCATGCCCGAGGCAGGATTCGAACTTGCGACCGTAGCAGTCGCACGGTTCCGGACTGAAGCGCCTAGAACCGCTCGGCCACCGCGGTCGGCATTTATGTTATGTGGGCTGCATATTTTCAGGTGAAATCTCTCACCAGATCCACATAATTGGCGGGAGATACTGTTGTTTTAGGCATTTATACGTGATTACTTTGCACTCTGAACCGAGAAGAGAGACGTGAAGCGATCGGCAGGCACACTAAAGACACTGCTCAACACATCTGAGTAGAGTTCCATCTGATTTTCACAGTGGTTTCCATTTCGCGCCTAATCGAACCTTACTTTCCGAATATACTCGTATAAATGAGAGCTAATCGGAAAGTAAGGAGCGATCGGTAGCGGAATGGAAACCAGTGTGAAAGTCAAAAATGTTTCATTTGCAACATTTAACGACACCTTCCAGGAACTTCTCTACGTAGTCGTCGCTCCGACTTAGACATCCGTCATAGCATTATACCAACTCTCCAATACCCTCTTCATAGAAGGCATCCTCCTGTGCTTTGGGACAATTTTGTTCGCTGGATCGCAGCTCGTTGACTTTGACAAAATATTGTCTTCACAGTCAATGATTCATTCGAGCAGAGATGAAAATGAGAGGGAGACGACTCCGGGCTCTATGGTAGGTGATGAAATGCTTCCCATCGACGCTCCTGCCGCACCCTGAATTGCCCCTGTAGAGTGCGACCGAAAACTGTAATGAAGGAGGAAATGCGTGACAGTTGCGTTATGTGGGGTTGCATGAAATCAGGCGAAACCTCGCAGCGGTTACTCTCACTTGACAGAAGAGACTATTTTGGATCGTTACTTAACTGGTGGCGTTCAGCGTCCGATTACGTCTCAGTTACGCACAGGGCAGCGTATCAGCTGATTAGGATACACCAGTGTGGTTGGCTGAACATCTGACACACTGCGCGACTGCTACAGTCGCAGGTTCGAATCCTGCCTTGGGCATGGATGTGTGTGACGTCTTTAGGTTAGTTAGGTTTAAGTAGTTCTAAGTTCTAGGGGACTGATGACCTCAGATGTTAAGTCCCATAGTGCTCAGAGCCATTTGAACCATTTTTTGAACATCTGACACAAAGAACGACGGGTTAAAAATTTGCGCTCTGCCTGTGTGTAGCAATGTAGCCCTGCTGGATTGAGGAGATTGCAGCCAACATGCAGTGTGGGTCACTGGGACGAGTGGAGGGCTGAGGGTGGACGCCGACGCATCCGATCCCCAGGGCGTCGTGCGAGACCTCCCTGCTCGACCCTCTTGTAAGGCTGGTCGCTGGCGGGGCAGCCAAGTAAAGCCACCTTGTTCTTTCCGCATTTGACGTCGCGCGGTGGGAAGTGACACTGAAAGGAGGCGTTGCTGGTTGGGGGAGTCAAAGAGACACTTACATCACCCTAATGGGGTTCTAGAAGACTGGCAAGGTGTGAAAATTGCTTCTTAAATGGTTCTCAGCACTATGGGACTTCACTTCTGAGGTCATCAGTCCCCTAGAACTTAGAATTACTTAAACCTAACTAAACTAAGGACATCACACACATCCATGCCCGCGGCAGCACTCGAACCTGCGACCGTAGCAGTCGCGCGGTTCCAGACTGTAGCGCCTAGAACCGCTCGGCCACCCCGGCCGGCAATTGCTTCTTAACTATAACTTTTCAACGTAGGTAATTATCTCTAACTGGTGCCTGTGTATGTGACTTCCGATGCATTTATTTTTTTAGTATCTGATTAGCCAGAAAAGATGTCAAAACACAATGATTGCTTGCAGCATGTCCTTCACTAATACCATTAAAAGGGTCGTTACGATTAGCTGCACTATCCCATGGGCGGATCATCTTTAGCAGCGTCTTTTATGCTCATACCAGGAGACTAGCTCACCCTTTCTTGTCTACGCTCCAAATTCCGGTGACAAAAACTTTTATTGATGAACTTGTGCTCCTTAACTGATTAATATAAATGTTAATAAAGCCACCATGGCTGTATTTCAGGCAAATTTATTACGTTGCAACAGGTTTCGCTCTAAATGAACATGTAAGGATGATCGGAAATTCACCAACAGTCTTCTTAACTAGTTCTTGTCAAGTGGGAGAAATGTGCCGGTGTCATGACTATAAATGGCTAGCACACTCAGTGTGCTCTTTATGATACAGATGTGCCTGTTAGGCATTTTTGAGTTAAGACACTGGCACGTTTCTGGCAATTTTCGAGAAGTATTTACGAAGGCTGTTGGTGAACCTAGCGTCACCCCAAAACGTTCAGTCAGGACGAAATAGGTTGTGGCGTAATAAGTGTTTGCCTAATACAACTGTGGTGCTTTTTAACATTTACATTTAAAGATCTTTTCATACAACACAAGATTTCACAGTCAGGTTGTTACTTTTTCGTGGTATCTGGGATTTATGTGTAATTTTTGGCTCGCTGCATCAGGGCAACAGATGTGTGTCTAAATGAACGGGCGTTTATTAATTAGAATAAGCAATTTTCCCTCTCTCCTCAACTCACAACAGTAATTACACTTACTGAACTAGCTGCTCCAAAAAATTGTAATAGCCGCTGCCACTCTTCAGACCTGGTACACTGATGCCGGCCTATAGCAACTATTTGTGCCAACTATACATCTACACACATCCCACAACCTCACCCAAATTAACTTCATCCGTCTGTGATTTCTTACGTTTCCACTGAGTATTGACAGGTCGTAAAGTCAGGAGTGTCCAGCCATACTTTGGTTCCATTTTTTTAAGGCAAAAAGAGGACCACCAGTTCTCTTGGACTCTGAATCGACACCAGCCAATGACAGTCTCATTGCAAAATCATAAAATCCTTGCTCTTTCCACACCGGGACTCCTTTCTCTCCTATTGCTATGCATCGACTCAGAATTCATAATTGTCGCGTCGCTTGCGACTAAATCGTTAAAATATCTATACCTCTACATGACACACGCGTGCCAATAATGCTGTGCGTACACTGTTTATCACATTAGGCAACTCCCTTCTCTTCAAAACTTTGCATAGCCA
The DNA here is from genome assembly GCF_023897955.1 of Schistocerca gregaria. NCBI lineage: Eukaryota > Metazoa > Arthropoda > Insecta > Orthoptera > Acrididae > Schistocerca > Schistocerca gregaria. Next base: position 217,853,131 of record NC_064924.1, read on the forward strand.
TAGAATTGTTTTTTTTTCCGTACCTTAAAAGAGCTACTAATCTCGATTATCTTAATCCTCTTCGTTTATCATTGAATGCCAACTCATTATAATGTTGCAGTCCGCGTCCGTAGCGTAGCGGTAGCGTTGCCGCCTACCACGCAGGGGGCCCGGGTTCGATTCCCGGCAGGGGATTGGATGTTGCGTGTCCCTCATCATCATTGACTCGCAAGTCGCCGATGTGGCGTCACCTAAAACGGACTTGCAATACGGTGGCCGAACTCCCCTGAATGGGGCCTCCCGGCCAACAGTGCCATACGATCATTTCATAATGTTGTAAAATTTTCAAATCAATTTCTTTTTAACATTTACATTTAAAGATCTTTTCATACAACACAAGATTTCACAGTCAGATTGTTGCTTTCTTCGTGCTACCTGGGATTTATGTCTAATTTTTGGACCGCTGCATCAGGGCAACAGATGTGTGTCTAAATGAACGGGCATATCCTTCGTATTTTACTTTTAATAGCATGTGAGCGGAGATTAAGGCTTTATCTGTTACCATCGGTTGTCACAACGTAAAGTTTGTCTGTTTCTTCTCCACTTTTGATTCCTTCTGTAATGCTGCACACATTTCTGTTAGCTGTCATTACAACAAATACAAGATGTCTGTGTGTACACTGCCTGATGCCGGGATGCTTCCTTTCATAGGGCTCGGCCGACTTCCTTCCCCATCATTCCCTGATCCGATGGAACCGATGAATTCGCTTTTTGGTCCCTTCCCCCAGATCAACCAACCAGGCAAACAACCAATCAACGAACACTAGCTGACAAACCCGGCATTGTCCCAGCATTCATTCTGCCACTTTTCTGTTAGAAAAGAAAGCAAAAATTGAACTGTGTTTGGATTGCAATATCTCGGACAGTTTGCGTATGCTGGGCGCAGCTGCTTTGCGTGTATTCATCGCTACTTAACTCTACAGACGGAGGTCGTTTTCGCTTACAACCGTTTGCGCTTCGCACTTAAGCTGTTAAAAGCGCTGCCAGATGCCTCAGATTTTCTTAAACTCACTCGAATGTACTGTAGGTGCGTCCCAGTAGTAAAGAAAAAGTGTATTAAAATTTCAGCCATGATGCGGCATTTTTTCACGCATCTCAGTACATATGAAGCCATACCTCCTGAATTATGACAGGTTGGCGGCTCTTACCCTGACAGTAAGGGATACGTGTGCGAAGTTTGGTTGAATTGGTTCAGTGGTTTAGGAGCAGACGTGGAATATACATACTTACACACACACACACACACACACACACACACAGAACGAGTGGTCAGAAATAGTCTGAAAAACTGCAGGATAGTTTGTGGCGAGAAATATGTGTTAAAGTGTTATATATGTTGCGCCGTTTCCAAGTTGATTAGCACTAAAGTTAGCAATCAGGCCGTTGGGCGCGAGAATTTTAGCGGCTCCTCCAGATACAATTTGTGTCAGTCGTTCCATAGCGTAGATGATAGCGCACGAGACGGCGCAGCCTTTGGGCCGGGTTCGTTCCTCACTGCCGTCCCATATCCAGTTTTTGTATCGCTCTCTTCTTCGGTTTTAGGAAACCAAACGAAGAACGCGTTTGGTGACACCGTCTGTGGCGGGCTGGTTGAATATGAGCACTCAACGACTTGATTGGCTAATTTCAATGCTAATAACTCGGAAACGGCGCAACATTAGAACTTTTTTCTGAACAGTTGTTTTTCAGCCCAACCTGCCCTACAGCAACACTGTTACAAGCTTTTCATACTGTCTCCAACCGCCCTGTGTATATGTAATCTTGGCAGATGAAAGAAGTGCATAAAAAAAAGTTGTCTTCAAAATAAATCAAATGGGTCTGAGCACTATGGGACTCAACATCTGAGGTCATTAGTCCCCTAGAACTTAGAACTACTTACACCTAACTAAAGAAGGACATCACACACATCCATGCCCGAGGCAGGATTCGAACCTGCGACTGTAGCGGTCGCGCGGTTCCAGACTGAAGCGCCTCGAACTGCTCGGCCTCACCGGCCGGCTCTTCAACATTGAGCTTGGTTTGAACAGCTTTTGTCAGGTGTGATCCTATAAAACGTGATCTGCCATTCTTAGATCATTGAATCGACCAGTTATAGAAGAGCTTAAGTGTTTACATGGATTCCGATCCACAGTGGAACTGGACATTCCTTTCATACATAATTCGTAGCAGAGGTAAAATGATGAATTAGTTACAGCAAAATTTCCCTGACCAGCTGAGAATTAAACTCAGGACAGACATTGAGCCTCACCAATATTTTACGAAAGTTTTGTTTACGACTAAAATGTTTGGTAGGTGTTTACGTCATGGTGACAACTGATGCACGGTATCTCTACCTGTTCGTATGGCGCGAGGCCAGATGAAAGGAGGACAATGGGGAGTTGCTGACCGCAACAGTCCCGTTCCAGTTAATGTTTTGACGCTTCAGTCTGTCCTCGGCTGCCCCACCGGGAGCGGACACGGCGATTCAGCTTCGAACCGGTTGCAACTTTCACACGTCGATTAGGGCGGCAATAGATAATTCCGCGGGTGTCTCGCGGCCCGCGGTGGCTGCGGCAGACGGCCACAAAGGTGCCGCGGGCGACATCAAAGCGGCGCGATATAAATAGAGCTCGCCTCTGTGTGGGCTCCGCGAGGCCCTTCATTATAGACATGCTCGCCGTTATTTATCGCCACCCCGGACTCAAATTGGATGTTATTATTAATATTATTTTGTTTGGAATGGCGCGGCGGCTAGCCCGAGAATAACTTTTCTTTTGAAGTAGTGGCGGCCCGAGCACAAAAGGTGTCTGTACTGCGTCTCGCGCGTCGCGACATTGTCGTTATGTGTTCCTAAGATCCGCCCCCAGACCTGGGCGCTGTTCTTCTCTTGTCTTTATGGTGCATTAGCGCCTGACACCAAACGCTTCTCGTAATTTAGCCAAGAATTTAGCAGTATTAATTTAGGGAGCCCCGGCCGTTATACGCGTGCGACTATTACCGCTGTCTCGTGAACGAAGGCGAAGATTAGTGAATGGATTTACGAGTTGTCTGTAGAATGCAGACTATAGAACAGTGGTCGTTAAACTTTCTTGCATAAGAGCTAATATTGACGTTGTATGGCGATACTCTGGCCTGGGAAGAAGGGGGGAGGGGATAAAAAGGCTACTCAATGAGAAATTCAATGTTCCAAAACCACGGTTCCTGACAGAAGCTTGCTCATTTTTAATCTACATATTATAAGGTATCACATCGAATACTCTTAAGTGA